>NC_057739.1:11948221-11989842 GCF_004010195.1 Chiloscyllium plagiosum | reverse complement strand
GTGTAGGGCTATGAGGGAGAGAGGGTCGTGTCTTTTTGTGGCTAGCTGGTGTTCGTGTATCCTGGTGGCTAACTTTCTTCCTGTTTGTCCTACGTAGTGTTTGTGGCAGTCCTTGCATGGAATTTTGTAGATGACGTTTGTTTTGTCCATGGGTTGTACTGGGTCTTTTAAGTTTGTTAGTTTTTGTTTGAGAGTGTTGGTGGGTTTGTGTGCTACTAGGATCCCGAGAGGTCTTAGTAGTCTGGCTGTCATTTCTGAAACTTCTTTGATGTATGGTAAGGTGGTTAGGGTTTCTGGCTGCGTTTGGTCAACCTGAGCTACAAACCTCAACCTGAGCTACAAACCTTCACATTGTAATGCATTATAAAAAGATTTGAAGGAGTCACATACATATCCTGTGACCAAATTAATTAAACACATTGTTCATCCAAACTTTCCAATGAATGTTCTGAACCACAAAATCAATGTTGTAAAGCTGAAGGGCATGTTGCAATCTAAATCAAATACCATTTGAGTAATCCAGCTGACAATTTCAGAATTTCCAATCAATCCTAAATTGAGCAGCAGGTCTGCCACAGTACTATGCTAGCATGCGTTATTAATCCACTAGAAAACAATATTTCATTTTTATATTGCCGATGTTTGCATAATTTTGATTAGTTTTAAATTGTCCATAGATTGCTTAACCAAAGCATAGCCTTGGTCCTTCAGGAATGTTGCTGTATAATGATTTGAAGGCATCAGTTTAGTAATCCTTGTGTTGCTTCGTTTACATTTCAATGGCGAAAAAGTCAACAATTGTCAGTTAGCTAACTTGGTGAAATCATCTTCAAATCTGAAGATGCAATTTGAGACAGGCTAGTAACATTATACATTTACTTTTGAAAATTGCTTGAAATGGAGAGTTTTCTTTTAAATGCACAGTTACTAGTTGACAAATCTTGAAAGCAAAACACTGACATTTGAGACTTGGCTTTGCACCAGGTGACTCGAAAGCCTCTTTTCCGATAAATGTGCAGCACAATGGTTTCTGATAATGCCCTAGAGGTGTAATACACCAGTTTCTGACACCCATCTAATCACTGCTGAAATAGGGCTACTCCAAAGTCTATCAATGAAACATCCTCAACTCTAACAGTTAGGATGGATTAGTTGTAGTGGATCTAGACATTTATGAATGCCAAAGCACAGAACCTCACAATTTCTCATGTTATATTCTTTTCTTTCCCATTCACTTAACCTATTTATGCCCTTCTGCAGAATTTGCATCATCCTCACTACTTGCCTTAATAGTTATTTGTATGTCATCCACAAAGTTAGTGATGATACTTTCACTTCCCTTCTTCAAGTCATTTATATACGTTGTAAATAATTGTGACCCCAGTATTGATTAGATTAGATTAGATTAGATTAGATTCCCTACAGTATGGAATCAGGCCCTTCAACCCAACAAGTCCACACCAACCCACCGAAGAGTAACCCACCCAGAACCAATCCCCTATCCTATATTTACCCCTGAGTAATGCACCTAACACTATGGGCAATTTAGTATGACCAATTCACCTGACCTGTACATCTTTGGATTGATCTTGTAAATGCCCATCTTTATCCCAAATCTCTATTTTCTATTAGTTAGCCAATCCTCTATCCACGCGAATACACCGCCCTCAACAAAATGGGCTCTTATCTTCGTAAGCAGACTTACTTGTGGTATCTTCTCAGGCGCCATTTTAGAAATCCAAATAGATTACAACTACTGGTTCCCAATTATCGAACTTGTTTGTGACCCAATCAAAGAATTTTAGTAAAATTGTCAAGCATGATTTCCCTTTCATGAAACTATGCTGACTCCGCATAACTAGATGTTTGTCATTGCAAATACTCTGTTGTTACATCCTTTATAACAGATGAACATTTCTTCCATGAAAGACGTTCAGCTAAATTGCCTAAATTTACATTTTATGTGTCCCTCACTACTTGAAAGGGGTGTTACATTGCTAAATTTCCAATCCTCTGGAGTTTTCTCAGAACCTAAGGATTTCTGAACGGTCATTACCAGTTCATCCTCTATCCTTGTGGTAGCTCTCTCTAAAATCCTCGAATACAACCCATCAGGTCAAGAGCCCCATTAAGTTTCATTGTAAGTTAGTGATAGTTATTGTATTTGATTCCTCCCCTACTACTATCCCTTGATATAGAGTCTTTGGAATACTACTAGTGCTTTCTACTGTGAAGACTGATGTAGAGCATTTATTCAACTCCTCTGCCATTTCCTGGTTCCCCGCTTCTTTCTATAAGTGTTCTATATTCACTTGGCCTCACCAGTTATTCTCAAAGTAATTTTCTCTTCTTTTTCCTGTTGGTCATATTTCATTGTTTTATGATTAAATGTTATCACATTGAATTTTTATTTTCAATTTGGAGTTATCCTTAAATTCCATGATTAGGCCTATCTCCTTTGTAGAATCCTTCTTCCTCACTGAGATACATTTTTTTTAGTCTTTTTTTAAAATATGCCTGCCATTGTTCATTAACTTTTTTTTCTGCTAAATTCTTTTCCCAGTCCATTCCAGCCAACTCTGCATTCTTGCCTTTGGAAATACCCTGACGTTTAACACAGTTGTTTCTGAAACACGGTTCTTATTGTTAAATGGAACATTAAGGTTTCTGAATGGATCTTTTGCTGAGATCATTTACTAAATCTGTCTCATTACACATTACCAGGTCAAAATTGGCCTGATTCCTGGTTGGGTCAACACAGTGTTCAGGAATCTGTGAGTTATGTCCTTTTGTCAGGAATAAATGTAGAAGAATAGGTCAGGGTGGGTTACTCTTTGGAGGATAAGTGTGGGCTTGTTAGGCCACATGGCCTGTTTCCGCACTGTAGGGATTCTATGATTTTATGATTTTTTTTATGCATTCATGTGATGTGGGCACCACTAGTTTGGCCAGCACTTATTGCCCATCCTTAATTGCCCAGAGGGCTGTTAAGAGTCAATCATATTGCTGTGGGTCCGGAGTCACATGTTGGCCAGACCAGGTAAGGATGGCAGTTTCCTTCCCTAAAGTACATGAGTGAACCAGATGGGTTATTCTAACAATCAACAATGAATTCATGGTCATCAGTTAGACTCTGAATTCAAGATATTTATTGAATTCAAATTCCACCATTTGCTATGGCAGGATTTGAACCCGGGTCCCCAGAATATTACCCCCTCTATTCAGTTTAAAACACTGTCCGTCACTGTAGTTATTCGATTCACCAAGACTGAATCAGCACGGTTCAAGTGAAGTATATCCCACTGGAATATCACCAGCTACTCTAGTACTGCTGCCACTGCCCCAGAAGAAACTTATTTCTTCCACATATTTAATTCCTTGACTTTATTAACTCTGTTAGTTGGTTCAAATAACAATTCTAAAATTATAACCTTTAAAGTTCTGCCTTTAAGCAATAAACTGTGGACAATGATTCACAGCTAAGTATAATGTGAAGGCAAGAAATGTTTTCTCTATATGATAAGTAAATATAATTACTATACATCTCATTCTAATCACCATTTGTCTCAAATAAATATGATTTAACTTTGTGGGAACTTGGTTGGTTTTGTACCAAATGAATGCTGTATTAATTGCTTTATCTTGAAGTACAGGTATGTCTCCGAGAACACGTGTTTACTAAACATGATTTGGTTGTAACACGTCGGGTGAATTGTGGACTTGTTTCAATAAAACAAACTTCCATTCACTGTTACACGATTCCATCCCCTGCACTTACCTGAACAGTAAAACCCAGCCTCTCAATCCTTTGTCTGCAAAATGCAAATTCAGTGTGTTCAGCTAAACCAGGAATGCAATCAGCTCTGCAAGCCTGGAAACTGAGCTTGAAACTGAGAATTGTAGTCTACATTTAAAAGGAACTTCAAACTGGGGGAGAATCTTGAGGACGAGTGGACTTTCACATTGGCTTTCACATGGTTAATTTGGTCACACGCTTTCTGGTGAAAAGCTTCGCGAAAGGTTCAGTGTTAATAGTCAGTTATTTTACTGTTAAAGTGTTAAATTTTCTGAATTATTTCATTAAAATTTATGATTTAAAGATTTACTTAGACTGCTATCATTTGTGTTAGGCTAACAATTATTTTTGTTTTGATTTTTACTGATATTTTTGGTGGATTGTCCCAACTCTGTTTTTCACATCAGCCCCATTATTTATATTGCACAATTTTCTACAACACGGTGTTGCACGGAAATGCAACCATCGCATTATAGGAGAACTGCCTGTATGTGCAAATGTGTTAACCTCTGCATCATAATAACATTGCAGTATTTTTGTTCTTTGAGAAAGCTTTATGTTCGATATTATGGTAACTCTGTAGTAAAGGTTCAAATTCTGCTAAATAGCAGTACTAAGCAGAGTGTTTAGGTGAAAGTGATATCGGGAGGGAACAAGTTCTATAGTTGGAAATAGGACAGATAAGGGGTTTAAAGAATAGGATGAGAAATTGAGCTTGAGATTTTAAAAAAAGTGGTAAAGGGTGAGAAAAAGTAACGGATGCTTGAAAGAGACTGTGCCAGATGGACAGGGAGTGAAAACAAGATGTGATTTGCTGATAACAGTTGTGCCTAATGACATTCAGAAGAACGTACAGCAAGTTCCCGAATGTAAGTTGAATTTATCAAAAAAAAGTATATTGAAGAACTTAAGTGATTAAGTAGATTGTTTTTTAAATTGGGAAGATATAAACTGAAAGAAAACAGATGAGCATGCACAGTCCAAAGTTGTCATTGTACCATTGGTGTCAGCAGACAATTCAGCTGATAACAGCCACATTTTCCAATCTGCCAACATGACAATGTACAGTTACACTCTCCTCTGTGTAAGATGCAAGATGTTGCCATTCTTGATTAAAGGGAAGAATGCCATTGACTTGAAGTATTGGTGTCTTTTTCATCATGATCAAAAATATACATTTATATAAAAGCTTTCTTTCTAATAATTAATACTTGTGGATATTTTCGTTATGAAATGAGGAGGAAGATAGTGCTAAGCAACAAAGGGGACAAATATCAAATACTGCAGATGCTGGAAATCTGATATAAAAACAGAAAGTGCTGGCAAAACTCAGCAGGTCTGGCAGTATCTGCAAAGAGAAAAAGATAGTATGATTTGAGTTCAATATGACTCTTCCTCATGACTCAAAGAGGACATAGATTGATGCAATGGACAGATAACCAGCAGATAGTAGCAGATAGTTCTATCTTTGTAGAAAGATAAGGTCGCAATAGCAAATGTAAGGCAGCGAGGAGCAGAGGGACCTGGTGTATATGCACACAAACCATTACAATGTTCAGGAAAGTTGAGAGAATAGTTAATAAACCATATCATTCGTAAGATTTATAAATGGGGGGACGGGAGTAAGAAGATAATATAAACCAGTAAAAAACACTGTTTCAGCCTGAAATGAGGTGTTATACTTTGTTGTAGGCATTACATTTTAGCAAGGATGTGCATGTTTTAGAGAGACACAGAAATAAGTCACAGGAATGTTCTCAGGAATAAGCAACTTCAGTAAATCTATGAGAAGCTGATCTGTTCTCCGCAGAGAAGAGAAGGTTGAGAGGTAAGTTGAGAGAGCCATTCAAAATCATGAGTTTAATGTTAGGCAGATAGGAACTGAAAGACTTAAATGACAAAACAAGGTGGGCTCCACTCCTCAAGATATAAAGCATTGTTCCTGGGAGCAGTTAACCAGAGGTTAAGGAATGTTTAAGTTGTTTGTAGAATTCTGATGGACAACTTAAGAATGTTTCAGTGACAGTAATGTGTTGTCTGCTCTTAAGCTGAGATTTCCTCACCTGAGATCATGTATCTCAGATAGAAGATACGTAGTTAATAAGTATTGTGTAATAAACTGCTTCTGAAGATCGAGAGTATCTTCTTCTGAAGACCTAACTAGGGAATTCTTCCTCACTTGGTATCACTAGCTTAGGTTAGTCTCAGTAAGAATGATTGGTATGGCAATATTTTGAGAAAGCATTCCACCCAGAGCATCTCAAATAGATTAGTCTTGCCATATTAAAAGATATCACTAGCGCTAGCATTTAACATTGTAATGCTGAAGGGTTTGGACGAAGTAGATAATGAGAAACTATATCAGTGGAAAGATTGAGAACTAGAAGACATGAATGAAACATGATTAGCAAAGGATGAAACATGATTAGCAAAGGAAGTAATGGCAACACGAAAAATAAACTTGTAGACAGTGAGGATTTATAATCTAGAATGCACTAAGGTAGCTTCAATCGTGCAGGTTCATAGTTCCTTGAAAGTAGAGGTGTAGGTATATAGGATAATGAAGAAGGCATTTGGTATGCTTTCCTTTACTGGTCAGGAACATTGAATATAGGAGCTGGGAGGTCATGTTTTGGCTGTACAGGACATTGGTTAGGCCACTTTTGGAATATTACGTGCAATTCTGGTCTCCTTCCTCTCGGAAGGATGTTGTGAAATTGAAAGTGTTCCGAAAAGATTTACGAGGATGTTGCCAGGGTTGGAGGATTTGAGCTATTGGAGAGGCTGAATAAGCTGGGCTGTTTTACCTGAGCGTCAGAGGCTGAGGGGTGACCTTAAAGAGGTTTATAAAATCATGAGGGGCATGGATAGGATAAATAGGCAAAGTCCACAACTAGAGGGCATACATTTAGTGTGAGAGGGAAAACATATAAAAGGGACCTAAGGTCCAACATTTTCATACAGAGGGTGATACGTGTATGGAACGAGCTGCCAGAGGAAGTTGTGGAGGTTGGTGAAATTACAACATTTAAAAGGCATCTGGATGCGTATATGACTAGGAAGGGTTTGGAGGGATGTGGCCAGGTGCTGGCAGGTGGGACTAGCTTAGATTGGGATATCTTGTCAACATGGACGAGTTGGACCAAAGCGTCTGTTTCAGTGCTGCACTTCTCCATGCCTCTAATTGTCGCATTCAAAAGAGATTTAGATCATTCTCTGAAAAGGAAACATTTTTGGGGCCAAGGGGAAAAGATGGAGAGTGACACTACATAAATATCTTTCACAGACAACCAGCACAAATAAAATATGCTGGCCTGTGCTGTAGCCAATAATTCCATGCTGTGATTCTTTCATACAGAAAATGTCTCAAAATCTTTCACAAAGGAATGTTGTGGAATGGACACTGCACTTTAGGAGGAACTAAAAGCATTGGATGTTAGGCAGGGTCTGTAAGAAGAGGAGCAGAGTGGATAAAAAAAGACAATAATAAAACAAAGATGTGGATTCTGGAGATCTGAAACAAAAACAGAAAAAGCTCGTGAAACTCAGCAGGGCTGGAATCATCTGTGGGAAGAAAGCAGAGTTAACATTTTGAGTCCAGTGATCCTTCATCAGAACATTTAGAGAAAAAGAGGTGTGCGAACTTTTAAAGATGATATAGCATTTAATGGCAGAGCAAAGATAGATTTAATGAAGCTAAACTAAATGTATGTAAATTTTAGCAGTTGAGCTATTTCAGTTATTTTTAAGCTAGCATTTTGAAATATCTTATGGGGCAGCTAAGTCTTGAACCCATACTATCTGGCTGAGATGTAGTGACACTACCAATTCATCAGAAGAGTCCTGGTAGAGATTTGTTTAAGGTTGACAGTGTTATAAGGGCAGGATTGAGCAAAGTCTAATGGATTGAATAGGAAGAATGTTTATTCTTGAGGAATTGGGAACATTGTTATTCAACAAGAATAGAAGGAAAGATAGGTGAGTGAGCTTGGTATGGGCACTAGAAATAATGCAGGTCAGTGGAGGAACAGCTGTCTAGCAGGGATTTGGAGTAAATCCAGTAAAGGAACAACAAAAACATAACAGAACCTCAGTGATCCTTGGTCTTAAGATAGGAATGTTGACAGGTTTTATGGATCAGACCAAAGTCACTGCAGACATATCAAGACGATAGCCTCGGTTCTAACTCTTGTCTTATTTAAAGGCAAGTGTAAGGAGATATGTTCCAAACAATGTTGATAATTCAACTGGTCACACTACCTGGGTTAAGCAAAACATACTTTATTCCTACGCCCAGTCAAAATACAGACAAAAGAAAGAAGAATTGGTCTGGATACTCCATTGGAGAACTCTATTGGATTGAGGCAAAGTCAGTAAAACAGATTGTCTCACATGCGATTCTGGCAGCAAAGAGAGAATCCAAGCTTTCGCTAAAACAGAGAGTGAGAGAGAGTGAGAGAGAGTGAGAGAAACAGAGACAGCAGGACAGCTTCCACACCCAACTTCCTAAACCCCAACGACTATTGAAAGCTAAACTAAAATACTCTGCTTCTGTGGTAACCTGGCACGACCCATTCATGCTGCTTCTACTATAAAAAAAAACCAAAGCCTCATGAGCTGATTACTTTAATGGCTTGGAACAGACCACTTAGGTCCTATGGCTCAAAATCTCTCTTCAAAAAAAAAATGGCAACATATACCTCTTAAAGCCATAGTATTATCCCACATCCCACAAGTAAGTTTGTGGAGATGGAAACATCGCCCCAGTGATGAAAAGGTTATGTAGTCAGAAGCTCTGTTCATGGCCAAACAAAACGCCAGAGTTGTGGTTCAGCCTCAAACAATAGCAGAGGAGAAAGAATCAGTGGTGATTGGGCTCTAAAGACGTTGACTTCAGCCTTGCTGCAGATTTAGCATTGGCCAAACAGGATTGCTAACATTTGGCACAGATTAGCCAAGGGCTAAATGGAAGCTCCAAACTGTTAGCTCAAGAAATGCTTTGATTGGACTCCTAGCTTTAAATCATCCAAAGTTTATGAACTACTACAAATGCAAGTTATATTAGCAATTAACTGGGCAGTAGATTTTTATTGAACATTATTATTGACAGTGATACTTTTACATAGTTTAGAAATGTTTTGTTGGTGGTATATTAGAGCCTTAAAAACCAGCTTGCAGCAGACACTTCAAATTAAGTGCTTGTCCCTTAATTGTTACTCATTTGTCCCATTGAAACAAGGGCTTGGTAAATACAATAACTGAGGCTGAATGGGCTCAAGCTTTCTGAAATCACACCCAGTTGGGATTGAAAATACTCATTTATGCAATATAAGTAAAGGGTGCAGAAGGGGAAATAATTCTATTAAGTAGCTGTCGAAAATAACAGGCCGAAAGTCTCCTTATCTGAGATTGTGTGCATCTTGAAACCTTCGTTGAACCAAAAATCATCTGACTCATAGATGAGAATGCCATAGCAAGCTAAACATTGTATGTAAGTTCTGACAAGCAACTAACCTCACGAAGTCTAGAGATTTCAGATCATTTTAATATCAATTCTACTCCTGTCATGTTGCCATTCCAGATCAAGAACATTTTACTCTTTTTGTTAAAGGTTCAGCAATGATGAATCACACAAAAGAAAAAGCGAACACAGAAAAGTGAAGTTGTTAACTCTCACAGAGCTTGAAAGGAGAAGGGAGAAGTGACAATATTGGGCAAGGATTGCTCAGGTCACTTTCCACAATGTAACAATTAGCAATTATGATAGAAATTAACCATTAGCACAAATGTCTTGTCCATGAAAAAGGACAAGAATGGCAAACAATGGGCGAAACATCCCAGCAACTAAATAACAAAGCAATTGTCCAACATCAGTCCAGAAACCTGAACATGGTCAGCCATGCATTAGGACATTCCAGGATCAGGCAGCTTGTCCCTTTGCAATCCAGGAAGTGGGGCATGGTCAGTCCTGCAAGTCCAATTCAACTGCTTTGGAGATTCGCAGTGAGTCAGTCAGGGAGCTGCACAGATATTAGCCTGGATCTGCTCAATCATCAGTCTGGCTGATCTCTTCACGCTGGTCAAGGATGGGCCACAGTCAGCCTAAGTGCTCGGTCCACTGTTAGTCAAGGTGGTTATTGGGGCCAGTGCAGAGCTGGAGACACTGGGGAGAGGCTATTTGGGAGAATTGGAAGCACCAGTTTGGGATGTTGTGGGAATAATGATTAAAGAAGCAATTCATAATTCAAGGGCATGATAGAACATGGATGGATAAGGGATAGTGGGTATGGATGTGCATTGAGGATTACCATGACGCTGGCTTTCATAGGGAAGGGGGAAACTTATGTGACTAGTTTGGCATGATTAAATTGTATGTTTGTATGATACCACTAGTTGACTTTTGAAGGATTTGGAAGGAAATTAGTGTTTCATCAATTCCATTGTGTTTATTTTGGTTAATTAAATAGAGCATAAGCCTGAATATTTGACAGGATGGGAATAATGAAGGAGAGCATGGACATGGAAAGTGGTGAAGAGAATAGAGATTTCAGGGGCACTAGCTTTGCCAATAGACCTTCTGGAAAGCCTTGAGTGCATAGTTCTGAGAGGCCTACATGTGATTCCTTTTCCAGCTGGTACGTACTCCAACCACTCCATTCCCTTTTGAGGAAGAAGCACCTGGAAACAGAGTAAAGTGCCCCACCCCCACACTTATCCTCTCACAATTGGCGCTGCTCCTGTCTCTCCATGGAGGAAACTAGACACTCACTTGCCAGGAGTAGCGTGGCACAAATACATGGACGTGGACACTTCCAATCTTTGTGTTAGTTTGCCCATTGCTTCCAACAATCCAGTCTGCTGCTCTCACATCTGCTTGTGCATTTGGATGAA
Source organism: Chiloscyllium plagiosum (assembly GCF_004010195.1). NCBI lineage: Eukaryota > Metazoa > Chordata > Chondrichthyes > Orectolobiformes > Hemiscylliidae > Chiloscyllium > Chiloscyllium plagiosum. The sequence continues at coordinate 11,979,155 of NC_057739.1, read as the reverse complement.
GTTCTAAATGGCCAATGCTACAGGATCCTCTTCTACCTGAGCTTTAAGCACGTGTCCGGTCTCATGTAGCCCTCAATGCCAGTCACCCTGGAACATTTCATCCCTGATCAACTGCAGAAATGTGGCAGTGTTTGCTCCTGACGGTACTTTGGCTAACAGACTCACTGAGGCATCAATATCTAAGCTGTTGGAAGGTGCAAGAGGCAGCCCTGCAAGTGCTACCTCTAAACTATCTGTGGCTACTTTCTCAGAGTTTGAAGGTACAAAAGATGTTGTAGACAGACTGATCTCCTCAGCCAGAGATTGCAGCTGTCCCAGTTGTGAAATTGGAGGGGAAGATTGGGTTTATTAAAGAAATTATTCACAGTGGTGGTAATGGGAGAGCACAATGAATCTTACTTGTTTGCCAGGAAATGGAGGCCTCAGCATCACTACATGAATGGTCTCCATTAGGATCCAGTCTTCATAGGGATGACAAAAGGGACATCTAACACCCAACTATAGGTCTTATCTCTCTATTGTATCATAGACTTCCTACAGTATGGAAGCAAACTATGACTTTGAGTTAACATTGACCCTCCAAAGAGCATCCCATCCAGACCCACACCCCACCCCATCCCTGCAAGCCTACATTCCCCATGGGTAATCTACCTAGCTTACATATCCTTGGACTGTGTGCGGAAACCCACACAGACACAGGTAGAATGTGCAAAATCCACACAGACAGCTGCCCAAGGCTGGAATTGAATCAGGGTCCTTGGTGCCGTGGGGCAGCAGTGCTAACTACTGAATTACCATACCATCCTGGCAGCTAGCAAGTGAGGGAAAATGCATTACTGAAAGTAGCACAGCATGAACCTTGGGGGCAGATGTATGCAGGCTATGCTTTACTTATCTTGGACCAGTCTGGCAAGCAGCTATCATCTCATCTGGCAGTCCTGAACAAAGAGCATAGTTTCCCTCTTCATCACCCTGTCTACCACAATCTCCACAGCGCTGGGGGCAAAGTGAGGAGGTAAGTTCCCTTTCTTAGCCATCTTGGGGCTATTCTTATACACAAGAGTTGTGAAGTCTTCACACAAGGCAACATTAAGCCCATAAGGAATAGGTACAGGAGTAGGTCATTTGGCCCTTTGAACCTACTCCCAGGACGATCAGCAGTAGTTAGCAAATATCTGCATGAGTGGGGCAACATAGAGACATCAGCATGGATAACAAAGGCAAGCTGCAGAGATCACATGAGAAAACTTGCTAGAAGTCATAGAAAACAAACCTTCCCGAGATTGAAACTTTGCCAAACATTTGTAAAATTCAGCCTTATGTCGCAATAGGTGCCAACAGGAGCTAGAATTTAAAAATACAGTTAAAGGATATAAAATCTGTGAACTAATTAAAGAACATTACTTTTCAGAAGTAGAAATAATGCAAGACCAATTCCTTAGATGAAAATTAAACCCTTTATGCCGAAACTATGGCAGCATCAATAAAGTGCAAAGATTTCAATTTGATTCAAAATTATTTCTACATTTAGAAGAATTATACTTGCATTTTGAATGTGGTATTGAGTGTTATATTGATCTGAACTCAGTAGAGGACATAATGATCATAGTCACGGTGATATTAACTTGCTGAGAATAGAGTGAATTAATAGCAAATTGTTCAACACCTCATTGTGTTCATGCAGTGCTGAGTAACTTGTATAAATGTAAGTTTTAGATGCATTTCAACAGAAATGTAAAACTTCCAGGACATAATTTCTGAATGGCAGTTCCTGACATACCACTCAGTGACTAGTTTAACTGTTTTGCAGACTTTACTTAGATTCAAAACAAAACACCGGTTCTGCCTTAACTTAGATGCAGCATTCAGAACATAAATACTGGATTCTGCAGGCAAAGCTGCACCAATTCTCTCAAGAGAAAAAAAAATTCTAATTGAAAAAAAAGGAACTGTTCATGGATGAAGCTGAAATAACCACAGAAATGAAAAGATGACCTGCATATGTTGCTGGTTGAGTCTCTAACTCTCATCTAGAGGACTTGCTGTGGGATTTGAAAGGCTGTGGTGTGGTGTTCTCTCCCAAGAGAACAGCCAAGCAGCTCTGCATGAAAGTGAGGCCAGTACCACAGGGATCCAATGTCTTGGGGGTGTTAGGCACACTTTTGGGTGTTAGCCAGCAACAATCACTTCCCCACTCCCCAAAAGCTACCAATCCTCAATTACTAACACACCACGGTAATTTTCCCAGAATCACCCTGCATGATATCTCTCAACCTGTGGGCCGTTGGCAATGTATGCCTTCCTGGCCCACTGGAAAAAAAAAAGGTCTTGTTCTTCGACGTTGTAAATGTTAGCACTGACCAGCTGTGAGAGTCTCCAGAAACACTGGTTTTGATATCTTTAGCAAGAGCCAATTCTCTGTCTGCAGAACCTGAGTTGGGAGACCCACCTCCTTAAAACTAACTCTGTATGGATCCTCTCTGCCCTGTGGAGCACCATGTGGCTGAGAAAAGGCAGCAGATACTGGTAATACAGGTGGTGCTCCTCTCGATCTGCATAGAGCTGTAAGGCAGAGCAGCAGATGCTACTCCCAAATCATGTTGACAGCTACCAGCAGGGAAGACCAGCTGGAGGTGAGCAAAGTGCTAGACAAGTAGCAAATCCTCCTACAAGTTGGCATCACCAGTTAGGCATTGGAAGAACTTTTGAAGAACAGATCTTGACCACATCTCACCAACCATGCTGGAGCCCTTCAGTTTCACTGGACAAAGACAATCAATTTTGTCAATTTCACTGCTTTCATATGGTTTGAGTTTGTGAAAATTGAAACAATCTGTAGCACATGATCGCTAACGATGTACTTTTGAGTGTGGCCACTCATTCTGCAGGAAATGTGACAATCAATTCGCTCTCCACAAGCTCCCACTATCAGCAGGTTATAAAGACCAGAGTCTAGTTTAGTGATGAGAGAGTTTGCTGGAAAAGCACAGCAGTTCAGACAGCATCCGAGGACCTTGGTTGCTGCCTGAACTGCTGTGCTTTTCCAGCACCACTAATCCAGAATCCTGGTTTTCAGCATCTGCAATCATTGTTTTTACCTAGTGGAATCAATGTTTTGGGCAAGAGCCCTTCATGAGGCATGAGGACCTCTATTTTAGTGATGCTGTTCAAAGCAAAAATGAGTCAGGACTGCATTAAAATACCAATCTTTCACATCCTCATGAAAGGACAGTCAGGGCCTTTGTTAATGTCTCATCTGAACGATTACACTTCCAACACTCTATTGTTACTATACTTAAAGAGTCAGCATAAATTCTGTGCTGAAGTCTCTCAAGTGGGACTCTGATTTGACTCAGAGGAAAGCATGAAATGGATGAGCCAAGTTAAAGAAGACAATAATTCGATCATTAGAGCTATATTAGGTGATGCCATCCAGAATCTTCTGTGTGCTGACTTTAAATGGTTTCATCACAAGCCACTTAACAGAGAATACACTATAAACAGAATTGTATTACTACAGCAAGGTATAAATGTATTTGTCTAAACATGCCCCTTTTCATAAAAAAACAAAAAAAGGTTACATGTAACATTTATATCTGCAAGTATCCCAACAAACTCGGTTTACAATGTTCTACTTCCGTCTGTTCTTGCAGATTAAATTTTACCATTTTTTACAAAGTTATTAATTTCTTTTATTGTTACGCATGCATGTTGTTGTTGGCTTTTCAACTGGTACTTGTACATTCCTAGGGGACAATCCTTATCCAAAACCAGAGAACATCATTCTGTTGATGCCACAGAAGCAATCAGAATTGGTTTTCCTTTCATCATGAGATTTGGTCCAAGTCATGTCGTCCAGCATTAAATTGCAAGGTCACGTCATTGTTGACCATTTAGAACATCTGCTCTGGTATTGTCATCTCGAGTTGTTGGATGAGAGTGAAAGCTGCTTGCTAGTTCTGTGCCCAAGAACCACTTCACATTCTTTGCAGTGAGTTTACATAGAGGTTCACACTGATAGCAAATTAATCAGAAACCTTGAATATAGAACATAAAACAATACAGCCCACGATGTTGTGCCAAACATTTGTCCTAGCTTAAGCACCTGTCCATGTACCTATCCAATTGCCGCTTAAAGGTCACCAATGATTCTGACTCTGCCATTCCCACAGGCAGCGCATTCCATGCCCCCACCACTTCCTGGGTAAAGAACCTACCCCTGACATCCCCCCATACCTTCCACCCTTCACCTTAAATTTATGTCCCCTTGTAACACTCTGTTGTACCCGGGGAAAAAGTTTCTGACTGTCTACTCTACCTATTCCTCTGATCATCTTATAAAGCTCTATCAAGTCACCCCTCATCCTTCGCCGTTCCAACGAGAAAAGGCCGAGAACTCTCAACCTACCCTCGTACGACTTCCGCTCCATTCCAGGCAACATCCTGGTAAATCTTCTCTGCAAAGCAGAGAAATGACATCCAGTGAGAGTGAGTAGACTGTTGTTGGGATGAGGTGAAGGAGCCTCTTGGCAAAACCACATCGTCTCCAACCTCATCCGTGTTGGCAGATGTCGTTGGTGATGGTGGGGAGGGCTAATGGAGGGGGGGGTGAAGAGGAGGAACTCAAGCGGCTGCTGCCTGCACCTGTCTTCAAAGGGACCACTTTCAAGAAGAGGTGGTGAGCTTTGCACCCAAGAGAGCATCACGAGGAGAGATCAGGGGCTTGTCCACACTTCCACCCACTTCCCCCTTGGCTCAAAGCTGAAGGCACTTGCTGAGATGCAAGTCCCTCAGTGCTGCCAGACTTCAAAATTCCTTTGGAGCTGCTTCTTGGGAGCTTTTTCTGACAGTCAAGTTCCCACCTCAAATCATGCTCTCGTCTGTGCTCAGCAGAAACCAGTTTCCAAGACGGGACCAGTTATCCGCATCAAGTGCAAACACTTACCTGTTCTACCTCAGGAAGGTTGACTTCAACTGTGCCACGTAGTGTTGTGCTGGAAAAGCACAGCCAGTCAGGCAGCAGCCGAGGAGCAGGAGAGTCGATGTTTTGAGCATAAGCTCTTCACCGTGAATGTGATGAAAGGCTTATGCTTGAAACGTCGACTCTCCTGCTCCTCGGATGCTGCCTGACCACAGTACCACACCTTTCCAGCACCACACTTTTTGACTCTGATCTCCAGCATCTGCAGTCCTCAATTTTTCCTTCAACTTGTGCCACCCCTACAACTGCCCAGCTAAGATCAACATAGATGTTGTCTGGAATCTCAGTTCTGTATGATTTCAAGTCCAGTTGCACACATTGGAGTCTCCTCTGGGACAGAAAAGACCTGTTCAAAGAGGATAGGTCTTACCCGAGCTGGAAAGGGACCCATATCTTAGCAGGGAGCTTTGCTCGTTCCACCCAAAGAGACTTTATACAGATAGAGAGGAGAGTGGAGGAATTACAAGTCATGGCGTAAATAGAAAGGTTGGTGGGGAAGGTTCTGAATGTGAAGAGAGCACACCAATTAGAAAAGAAAGAAAAGAGAGAATCAGGGTACATTGTAACTCTGAAGAACGAAATTGCATTTATTTCAGTGCAAGGGGTCTTCCAGATAAGGCTGATAAACTCAGAGTGTGTTTAAGTACATGGGATTGGGATTTCAGAGCTTTTACAGAAACTTGGCTGAAACATGAACAGGACTGACAGCTCACTGTTCTGGGGTTTAGATTGTAGGGAGGATATTTTCCCAGGTTGGGGAGTTTAAAACCAGAGGACACAGTCTGAGGACAGGTTGTTAGGCCATTGAGGATTAAGATGAGGAAATATTTCTTCATGCAGAGGCTGGTCAGTCTGTGAAGTGTGTGACCACAAGAAGCTGTGGATTCCAAGTTGCTGATTATATTCAAGAAAGAGATGGATTTTTATGTTTAAGAGACAATGAATTGAATTGAATTTATTGTCACATGTACCGGGACACAGTGGAAAGCTTTGTCTTGTGAGCAATACAAGCAGATCACATAGTTATCACACAATGACTATGTGAAACGGAAGAACAGGCTGGAAGGACTGAATGGCCTATTTTTGCCCCAAGTTTCACCAATACAGAGCTCTGGACAGCCAATTCAGTCCTTCAGAAGTGCGGTCACATTGTAGTGTTGGGAAGTGTAGCAGTAAATTCAGGACGTCTCAAAATACTCCATAGCCAATTAATGAATTTTCAAATCTCACAACAATTGTCATATCAAAGGCTATAAATGTCAATTTGTTTCAAACTATGTACTGTATTTACCAGAATGGTTCTAAAGTGATTTGTTTTTATTCATTGAGTATAAGGATAGGCAGGTTATGCTGCAGCTTTACAGAACTTTCATTAGGCCACACTGGGAATATTGCGTACAGTTCTGGTCACCACATTCTCAGAAGAAGGGTGAATCTTTGGGGAGGGAACAGAAAAGGTTTACCAGGATGTTGCCTGATATGGGGGATTTTAGCTGTGAGGAAAGGTTGAATAGAGTTGATTTGTTTTCACTGGAATGCAGGAAGCCGATGGGCGACCTGGTCAAACTTTATAAGATTGTGAATGGCATGGATAGAGTGGAAAGTATGAGGCTTTTTCTCAAGGTCGAAGGGTCAATTGCTAGGGGACACGAGTTCAAGGTGTGCGAGGGCATAAGTTTAAAGCAGATGTGTGAGGTATGTTTTTCACACAAAGGTGGGTGAGTGCCTGGACCAGGCTGCCAGAGGAGATGGTGGAAACACACACTATAGCAGCATTCAAGAAGCATCTAGACCAGTACATGAATAGGTAGGGGATATAGGGAAATGGATCCCATGAGTGAAGACAGTTTTAGAATGGAAGGGCAAAATGTGTCAGTGCAGGCTTAGAAGGTCTCAGAGCCTGTTCCTGTGCTGTATTGTTCTTTGTTCTTAATTCACGCACAGAAAGATCCCACAACCAGCCGTGAAACAAATGAGAAGACAATTTGTTCTGATCTTGCGATATTTGATACTGGCTCATACAATGCAGATGATATCAAATGCTGTCTGTCTCTTTCCCCAAAAGGGCAGTGAAAGCAGAGCCTTGAAATACTTTTGAAGGCAGAAGGCACTCTACTCTTGATGAGTAACGGGAGTGAGGTTATCCAGGATAGGCAGTACCTTGAGCAACCAGATCAACCGTGACCTTTCTGAAGGGCCAATTGACTTGTTCCTGCTCCTGATCCAAGGGATGTTATGTAAACCATCTGGAGAGCAAACGGAACAGCAGTTAAATGTCTCTCTGCAAAGATGGCATTTCTATCCGAAACAGCAGCACCCTTTTAATGTTGCGTCCAACTGGTTTCTGGTGATCAGTCTCCAGAGGGGCATTTGGAACTACAGCTATCTGACACAGAGCCATGTGTTTCACCCACTGCTTGCACTTCACCATCGTGTGGCACTCAGACAGTATCACTTTTGAAGCACAAACAGGCAGAGTGGGATTCATTGTGAAGGAAGACTTGGGGATATTGCGAAGATTAACTTAGAGTTGTAGCATTTCAACAACATCCTTCCCTGACAGCCTATGCTCCCAATTTATGCTCCTCAGATCCTGTCTTGCAGCATCGTATTTACCCTTCCCCCAATTGTAAAACCTACCCTGTTGCGTGCACCTATCTCTCTCTATAACCAAGGTGAAAGTCACAGAATTGTGATCACCATCACCAAAATGTTCACCCACTAACAAGCCCATCACTTGTCCCGGTTCATTACCAAGTGCCAAATCCAATATGGCCTCCCCTCTGGTCGGACAATCTACATAATGAGTTAGAAAAGCTTCCTGGACACACTGCACAAACACCGCCCTGTCCAATCTACTTGATCTAAAGAGCTTCCAATAAATATTTGGGAAGTTGAAATCATCCATGACTACTACCCTGTGGCTTCTGCACCTTTCCAAAATCTAGGTAGTTGCAGAATCTAGCAAAACACTGCACTGCCTTTGTGAATTTTTGCATCTCTATTACAACTGTCACCTTAACAGGATAAAGGATAAATCTGTTCATTGTCAGTATATGACCCATGTCCCTGATTACAGGTATTTTCAATTGCATCTTTTTCAGCAGTTTCACTGTATTTGGATGGGGATCTACAATGCTTCTTTTAACATATTTCCACATCCAAAAAAAGCAGATAATTCACAAATGTTTCTCCCACCCCACCCAAGAAGATCACTATCGTATGTTGTCTGCAGTGACTGTCTTCCAAAATAGCAGACCTGCTAAATGGCATTCTTAAACATCTGGACCTCAAATTGTGTCCTGATATAAAGTTTAAAAGAAGTGCAGCCTTTAAATCTAACTTCGCTGACCGGTATCCATCCTTCACAAGTCCATAATCAAATCCTTTGCCTTGACAACATGTCTTCAGAGATTGGCTTGGCATAGATTTCAGTGAAGCCTTGAGACTATGCACACCCTCATCATTCTAGATTTTGTTTCTGCATAACCACATAGTCTATAAGAGCTGTCCTTTCTAAAGTACTTACTTTTTTCCAGCTCTTCTATTTCTCTGTTAGGAGACACCTGAAAGCAGTTGGAACTCACCATGAACAGATCCTGAGTTGCTCTCAAGCTCATCCAATTTGAGGTGATATTCTTTAGGGTTCCACGCAAGACATGTGAAAACATCTTTGTTTTTTTTTAGGATCTGCTCAGCAGCCAAAGGCTGGGTGCCCTACAAAATACTGCAACTATTTTCTGGTCCTTACCAATCCAAACTTTAGATCTGTAATAGTTCAGACGAGTGGGTTTTGCTTCATGAATACTGTCAGAAATTGCAGATCTTCATTTTCTCCATTTGTGTTCTCTGCTTTATTTGTGCCCTTGGGATGAGTATTTCTCCATCATACAACCTCCAATTTACTTTCAATAGCTTCAATTTTGAACAGTCACTTCACACAAGTCTGCAAATTTCATTACATTGCAGTTAAGCAGCCATTGTTTAACACATCTCACTCACTTGATGCTCCCTTTCTGCAGTCACCATTCTAATGGTCACAATTAATCACCATTAAATTAGATAATGCCAACTTGCCCCATGTTGTCAGAGTGATTCCTCAGAATTATCACCTGACATCTCCAGCAGCCTTTTTAAAATATCGTTTGCTTCTTTACATTAAAAAAAAGATTCAAGGTGAGACGACTGTTTGCAACGTGAGCATTGCTTTCCCAAAGCTGCACACAATTCCTTTCTTTCACATGATGTCTTCCACAATAGGTACATCCTGCAAGCTAGCCTTGATCTTTCTGAAAGATTTCTTCCTGAGCTCTGATAGTAAACACATGGCATTCATAAATAAAATTTTCAAGGTGAGAAGTTTTTTTTTAGATTAATTACAGAGTGGAAACAGGCCCTTCGGCCCAACAAGTCCATACCGCTCCGCCGAAGCGCAACCCATCCATATCCCTACATTTACCTCTTACCTAACACTATGGGCAATTTAGCATGGCCAATTCAGCTGACCTACACATCTTTGGACTGTGGGAGGAAACCGGAGCACCCGGAGGAAACCCACGCAGACACGGGGAGAACGTGCAAACTCCACACAGTCAGTCGCCTGAGGTGGGAATTGAACCCGGGTCTCTGGCGCTGTGAGGCAGCAGTGCTAACCACTGTGCCACCATGCCGCCCACACAGTGGAACGTTTAAAGGGGATACACACGGCAAGTACTTCACACGGCAAGTACTTTACACAGAGAGTGGTGGGCGTCTGGAATGCATTGCCAGCAAAGGTGGTAGAGGCAGGCACGGTAGATTCATTTAAGATGCGTCTGGACAGATGCACAAGTAGGTGGGGAGCAGAGAGATACAGAGGCTTAGGAATTGACTGACAGGTTTAGACAGTAGATTTGGATCGGCACAGGCTTGGAGGGCCGAAGGGCCTGTTCCTGGGCTGTAAATTTTCTTTGTTCTTATGAGTACAGGGTTCAAAATAGATCGATAGGGCCTTTTAAAATTCTCCAGTCTGCCATTTTCTGCTCTCGTTGATGACATAGCTGTAGAACTGATTCTCCGACACTGAGAATACATTTGTTTCCACACTTGTTCAGATTGTTAGTTGAACCCGGCAGTTAGCTCAGTTTTGTTCCTGATAGTGGAAGATGGTTCAATTCAGTCTCAAATCTAAATAAGAGAAGGTACTTGAAAATTCACAACAGCAGTAGCTGGGTCTCTTACAGCTCCAAAACTGCATACAATTTCAGCTGCATGCTTCTAATGTCATATTCCATCTATCAGCTTCAATGAACTCTGCTCAAGCCTCCAACTGAAAACTTCTCTGGTTCCTTGAAGGTGGAGTTGCAGGTAGACAGGGTAGTGAAGAAGGTATTTGGTAAACTTGCCTTTATTTGTTTGTGCATTTGTTATAGGAGTTGTGATTAGGAGAAAGTAAGGACTGCAGTTGCTGGAGAATCAGAGTCAAAAAGTGTGGCCTTGATGAAGGGCTTCTGCCTGAAATGTCAACTCTCCTGTTCCGCAGATGCTGCCTGACCTGCTGTGCTTTTTCAGCACCACACACTTTTTGACTAAAAGAGTTGAGATGTCATGTGATGGGTGTACAAGACATTAGTTTGGCCACTTTTGGAATACTGTATGCAATTCTGGTCGCCCTGCTATAGGAAAGATGTTATTCAACTTGAAAGGGTGCAGAAAAGATCTACAAGTATGTTGCCAGGGTTGGAGGTTCTGAGCTATAGGGAGAGACTGAATAGGCTGGAGCTATTTTCCCTGAAGCATCAGAGGCTGAGAGGTGACCTCAGAGGTATATAAACTGATGAGGGGAATGGATACAGTGATAGCCAAGGTCCTTTTCCCAGGGTAAAGGTGTCCATACGTAGAGGGTATAAGTTTAAGGTGAGGGGGAAAGATTTGAAAGGGACGTAAGGGGCAGCTTTTTCCACACAGAAGTTGGCGCATGTATGGAATGAGCTGCCAGAGGAAGTGGTGGAGGCTGGTATAATTACAACATTTAAAAAACATCTGGATGGGTACATGAATAGGAAGGGTTTAGAGGGATATGGGCCAAATGCTGGCCAATGGGACTAAATTAGGTTGGGATATCTGCTCGGAATGGACAAGTTGGACTAAATGTTCTATTTCCGTGCTATATGACTCTATAACTACATCAGAAGCCAATTAGCTGTGGCAAATCACAAGTATACCATATTCAACTGCATTTTTTCAAATACAGAAAAAAGTATTAAGATCCTGTATTGCTACCTTTGTTCCCCCACTGCACCCTGTTCATGCCATTTCAAATTAAATGTAACTTTGTATGTTTAGTTCAAGAACACAGATATTTTAAAAGTTGACTTTGAACATTTTTGCAATTGTGGTCATTCCAGTGGTCCTGTTAATCAGTCATTATAATCAATTTCACAATTCTGTTCACATAAACCTGACAACATAATTATCCTGTCACAGACAGAAAATCATTTTGTAATTACAAGGTTAGTCAATTTTAATAACATTCAGTAATAAAAAAATATATTCTGGGACAGGATAGCTGGAAGTCATGAGAAATAACTGATTCAATGCATTCAACACCAGTTTTTTTTATTTCAGAATCATATGGTTTACTGGTAGCTTTAAGCTACAAGTAAATGTAATCATGCAACCAACTTAAATTTACAGTAAACATGACCAAAGTAAATGTAAAGGATCTCATTGATCTTGGCTCTGTTATTCTATCACCTATCTAATTGTATCTGGAGAAACTTACTTTCCACTCTTCCCTTCTGATTATTTTAAGAAATATTGCTCATGCTACCATTTCCAGCTAAGAACCCAGCGCAACTTGCTAGCTTCAAATTCTTGTTACAAGCCTATTCATCCTTGTTGCTAGACCTAGTCCTGTGCCTAGTTCAGGTGGAGCCCATTCCAATAATTCTCTCCTCCCTTTGCAGTAGTGATTGACAGCGCTATAGATTCTGGCAGTGCCCCATTCAGCTGACTCCCCTTAGCTGAATCTCTCCTCCCAGAGCTGTTAAGTTTGGGGTGAGAAGGGTATTCAATTCAGTCTACTTTCCTGTCTGGCCTCAATTGAGGTCTTTACATGGCCAATTCCAGATGAATTAAGGTCCCCAGCTCACTACTGAGTAACCCAACAGGAGACAGACCCATTGCCATGCAACCTAATGACAACTGTAACCGTGCGGACAGCTTTCTGCTTTGGCATTGGGTCAAAGTCACTGAGTATCTAATTCCGGAAATGGACATCAGGCAGGAGTGTGCTTCCTGGGAGCCTACACCCCTTCAACAGTTCTTGCTTCCGACACCCTGCTGTCTTTGCCCATCTGAGAATGCATTGCCCACCCTCACATCATTCATCTTTGTCCTTAAAAAAGTAGTTACACCAGGTCTCACCATCCCAGGTGCAGGGGAATGCAGCCTGCACCCAACAATGGGCACACCCAGACCTCAGAGCCAAAATCCCAAATTCTTAGTACATCCAGCGTTCCAATTGAAAGTCATAAAATAGAATCATAGAATCCCATTTCCAGCTGAGAACCCAGCCCAACTTGCTAGCTTGATACAACAGAAATGATTTCCCAGGATTTATTGTTTAAGGTGTGCTTGTTACAGAGTGATGGGGAAAACTTGCTTGACACTGCCAATAATTAGCACTACTTCTGAAGCCCAGACTCAAATTACAAATTATAAAAACTTTTAAAGTCTAATGTCTAATGAATTGTCAACTTCTCCCTCATTTTACCAACATATTCTGCTTAAGATCAAAGATTGACCACTTTCATCCCCATGATGATACCAGACTTTTCTTCAATCTCAGCTCATCTGCTGCTAAAACCTGCACTCATATCTTCAGTACCTCTCCTCCTGACTATTCGGACAGGGGTTAGTATCCCTCATTCTAATGTCCGTAAACAGACATCCAAAACATTGCTGCCATCCCTACTGCCATAGTAAGTCATTTTAGCTTATCAATCCAGTGCTCACGGACATACATTAGCTCTCAATAAAGCAATGTCTTGATTTGAAAATTCTAATCCTTGTTTATAAATCAAAGTATCACTGATTGAACCCCTAAAATTCTTGTTTTTTCAATTTGATAATGAAATGATTTTTATTGATTTCAACATGAACTCACTTTCTATAGAGAAGAAATCTGACTTCTTCCTCCGGAACCTTCCTGCTCACCAAAATACAGGTAGGCAGGTATCCATCAATCAATACTATGGTACACACATTGTCAACCTTCAGTAGCTTTTGAATCAGCATTCTCTCGATCACTTCAAACAAGACAAGAAGGGAAGCATCTATTATGTAGCATCCTACATTAGATAACATTCTTCACAACCAAATATCTCAGTGTATTTACAGACAAAGGAGTTCTTTTGAAGGATAGTTACAAATGTAACTTAGGCAAGATGGCAACTGACTTGCACATAACCTGCTGCCAAAAAAGCAACTGTGTAATACACAACAGATCATTTGCTTTTGTCATGTTGATTGAAGGAAAGTATTAGCCAGGACACCAGTCCTTCAAAATAGTGCTGAGGAATCATTTACACCTTCTTAAGAGGATGGACAAACACTCAGTTGAATGCTTCATCTGAAACACAAATTTTCCAAGTGCAACACTCCCTCAAATAATCACTGGAGTAGCAGCTGTCACAGAATTGTTACAGCACAAAAAGCAGCCACTTGCCCCCTCATCTATTTACAACAGTCTGAGCATAGTAACTTACTGCCGACCTCCTGATTGTTTTCCCCAAAAACCTTATGTTATTTCTATTTAAGTAATTCTCCATTGAATGCCTCACTATACTTCAACACACTATATACCAGACCCTAAGCATTCACTGTGAAAATAAGTTGTTGTTTCATCTTGTATTTGCATTTAAATTTTTAATTTTTGCCCTTGTATCTCAAGAGTTCTTGTACCCAAAGCCTTCAGATACAGGCAGTGACTGAGCTACAGCTCACACAAATCGTATGATAACTCTATATCAGTATCGACACACCTTTGGGAATATCTAGATTAGTAAGAGTACAAAAAGTTTGTGTTTGTGCAATGCTTCAAGTGATCTAAATTCTTATGATTTTCAGATACAGTTAAAAATTCCAAGCTCCAGCATAAACTGCATTATGGTGAAGATCACCATCTCAAATCTGTTGCTGCCACTCAGACCATCTGCTATTTGCATTAAGTTATCACCAAAGATGCATCCTGAAAGCACTACTAGGGTCTGGTGAAAATGGACAATACTGTGAGAGACGCAGTGACACACGCAGGGATTCTGCTAATGTCATATGTTTAGCAGAATAATGTGACATGATTCAACACGAGTGTTCATCCTGAGTGAAGTTTCATGATATGTCATGCAATGAGATCATTTAAGTACTATTTTCAAAACCAGCAGATGACAAAATAGAAGCTTCATTATTATGCATGCAGCCAATGTTGCTTCATTAAAAATGATTGAAAGTAGAAGTGGAAATTGATGAAGTGAGCCAGCATGTTTTGACATACGTAGAAATGTATTTTCTCCTATTGTACAAAACAAAAGCTGCCAGACAGAAGGTAAATGCATCTGTATTTCTCTTCTCCCACAAAAGACCTGCTTGTCTTTTGCAATTGGCCTCCACCTCACCTCACTCCTCCTCTGCATTAAAATTATATAGAGAAAAAACATTATTTTCCAACCCCTTTCAGTTCTGAGGGAGAGTCATATTGGACTCAAAATATTAACTATGTTTCTCTCTCCACAGATGCTGCCAGTTCTGCTGAGTTTCTCCAGTAGTTTGCTTATATTTGCTCCTGAATGCAATGAATGCTGGAACATCTAAATGGCCGAAATATAACACAGGCCACTTGGTACGTGAAAAAAGTCATAGAGGTCTACAGTATGGAAGAAGACTGTTCAGCCCAACTTACCCATTCCCCATAGCTTTCACAATTGAACTAGTCCCATTTGCCTGTGTTTGGTCCATATCCCTCCCACCCATGCACCTGTCTAAATGTTTCCTTAAAAACAAAGTTGTACTCACTTCTACCATTACCTCTGGCAGCAAATGTTTCTCTAATTTTTTAATGTAAAAATGTCTTCAAAGTATTGTTCCGCCTAGTGTGGGTCTCTAACAATCTCTGTGTCAACAGCCAATATTTTCCAGGCTGTTCCTGACAATGCATTACAGCAGTCTTAATTGGGAAGGCCACCACTCTTTGTTTCTGCTCTAATCAAGTTCTAGCAATGTCTTTAAATAAACAAATTGACAACTCCATTAAAAGTGCAGACTGAAGAAGAATTGAATATAATAGTCTTCCATCATTGCCACACAACTCACTCTGAAGGCCAAGGGTTTACAATTTGTGTCAGGACACCTTTTAGCACCTTCCACCCTAACTGCAAAACAGCACGGAAGAATGTAAAAATTAATATTCATTAATAGACTGATAATCAAAGATGTAAAACAAAATCAACTTTTAATTAATGGAGAGGGCCATAATCCTTGTTAACAAGCTCAGTGCCTGGTAATGAACATTCACAATCATAAATTTCTTATTTATTAAATAACCCAGCTGCTCTCTCTAATTATGTATTTGCACTGACTGAGTAAAAAATTGTTAACTTCAGCAGCCAAGGTTTAAATTGCTTACCAGTTTATTTCTCCATGCATTAATCTCTGATGTAGTCGAGCAGCAATTTGCAGAGAGCTTGCAGGTGTTACTCAGCGGGTACTGGAGAGGATTCCTTGCTGTGTCTAGCATATGCTGCCTGAGGCAATTTAAAGCACGAAAATGAGATCTGAGGCAACTGTTTGTAATGATGGCAATTTATATAATGTGCTTAACTCCTCATGCACTTTGTGGAAACTGCTGGGGGATAAAAAAAACATCATTGCTCGAGATTCAGACTTGTTTTCGAAAACTGATCGCAAGTCGGTAATTCCAATCAGCTGGTAACTGTGACCAAAAATGCTCAGACACATGAAAGCACTTCAAGAATTGTGTCATTTGTTTTTTCCTCTTGCAGTTAAATAGATATTTTACACTTCAACCAAATTGCAATCTTCAAGCACTCCTGGCCTTTGGCTACCTGCTCAGTTAAAAAGATGAACAGCGTGGGTTTGAAGATTTCTGATCATCAAAGCTATTACAGCTCAGAGGACAAAGCTATCCATATACAAAACATAAACAAGCTGAGAGGCTTTTCTCACCATTACAGCATGGTAGGGTTCAGGTACCATCAGAAATCAAATCATAAATTTGAATCATATAACTGTGGACATTGGAAATACAAAAAAAGCAGAAAAAGCTGAAAAATGCTCAGGAGGTAAGATGACATCTGTGGAGAGAGCTACTGTGTCAACATTTCAGATTAATCAAACACAGAAAAGAGATACAAGGCATTGAAACAATTATAGAGTCAAGAAAAAAAGGGCAAGATGTAAGGAGAAAGAGTTGGAGGTATAAATGAGGAAGGAATGAACAACACATATGAGACAGTACTCTTTTATCTTTCAGCATCTTCCCTTCTATCATTCCTGACCTTCAGTTTGTCTCAGTACCATCATCTTCATGAACTAAGATATTTCCATGAATTCAAACCTAAGTCATTTCTACTTTCAAGGATTCTGTCTACCATGACAGCTGGCAGCTCACAGTCTGCTCTCTTTTGTCTCAGCTGAGTGAAAAATGAGGGCTGCAGATGCTGGAGATTAGAGTCTAGAGCGTAGTACTGGAAAAGCACAGCAGGTCAGGCAGCATCCGAGGAGCAGGAAAATTGACATTTCTGGCAAAAGCCAAGGGCTGCCCAACTCTTTGTCTCAGCTGAGTCTGAGTCTGTTGCAATTCTGATTTTACATTATCCAAATGTGATTATTTTCTGAATCTCTGTAATTCCAATAAAACTCTCCATTTCCACTTTAATTTATACTATACTGATCACACCTTTCTGCTATTGCTCTTTCATTCCTCACTTCTCAGCTCATTGGCATCTGCCTGTTGCTCAGAGTCACATCATTATGGACATCATCATTAACATTCATTTTGATAATACTGAAAACTTACCCTATCATTCTTCCCTTCTTTTTTGATTCCCACTCTGTGTTGTTGTTGTTTGCACAGTGGCTCAGTGGTTAATACTACTGTCTCATTGTACCAGGGACCTAGGTTCAATTCCAGCCTCAGGTGACTGTCTGTCTTGAGTTTTCACGTTCTCCACATGTGTGTGTGTGTGTGTGGGTTTCCTCTGGGTGCTCTGTTTTCCTCCCACAGTCCAAAGATTGTAGGTTAGGTGGATTGGCCATGCTACATTGTAAAAACAATGACTGCAGACGCTGGAAACCAGATTCTGGATCAATGGTGCTGGAAGAGCACAGCAATTCAGGCAGCATCGAGGAGCTTCAGCAAAATCGATGTTTCGGGCAAAAGCCCTTCATCAGGAATGGCCATGCTACATTGTCCAGGGATGTACAGGCTAAGTGGGTTAGCCATGGGGAAATGTAGGGTTATAGAGATAGGGGAGGTGAGTCTGAGTGGAATGCTATTGGGAGTGTTGGTTTTGACTTGATGGGCTGAGTGGTCCACTTCCATGCTGTAGGAATTCAATGTACCTCTTTAACTTAGGCCGCAAAATCAAGGTCAGTTTGGTGTTTTTAGAGTCTTTCACTGGCATCCATCCTTCTCCCACTCAAATATTGTGAAGCTAACATTTGGCAAGGATGTTAACCTGGACTCGTGAATTTATGTGCAAAATATCAGTGCCCAAAGACAACACTGCAATTTTGAGCTTCGTTGCTTCATTTAATATCTCAAGGCATACAAACAAACAGGTTTTGAAGGGGGGTCATCAACACTTGCAAGTCAATTTCCACTGACTTTCTGCTGATGTCTGTGAGGTTTGTCTTCAGAAATTGATTAGTTGATGACATCTGCAGACATCAGTGCTTTGCCTGGGCAGTGACACTGAGCACACCACTACTGCCCTATAGGTTGGAGCATGAAGGGAACTTGGGCAGAAAAGAATCTGGATGGGTACATGAATTGGAAGAGTTTAGAAGGATGTGGGCCAAATGCTGACAAATGGGACTCAATTAACTTAGGATATCTGATCGGCATGGACGAGTTGGACCGAAGGGTCTGTTTCCATGCTATGCAACTCTACGGCTCTATGAACAGTTACTCTCAGTGGGAGAAGAGGGCCTTATCTACCTAGGGTCTACTGACAGCATCTCTTTTAATTCGCTCTCAGTCCAAATTGATATTTGGTATGTGATTCCTAAAGGATGATCTTACAAATTTCTGTAATCTCTTGGAACCAGACTGGCTGCCACAGTGCATAGAGAGATTGACTCAACTATTAAATATGGGCCTGAAAGGGTTACACTGTGCCAAAGCAAAATCCACTCGGATAATGTCATATGAATTTCTGGGCAGAACAACTTAAGATCACCTAAGGATTGGAGAGACCCAATTCTTATCCTCCTTGATACTCTATTTATGTCTAGCTTATCAATCCAAAAATAACTAGTTGTTATGATGTATAAATTATATACCATTAACCACAAGAGGGTCCTCTAGTTAGACTAGCAAGTGTTTTTTCTCTGCCACACTCGACTAAGCAGGTCCTAAACTTCAAGAGTATGTTGGCAGGAGTAGCAGAGGCTTAATCATTGCAGTGAGCTGCTATACCAAAACTATGACTGCCACTGGTTGTAAACATGACTGTTGCCCTGAAATTGTGTAGGTTGAGATTCTTCCTGAGTAGAACAGGTAAACCCCATTTCCCACTTCGGCTATTGCTGTATCAGGGAGGTGACCGAGTTTTTTTTATGCCAGGACTGAAGTAATTTTGCCAAAATTATGGACTTATTGGCATGGTGTAGGGTGTCATTGACAGCACACTGCTGTGAGCACCTCAACGATGAGATGTATTGCATTTTCAACTGTTATAATTAATGTACGTTCTGCTTAGCATATTGTGCTCATGAGTGTCTGCCTTCCTGTTAGCATTCAAATACCCTTCAGTCTCCACCAACTGACTCTTCCATCAAGCTTCCAAGTCAGGTGGTGGCAGTTGAGCAACACAGAGGCTATTCATTCAATATCTAGCTCATAAACGCCCCCCTCCTGACCCAATTACAGCAGGCATTTAATGAGAACGACGAGAAACATCATTGAGCACACGGTAGGAGTGCTGAAACAACAGCTCTGCTGTTTCACACACTCTGAAGGAGCCCTGAATGTTCCACAGAATGAGGGTCCTGATGTGTGCTTCTGTGTTACACCCTTTACAACCTCAAACCCATTTCTGGGCACTGAAAGTGGAAAAATAACCCACACAAATGCAGTAACTATGAATTGGTTCAATTTAATCAGTTTAGCTAGTTATGTAGACACATATGTAGACTGCAGCAGTTCAAGAAGACAGCTCAGTGAAATTTTCATAGAATCCCTACAGTGCAGAAACAGGCTATTCAGCCCACCCAAACCCACACTCCCATTCCATCTGCATAATCCTGCATGGGCTTTTCGCTATGGCTAACCCACTTAACCTGCACATCCCTGGACACTAAAGAGCAGTTTTTAAGCATGGCAATCTAACCTGCACATCTTTGGACTGTGGGAGGAAGCCAGAGCATGCAGAGGAAACCCATCTGAAGGACCTCTAGGGATGGGCCATAAAAGCCAGTGGTGCCCACGTCCCCACGAGCGAATTAAAAAGAAAACACATTATAATCTAGTTCAACAAGATTACTGTCTACTCACAACAGCTGCCCTAACTCATTTCTAACTGAATTCTGATCACATTCTGCTTCACATGTTAGTTCCTCAGTCTTTTGCATATTATTTTAAAATGATATGACAACACTTAGAATCCCTGATTCAAGTCCTCCAGGTCAGGAAGACAAAGAACAGATGGCAGGAGGAGGTGAGAAGTGAGAGGAAGGGAAGAGGAGAGAGCAGGTGGCGCACTCGCATTCTGGATTGGCTCCAGTCTGACCTGTGAAAGACTGGTGACCAGGGCAACTTCTCCCATCTCTTGGCTTAGAAGTCTTGGCTTCGGACCAGAGAACCTTAGCACTGGAGGAGGGCAGTTGCTGCCTAACAGGCTAAAACAAGGGCCCTGGTGGAGTAAAGCACCCTGAGAGACGCCATTAGCTGATACATGCCCTGTAGGACCACTGTCACTCATATGGGTCAGGACCTTAGTAATCTTCAGATATGCAATACCCCTGAAAGTCCCTGCTGACGGCAATTTGGAGCCACAGTGACAGATGCCTGAAGTTGCAGTTTAAAGAAACTGCCTTTCTTGCAGTAGCCTTTAAAAAGCCCTTGGATCTTGAAGCTCTAAGGCACAAACTGGAAACAGGGGAGTCCTCCGAAGCCCACATTTTCTCTTCAACTCTCACCCTCTGGAAAAAAAGTGCCTTCTTGGAAATGATTTACTCACATACACCCCTGAGGCTCTATCAGTTCTCCTACTGGTCTCAGCATCACCCACCACACCAATTACAGAACATCCAGCTTTAGTAGAATGGTCAGCATCCCTCATTGGTCAGCAGGCTCACAGGTTATGGGCACCCACAATAAAGTAGCTGAGCCTGTCCAATTGTCTCACGTGTCGGCTCCAACCTGAATGCTGTCAGAGATGTGAGGCCTGTGGTACTATTCAGGCCAACATATTCCGCCACTCGTGCACCGATTGTACCTCTTTATAGGTCACCTTGGTTTCTGGTTTTACTTGAGAAATGATTCTTCTTTCAGTACCATTCATCCCTGACCAAATGTTGCCATATGGTTCCTTACACCCAGTTTCAGTCTAATGCCTTGACCAACACTCCTCTTGCACCGGAATCTTAGCAGTGTCAGCAAATTATTTGACTACACAGATAAACACAGGGTTGACACACACACACTTTGAGCAGGAGTTGTTGGATAGCAATTGAGAGTGGAAGTCCCAGTCAAACACCCTCTCTCTGAACTGGGCATTGAAGTCAACTGTGGGAACTCTGTTTACACACTGAGTGAAATGAGCCAACCAAGCACTGAATGGTGATTGACCACTTTGCTGTTATGCTGTACAGCAGAGTTAATTACCTAAGCACAAAAGCATACATGAAGAAGTCAGAGGATTTTCTTTTCTGACATCATCAATCTTTTTCCGGTTGTGATGGATTTTTACCATGTTGTAATAACCGCATGAACTGAAGTGTTCAGCCAGTCTCCTTCTCCACAGGTTTCTGCTTAATATGCTTAGCATTTCCAGCACTTTTCTATTTATAACTGCTATTGGGTTATTGTCCAGAGTTCGGACAGAGATATTGATTAAAGTAATGACCACACTGAATAGTCATATTCCCTCATAGAGTATCCAATTATGAGGCTGCAGAGGAAACACTAACAAAATTCGTACCTTTGGGTATAATTTATAAATCATTTTCATTAAATCTTAATGGTTAGATGGCAGCATAGGGTCAGTAGAATCATGGGATTGGTACAATATGGAAATAGGCTTCTCGGCCCATCATTCCCATGCTGCCACCATCCCCCTCCGCCCCCCCCCATACAAAATGTCATTACGTACTTGTCCTCCCTTGCCCTCTGCTCATATCCTTGTGGTTCCTCCTCTTCAAATGACTTTGAATGAAAAAAATTGTTCTTGTGATGAAGGCTTCACTGGCGAGGCTAACATTTACTGACCACCCTTTATTATTCTCCAGAAGGTTGTGGTGAACTGTTTTCTTGAACCACTACAGTCTTTGCAGGATAGATGCAGCCAAAGTGTTGTTAAGGAGGGAGATTCAGGACTGTGAGCCCGCAGTGAAGGAATGGTGATTTAGTTTCAAGTCAGCATGGTGCATGACTTGGAATGGAACTTGCAATTGTTGGGGTTCCTGTACGTCTGCTGCCCTGATCTCCTAGGTTGAAAAAGTTTATGGATTTGAAAGGTGTTCTTGAAGGAGCCTTGGTGAGTTGCTGCAGTGCATCTTATGAAAATAATGTGGAAGCTTCTTAAGAATAAAAGGGAACATCTTTGTGGTGAGCAAGTTTCAATTTATTCAATTAATTGTTTGATTCAGAGAGCAAAATCTGCTGAGATGTTTTGGCTGATCTTGATATTTTGTAATTGATGAAAAGACTCAAAATTTTCTGAAAAAATATATCAGACCAACAATGCAAAGTATAATGTCATTCTCAGAGTAAAAGATTGAAAAAAAAAACAATTGAAAATGAAGCTTACATCCTATTTCCAAACAGGGATAGACACCCAGCCTCCCCTCAGAAAGTAAGTTGGCATTGTTCAGATTAAAACAGTAATTATCTACACCATCTCACTACTGTCCACCTCTGCCTCTTCCACCAACAATAAGTTGCATCAGGACAGCTCTGTATCACCCACGCTGCAGTAGCATAACACTAACGAGAAGCTGTACCCATAGTTGGACAAGTGTGCCTTGTGAGAGCGAACATGCCTGGGTGCAGTTAATTTAGGATACAGGGGAAGACCTGGAAACACGTCAATAAGATGCAAAGGAAGACATATCATTATACTTTGAGAAAGTGAGGACTGCAGATGCTAGAGTCAAAAAGTGTGGTGCTGGAAAAGCATAGCTGGTCAAGCAGCTTCCAAGGAGCAGGGTTTCGAGCATTCCTGATGAACAGCTTAGCCCGAAATGTCGATTCTCCTGCTCCTTGGATGCTGCCTGACTGGCTGTGTTTTTCCAGTGCCACAAATTTTGACTATATTATTGCACTTTGACAACATACAAAATCAGAAAGTGTTGATCAGCAGTAACGCAACAGTGCCAGTTGTTCTCCAAATTCTAACATCACTGTGCTATTATTATTTTTATCGCTAAACATTCCCCCAAAACAAACATTTCTGCTAACCTTCTTTGCTGTGTGTCAGAATCCTCTGAAGAATTCCTGCTGACTAAAGACATCATGACTGGGATTCTAAAAATACCTTCTCCCCATTTGCTAAAGAGCTCGCCATGCTTAACATTTCAACAGAATTTATACTTTCTGCACCTCTCACTGCCACATTATCCCACTGGCACAACAGATTATGCACAGCACAGCACAATTTTGTTCATGACTGTAACTTGAACATTTGTATTAAATGTCCCCATTAGTGTTTCTTTACACTTGCTTAATTTCTTGTGAGAATCATGCTTCAGAAACACATTTTGGTACGGAGTTGATCATTGTGCCATTAGTTTAAATTATGGTTATGTTTTAAATGCAGTAACATTGATCAACAGAATCAGTCATCTGTATCTTTAGTGTCATCACACAATGATGATAGTAGAGGAATAATTTACCTTCATAGAGTGACTTTCATGGAACTAAAGACTCCAAGGCACGTTCCTGGCATAAGATGGTAGGCAAAGTGGTAGCTAGAGATTGGGAGAGGATTACAATGTCTGGAGAGAAAAAAGAATAAATCATGTTCCAATATTGAAAAAAAGAAAGTCAGGTGAAAATGAGGATGGTAAAGAAATAATGACATTGAGGGATTTTAAAATATTTCAAGTAATATATTATAATGAAAGGGTCTTCCCTCAGACATTCTCTTCAGAATAGCAGTGCTGATCACTGACAATTGATCACACTTGTGCCCACAATTACAAATATCAAATGAGCTGCCAGAGGAAGTGGTGGAGGTTAATACAATTACAACATTTAAAAGATATCCGGACTAGTACATAAATAGGAAGGATTTAAGGGATATTGGCCAAATGTTGGTGAATGGGATGAGATTAATTTAGGATATCTGGTCAGTAGTTGGTCTGAATGGTCTGTTTCTGTGCTGTACAACTCTATGACTGCACAACAATAATTGTTAAACTCAGTGATGCAAGTGTAGCAACCCTGTCTGAACTGAACTGTTGATGGCTTCTTTCATTATTTTCTCATGACAGTCAGTAGGCAGATAAGACATTAACTGTTGGAATTGTGTTTATCACACTTTTTGAGGACAGGTCATACTATAGGCAATCTTCTACATTAGAGTCACAGAGTCATACAGATGTACAGCACGGAAACAGACCTTTCGGTCCAACCCGTCCATGCCGACCAGATGTCCCAACCCAATCTAGTCCCACATGCCAGCACCCGGTCCATATCCCTCCAAACCCTTCCTATTCAAATACCTATCAAAATGCCTTTTAAATGTTGCAATTGTACCAACCTCTACCACTTCCTCTGGCAGCTCATTCCATACACATACCACCCTCTGCTTGAAAAAGTTGCCCCTTAGGTCTCTTTTATATCTTTCCCCTCTCACCCTAAACCTATGCCGTCTAGTTCTGGACTCCCCGACCCCAGGGTGTCCTGTACAGCCGCAACATGACCTCCCAACTCCTGTTCTCAAAACTTTGACCAATAAAAGAAAGCATACCAAACGCCTTCTTCACTATCCTATCTACCTGTGACTCTACTTTCAAGGAGCTATGAACTTGCATTCCAAGGTCTCTTTGTTCAGCAACACTCCCTAGGACCTTACCATTAAGTGTATAAGTCCTGCTACGATTTGTTTTCCCAAATGCAGCACTTCGCATTTATCTGAATTAAACTCCATCTGCCACTTCTCAGCCCACTGGTCCATCTGGTCAAGATCTTGTTGTAATCAGAGGTAACCGTCTTCGCTGTCCATTACACCTCCAATTTTGGTGTCATCTGCAAACTTAATAACTCTACCTCTTATGCTCACATCCAAATCATTTATGTAAATGACAAAAAGTAGAAGACCCAGCACCGATCCTTGTGGACATCCACTGGTTACAGGCCTCCAGTCTGAAAAACAACCCTCCACCACCATCCTCTGTCTTCTATCTTTTAGCCAGTTCTGTATCCAAATGGCTAGTTCTCCCTGTATTCCGTAAGATCTAACCTTGCTAACTGGTCTCCCATGGGGAACCTTGTCAAACACCTTACTGAAGTCCATATAGATCACATCTACTGCTCTGCCCTCAAAAATCCTATTTGTTGCCTCTTCAAAAAACTCAATCAAGTTTGTGAGACATGATTTCTCATGCATAAAGCCATGTTGACTATCCCCAATCAGTCCTTGCCTTTCCAAATAGATGTGCATCCTGTCCTTCAGGATTCCCTCCAACAACTTACCCACTACCGACATCAGGCTCACTGGTCTATAGTTCCCTGGCTTGTCCTTACCACTCTTGTTAAACAGTGGCACCACGTTAGCCAACCTCCAGTCTTCCGCCATCTCACCTGTGACTATCGATGATACAAATATCTCAACAAAAGACTTCTCTAGCTTCCCACAGAGTTCTCGGGTACACATGATCAGGTCCTCGGGATTTATCCACCTTTATGCATTTCAAAACATCCAGCACTTCCTCCTCTGTAATATGGACATTTTGCAAGGTGACACCATCTATCTCCCTACATTCTATATCTTCCATATCCTTTTCCACAGTAAATACTGATGCAAAAGGATATGGAAGATATAGAATGTAGGGAAATAGATGGTGACACCTCGCAAAATGTCCATATTACAGAGGAGGAAGCGTTGGATGTCTTGAAATGCATAAAGGTGGATAAATCCCCAGGACCTGATCAGGTGTACCTTTGAACTCTGTGGGAAGCTAGAGAAGTGATTGTTGGGCCTCTTGCTGGGATATTTGTATCATCGATAGTCACAGGTCATTACATTGTTGGGGAGATGGTGCTGCTGTGCCCTATGCTTTTCCAAAGCCCTCCAACTTTTTGAGTTCATGTGGAATGAGTCAAATTAACTGAAATCTATATTTGTGGGGATCTCAGGGGGAGGTAGATGAATGGCTAAAGGTGGTTGCAAACACTTCAGTCTTATTCTCACATGCTACATTCTGTCATTCGAAGGTGGGGAATGCATTATAGAATCCCTCCAGTGTGGAAGCAGGCCATTTGACCCATTGAGTCTGCATCAAACCTCAAGAGCATCCCACCAGACGCACCGTCCTATTCCTGTAATCTTGCATTTCCCATGGCTAACCCATCTAGCCTGCACATCCCTGTGCACTATGTGCAATTTAAGATGGCCAATCCACATAACCTGCTAATCTTTGTCGGAGGAAACCAGAGCACCTGAAGGAAACCTATGCAGACACAAAGGGAACATGCAAACACCACATGGACAGTCAGCCAAAGCTGGAATTGAATCTGGGTCCCTGACACTGAGGCAACAGTGCTAACCACTGAGCCACCGTGCCACCCATAAATGGATGGTCAAAGAGCATCATTCCCCTTTTGCATGTTTAATTATCTGCCACCCTGCATGACTGGATGCAGCAGGACTGCAGATCTTTGTGTGCTGAATAAGTGAGATCTGTCGATTACACGCAACTTCCACCATTCAACATACGTCACCTTATGTTGAAAGTTCACAAGCTTGGCACATCATTCATGCTCCTGCCATGTATTTTTGCACTCTTCATTTGAACTGGATTGAGCCCTTGGATTGATGATCGTGATAAAGTAAGGTAATGTTGTGTTCTGAGTTATATCTTATGAAGGAATATGGTTCTGCTGCTGTTGACATTCCACATCAATGGCCGGTTTGAACTGGTAGATTCATTCTGGTTCTTCTGACTGACTGTTCAATGACTCAAAAGTATTGGCTCCTGAGAATAAATGTGAACTTACATGAAATCTTATCAAGCTAATTTTCAGAAAAAAACCCAGAGATAATTAGACTAGAATTTTAAACACAAACTTTAATGTTCAACTTTCACTTTAAAGATTAAAAATACTGATTCAGTCACCTTTTCCTAGACTCGTGACATCACTCCATTGTTGGTATCAGTGCAGGTAAATCTCTCAAGTTTTGCTTTATTTGCTCTCTCATTCAGGAGACTTTATTTCTTGAAGTAAACCTTAATTCAATCATTTCTTTTCTTGCTAATTCCAACTTTGTCCCAATTTAAATTACACTCACTCGGTCTGTCTCAGTCAGGTGAAGTTTCCTTTACTCTGACAATATAGCATGCTCAATAGTATCATGCAACAAAACAGAGAGAGTGTGCCCTTGCTATAAAAATATGTATAGGTCACAACAAGCACTGCATGGTGTTCAGCCTTGCCAATATGGTTAACACCATCTGTGACAGGTACATTGGTGATATGAGGTTAATTAGACTCTTCCCTCCTGTTCATTACCTGAAAAGCTGATTCTCTTCCCTTCCAAACTCAACTAGCTCACTCAGTTATGGTGTTATTAAACCTTCCTGCAGGACAAACAGACATTCACATCCTCCACTCAGTGTACAGTCAGTAACCTTGACATCCTCAATGATTCTTTCCAATAGTAGTTAACATGGAGAAACACCAATTTACAAAATTGATCCAGAGACCTGGCTTACTAATGCAAACATATTGGATGTCAGATGAAAACCAAAGGAACTGCAGATGCTGTAACTCAAACAAAAACAGAAATTGCAGGAAAAGCTCAGCAGGATCTGGCTGCATCTGTGGAGAGAAATCAGAGTTAACATCTCAGATCAAATGACTCTTCCTCAGAGCTCCAATTATATGCTGGTTGGGGCATAATTACAAAATATAACCCTTCCACATGTAAAATTGTTTGGGTGAATAAGTTAAAAATGAACTTATATAGTTTTTTAATGAGAATACTAAATGGGATTTGAGTATGTGTGAGAAAATCATGGAGTAACAAGGGAGTTCTACATTATAGGAGCTATCCTCTTTTGGGTAATGCTATATCAAAACACTACCCCAGGAAGTCATGAAAAGATGTGGAAATCTGAACAAGAAGAGTAGGCAGATTCTCCCTGGTATCCTTTTAATATCTATGGCAGATTATCTAAGTATTCATTTACCTGATTTTGCTGGCCAATTTATGCAAAACAGGATCACAACACATTTTAAAGCAGTGGCTATGAGTCGAAAATGTGTCATGGGCTGGCAAACATCTTGGAGGATTATGAAGGGAGGCTATGAGAAAGTTCTTTATTTCATGAAAAGTGACAACAATCAATGTTTTTGCTCACTCGTTTCTGGTGAGTTTGAAAAGAAAACATCAAAGGAAGTCCAAACTTCAGCATTTTTGCCACCAGGATACATTTCCTTCCAGCAGTTAAAGGAAGATAGTTCACATCAATTTGGCTAAATTGCCTTGAAGGATATTACTGAAAAAAATGAGGATGGTTAAAAAAAAAGACAAAATCTGCAGAGAAAACAATTTCTGAGCAAATCTATAAAGACATGTGGCAATGCAATTTTCAGCTAGCAAAAGTCATATCCTTATAGACAGCTGCTGAGGTTGCTTTATTTAAGTACGTTGGAACTGTAAATATAAATATCATCATATTCCATTGTCTTCATTAAACTGCATGTCAGCAACCTGCCAAACCAGATCCCATTCCACTTCCAATTCACTTAAATTCCCAGAGCAAGGCTCTTAATTGAAGGAGAGCTGGATGGAAATTCACATTTTGCCAATAAAGTGGTCCATTCCCCAATGGAAATAATAGAAACCGGAAAGTCGTGAGCATATTGGGAATGACAGTATGCTGCAGGGCTTTGGGAAGGAGTCCCAACAGAATGGTAGCAGTTATGTCATTAATCACAGTCATCCTGCATTTTCAAGTGATTCAGCTAATAGTAAGTACAACTAAGTTGTCACATATTTCTCCCACCCCTGACAGACTGCTCACAGATTTTCATCTCATCTCCATCTCACCTGCCTTTGGGATCATTGTCATTGAGAGCAATTATTACACATTGTAATGATTTCATTCTTTCTTGCAGTTCATTATTTAGGAGCAAGAGGTGACACAAGGTACCGGACTGATTGCCAATTCACATGAGCTGGACCCAGCAAACAGATTGATGAGAAAATGGAAGAATGGCCTGTGGTTCTCATTGCCCAACTTTCAATGGCAACTTAGAGAAAAGGTGCAGCACACAAGTGACGATTCTTTCCAGAGTAAAACTCCATTTTTAAGATGAAACTTCAAGTTAAAAAAGGAGCCGTCAGTCGTCGAAAAGGAAGGCTGCTGCCCAGTCCAACACTTACCAGGAACAAATATTGCAACATAAATTAGACCTATAGTCTGCGTGGCTCAAACAAAAAGAAAAAAGACAAATAAATATGAGAAAAAACTCCAGCAATATCCTTTCATATCAGGATACAGTAGGTACAATTGTTTTGTGTGCTATAGAACAACCACTACCAATTCCCAATTGGTGTAGAATGCTGCCATGAATTCTCCTTTCCATAAACACGTCTAAGAACTTATTTGGATGACAATAGTCTAGGACGAACTACGAATGATTCTTGGCTGAAAATGTGTTGCTGGAAAAGCGCAGCAGGTCAGGCAGCATCCAAGGAGCAGGAGAATCGACGTTTCGGGCATCAGCCCTTCTTCAGGAATCCTTGGATGCTGCCTGCCCTGCTACTCTTTTCCAGCAACACATTTTCAGCTCTGATCTCCAGCATCTGCAGTCCTCACTTTCTCCTACTAATGACTCTTAACAAGAAATGACACTTATCTTAAGTTATATAATTTATTGTATCTCAGCAATGGACATAAGCTACACATTGCACCGCAAGAGTCAGTGGTAGTGTCCCTGCCTCTGAACTGAGTAATACTGGTTCAAGTCTCACCTGCTCCAGGAGGTGTATAATAACATCTCTGAACAGGTTGATTATGAAAAACTGGTTATATTTTTTCAAAAAAAGATACAAACTACATTGGATAGTAAGGCATAACAATTAAAAAACAATGATGACAAGGCAGTCTCAATCTCAACTCTTTTTCCACCTCAGATGTTCTAACATCAGATTATGTATTAAGCTTCAACCAGTCTTCAACATTAACCCTTACAAAACCATGAAATTACAAAACCATCTTTCAAGTCTTGCACTCCAACAATTCTACCAGAGAAAACCTGATTCCAAAGCTTGGCATTTCCATATAACCTCTGTCCAATTATTGACATAAACGAGGCAACATCAGATTGAAAGAGTGCCAAAGATTGTGGAATGATGTTAAGCATGATGGAGTTGAGTTCATAACCTGCCAGTTTCTGCCTGGTCTGATTGGTAAGTTGACATTGATTGTGCATTGAGAGGCTTTCGGTCATATTCTGACCAATATCTTGGGTACAAGTGACCACAAAATTCTTGCCTTGATCATTAAACTTGCAGTGGCTAGCAGACAATTGAAGTCTGAAAGGTTTGCTTCTCTTGCTGGTAATGCAATTACAATTCTGTTTAATTTAGTCCAAATTCAGTCAATTGATTTGCCCTTGCAACATAAAGCTTGTTAAAAAGGTAAAAACAATGACTGCAGATGCTGGAAACCAGATTCTGAATTACAGGGGAATCTGTAGTCTGTACTGTTTGTCCTGTTCGTTTCCGAACTCTGCTGGTTTAAAAGGTGGCCAGGAGTCCGTGTGGGATGAGTTGTTTACGGAGGCAGGCACTGAAGAAGCAAATGTGGCTGTGGTAGCGAGTTTGTTTCAGGACATAGTTACTGGCTCCGCCCCCACTCCCAGCTCCACACCCACACCAGATCCCAGCTTCCAGCCCTGCCGAGTTTTCACCATCCCTCCAGACCTCCCACTCACTGAGGACGAACAATCAGTCCTCAGCAAAGGACTCACCTTCATCCCCCTCCGTCCACGCATCAATGAATTTAATATACGTCGTGACGTCGAACACTTCTTCCGCCGCCTCCGCCTCCGAGCTTACTTGCACAATCAGGACTCCCGCCCACCTTCCGAGGACCCCTTCGCCCACCTCCAACACACTGCATCCACCTGGACACCCCGCGATGGCTAT
This sequence comes from Chiloscyllium plagiosum, assembly GCF_004010195.1. NCBI lineage: Eukaryota > Metazoa > Chordata > Chondrichthyes > Orectolobiformes > Hemiscylliidae > Chiloscyllium > Chiloscyllium plagiosum. The sequence goes on along the minus strand of NC_057739.1, from coordinate 11,948,348 downwards.
TACCTGCCCTCGACCTCTTAATTTCCAACTGCCGCCGGGACATTAACCGCCTCAACCTGTCGACCCCCCTCCCCCACTCCAACCTCTCACCCTCACAACGCGCAGCCCTCCAATCCCTCTGCCCCAA
>NC_057739.1:11881780-11946032 GCF_004010195.1 Chiloscyllium plagiosum | reverse complement strand
CCCATCACCTTCATCCCCTCCCCCACTCACCTATTGTACTCTATGCTACTTTCTCCCCACTGAGAGAAAGTGAGGACTGCAGATCAGAGCTGAAAATGTGTTGCTGGAAAAGCGCAGCAGGTCAGGCAGCATCCAAGGAACAGGAGAATCGACGTTTCGGAATCTTCCTGAAGAAGGGCTTATGCCCGAAACGTCGATTCTCCTGCTCCTTGGATGCTGCCTGACCTGCTGCGCTTTTCCAGCAACACATTTTCAGCTACTTTCTCCCCACTTCCACCCTCCTCGAGCTTATCTCTCCACGCTTCAGGCTCTCTGCTTTTATTCCTGATGAAGGGCTTTTGCCCGAAACGTTGATTTTACTGCTCCTCGGATGCTGCCTGAACTGCTGTGCTCTTCCAGCACCACTGATCCAGAACATAAAGCTTGTGATCTGTCAATTGAAGCTATGCAGGTATATCCTGCTTCACTGCATTCATTACTTAATTGAAAACATCAGTGACCAGCAGTCAATTGAAGTCAATTAAAAAATTAGACCAAGAACATTAAATTAGTCAGTTGAAGATTTGCTCGTTTCCTCATATTCCCACCCCTCTTAAACTGGGATTTGAGGTTTGTCCTCCTGTCCCTGTAAACTGTTTGAATGGTAGGGTTTGGGGCCTGGCTTTGCTGCTCCTCTCCCTTGTAAAATTGCTGTCTCTTGTATGCAGCTGTAAATGTAACTGTTTGTTGTAAACTGTTTTTGTAATTTGTTTAATAAAATATATATATTCCCACTCCTCTTTTGTGATGCTGGAGGATGCTGCTCCACTTACCAATCAATTGTGATTGATTATGCTACTTATTTGTGCTGATTCATAGGCTAATCTACATAGGGGTTAATGCTAATAAATTTGGACGAAAGATAATTCAGTCAGAAAGCTCTTTGAAAACAGAAAAATGCAGTGTGTGTTATTAGGGACAAAACGCAGAATGAAAAATACCATCAAACCTAGTAGATGGGACATACAGGACTGACTTGTTTTCTACACGACAAAATTGAGCTCCAGTGTGACCATTTCCTTTTTTCTCCTTCTGGGAAATGATTCCGATGTCGCTTCTAGTCAAATAAAAATGCTTTTGAAAACAAGAAGTGTTCACAGAGAGTGAAGTTTGTTTAGGAGGTGATAATAGAACAGTGGTATTTATATGCCCTTTATTGGAGGGATAACTTGCAGCCTGCAAATGAGCTGCAAAAGTATGAGGACTTTTAAAAACTCCAGTAGGACAGCATGTCTATGATGATTAACACCTAAAATATTTGCTTGGGAATACAGAACTTAAGCACTGTTAAAAGTTAATGTTCAGGGCACACTGGTATGGAAGTGCAGCAAAAACATCTGAAATGTGCATCATCTCCCTCTTAGCACATGCTACCTCACCTGTTAAACAACTCTGTTTTGTATTTTCGTTGCCAATGTTCAGCACAGTAGTTTGTGTTCAAAGCAAAAGATGGTCTCTTGAGGTGTGAATGGCTGGACAGCATCCATCTGGTTGCACAATAAACAAAGCACGAAAGAGACTAGAGAGAGTCCAAGCCCAAACCATTGAAGATAATGGGGACAGAATTATGATCTAAATGTTTAACTCCGAGTTAAGTCAAGAAGGTTGGAACTACTCAGCCAAGTTATGTAATGCTTGTTCCTTCAGCTTGTTGTGGGTTTCATTTGAGGTAGATGGCACGGTGGGCGGCACGGTGGCACAGTGGTTAGCACTGCTGCCTCACAGCGCCAGAGACCCGGGTTCAATTCCCGCCTCAGGCGACTGACTGTGTGGAGGTTTGCACGTTCTCCCCGTGTCTGCGTGGGTTTCCTCCGGGTGGTCCGGTTTCCTACCACAGTCCAAAGATGTGCAGGTCAGGTGAATTGGCCATGCTAAATTGCCCCTAGTGTTAGGTAAGGGGTAAATGTAGGGGTATGGGTGGGTTGCCCTTCGATGGGTCGGTGTGGACTTGTTGGGCCGAAGGGCCTGTTTCCACACTGTAATGTAATCAAATCTAATCTAGACAAGCAGGAAGCTAGAAGAACACAGCAAGCCAGGCAGCAACAGGAGTTGGAGAAATCAATGTTTCACATGAGACCCTTCTTCAGATGCTGCCTGGCTTGCTGTGTTCTTCCAGCATCCTGCTTGTGTACCTTGGATTCCAGTATCTGCAGTTTTATATGTCTCTCACAAGAATTTCATTTGAGCACTGTACTTGTTCAATGATCAGAAGATCAGTGTGGATCCAAGATAGAGAATTAGAATAGACACTCATAAGAAGCTCGCTATGATGTCTGGGGGAGGTGTTGTGCAAAGTGGTCTCCCGCTCTACATTTGGGAGCCCCAATGTGGAGGATACCACATCATGACCAGTGATTATAGTGTACTAAATTGATACAAATAAATTTCTGCTTCGAAGGAGCATTTGGTGCTTGGGGTAATGAGAAAGGAAGGAGGCAAAAGGGTAAGTAATACATCTCTTGTGCTGGCACAGAGTGGTGCTGAAGTAAAGGGTGTTGGAAGTGAACCAGGCTGTTGTGGATGGAACATCCCATTGGAATGCTGGAAGTGTGGGAACGGAAGATGTGTTTGTTGAAGACCACATGCTGGAAGCTCCTGTTCTATTTATCAGGTAGATGTTCATGACACACATCAATATCCAGAAAGCCACTGCATGTTTAATGCAGCTCTATGTGATTATACAACCTTAAAGTTCTTCTGTTCTTAAAAGTACAAGTTGTTACTCACAACTGAAAGATCTCAGAATTGCAGGCAAAGCATCAGAGCTTTATTTTAAATTCACACATGGGACATGAGTGTCACTGTCTTGCCAGCGTTAACTGCCTGCACTTAGCTGCCCTTGAGAAAGTGGTGGTGAGCTGTCTTCTTGAACTGCAGCAGTGCATGGGGTCAAGGAAAACCCACAATGCTGTTCGGGAGGGAATTACAGGATTTTGACACAGCAACACTATATTTCCAAGTCAGGATGGTGAATGGCTTGGAGGGGAACTTGCAGGTAGTGGTGTTCCTAGGTAATATCCTGCCCTTGTCCTTCTAGAAGTGGTCATAGATTTACAAGGTGCCAACTAAGAATCTTCAGTAGATTTCTGCCTTGTGACTTGTAGATATTACACACTGCTACTGAGTGTAAGTGGCGGAAGGGAGTTGATGGTTGTGGATGGGTTGCCATGTTATATCCAGGATGGTGTCAAGCTTCTTGAGTGTTGTTGGAGCTGCAGCCATCCAGGCAAATGGGGAGTATTGCACCACGCTCCTGACTTGTGCCTTACAGGTGGTTGACAAGCTTTGAGGAAGCAGGACGTGAGTTACTCACCACAGTATTCCAAGCCTCTGACCTGCTCTTGTAGCCATTCAATTTAATGTGGCAAGTCTGATCAATGATAACCCCCATGATGTAGCTAATGCGAGGTTCAGTGATGGTAACACCATCAAATGTCAAGAGGTGGTGGTTAGATTGCCTCTTACAGATGGCCATTGCCTGGTTTTTGGCATGAATGTTACTTGTTAATTCAAATTCCACCATCCACCTTGGCAGTGTTCAAACCTAGCTCCCAGAACACCATCATTGCTGGCTCATAAGTCCAGCCATTGTTAAGCCATTGCCTCCCCACAAACTCCTGGAGTTTAATAGCACTCAATACAGGTTGCAACTTCATACGCATTGTGTCTGTGTCCTTTCATTTTCCAACACATTTCAGCTGGCACAATGTTGTGCCTGGCACAAGCAATAATCATGTGCACAACCTGGAGGAGAACTCAAAGTCTTGGGACTCCATTAGAAGAAGTCACCTTCAGAGTTGCCAAGATAAACAATACAAGATATAGAATTAGGTAAACAGTTATGCAAATTCTGCTCAGACATGTCAATTGGATACACAGTCTAATATTGGAACCTGCTGGGACTGGGCCAGCAGTCTCCCATTGGGCCTGAACAAGCTAAAACAAATTGCACTGACATTTCGGTGTCAGGAGATGTAGTGAGTGACTTTGAGCTAGTGCTGGAGATATACTCAGGAGGGCCAAGTAGAGATGCTGGTCAAGGAGCAGGCACCTACTGGCCATACGTTGGAGAGTCTGAATGCTCACAACAATTTACAGAGGAACTTTGATTATCCGAACGAGATGGGCGGGCACTATTTTGTTCGGATAATTGATTATTCAGTTAATTTATTCCATGCCTTTCCTCTGGGACTTGGAGTTTTGATGTTTTCTTTTTCCATGCTTTGCCTGCCTTGCTCCCTCTCTCTGTCTCAGGGTTTGTTCCTGAGCAGACACACACTTGTGTGTAAAGGACCTGGAGCATTGCTGAAGCCTCGCTCCCCATCAGTTCAATGAGATTGACACAGTGAGCACTTACTCAGTCCGGTCCCCCTTCAGGAGACTACGCAGAGTCTCACTACAACATGTGAGCCTCTGTCCGTCTGTTCCAGCCCGGCCTCCCATCTGCCCCTGTCCAGTGTAAAGGACCTGGAGCATTGCTGAAGCCTCGCTCCCCATCAGTTCAATGAGATTGACACAGTGAGCACTTACTCAGTCCAGTCCCCCTTCAGGAGACTACGCAGCATTACACAACATGTGAGCCTCTGTCCGCCTGTTCCAGCCCGGCCTCCCATCTGCCCCTGTCCACTCCCAAACGCATCCAAGCCCATCCGCCATCCACTCCAAACCCGCTCCATCCGCCTTCCCTACCGCCCCCCTCCAACACTATCTCTACCTGCCCCCATCCATCCCCTCCCACCGTCAGCCCCCAACTCCGTCCAAACCCACCCTGCCCCGTATGCCAGTCCCCACCCCCTCTCCGAAGTAGCCGGACTGGACACCAACAGTAAGACTACTGCTGCCTTTAGGGGGTGACGATAGACAATAGGTGCAGGAGTAGGCCATTCTGCCCTCCGAGCCTGCACCACCATTCATTATGATCAAGGTTGATCATCCTCAATCAGTATCCTGTTCCTGCCTTATCTCCATAACCCTTGATTCCACTATCCTTGAGAGCTCTATCCAACTCTTTCTTAAATGAATCCAGAGACTGGGCGTCCACTGCCTTCTGAGGCAGAGCATTCCACACACCTACCATGATGAGTCTCAAAATAGCACAAACACATAAACACACTACATTTTACTGCAATCTTTTGACAAGTTCCACCTTTACCTTGTACAAGACAATGTTGGAGAGATTATCTGGGGAAGGGGGGGGTTTGGGGTTTATTCCTGTGTAGAACTCCAGAGAAAGTGTGGGGAGAGAGAGGGAGGGTAGGAGGTCAGTCATTTGGAGATGGTGCCTGGGCTCCTATCAATGACCAGGACTGTTCTCGGCAGCATTTCAGTAAGCCGGGTTCATTTTTAATCATTGTAAGCAAAAGACGCGATCAGTGTTGGAGACACCTTTTTGATATAATGTTTCTATAGGGACATTGAGATCTTCTTCAGGTATTCAGAAATTCGGATAATTGATATTCAGATAATTGAGGTTCCTCTGTATTTGTGTCAACAGATTGGACACTAAAATCCCAACCCTTTAACGAGTCAGCAGGAACGATCGACACTGAAACTAACTGTTGCAAACATCTTTGCGAGGATTGTCGGGAAGTAAATATGAAGTTGTGCTCTTGAGCTACTGGAAGAAGATTGTGTCAAACATTAAGTGTGCTGTAATCTTGCCTTCTATTTACCATTCCAAACCTATGGAACAGGTTGGATGCAAGTATTATGGCAGTAGATGGCATGCCATGTTAAGCTGCTCTATGTTAACTTGTAGTCTATGAATCCCATCCACAATCATTCTCGCCAAGTACTAGGTTTCATAGATAGAATCAATGTCATGGTGGGTGACACCAATTCAGCAAGGGCGCTCACTGATCTCCCTCTCAGGGCTGCTTTCATTTTTCCCAATCAATGAAAACTATCTTCACAAATACTCTTCAGCAGCTAGGTAATAGCAAATGGTAAGAGGTCACAGCACAAGTTGGAACATCTAGTTGATCTATGCCATATTTGATTGTGTGACACTACGGGCATTTAAAAGATCTTTGACAATATCAAAGGTATCACTTCCTTTAGGGACTGTCCAGATCTGAAAAACTCTTGACAGAATTATAATTCAATAATTCTTTCTTGCACGTGTACAGTGCTGACCATGGTCTTTGGAAAATTTCAAGTATTCCACGGGCAATGAAAGCTTCTGATGTGAGACGCAATAATGTAGAAAAACATGTCAAACAATTTGTTCCCAGCAGGATCCCACCAGTAGCAGTAAGAAAAGGCTTATAAAATTGTTTGATCCAAACAATTTATTGACTTTATCGTATAGAATTCTGAGAAAATATATCAAGTGAGATTTGCTCTTTTATTCCAATAAATCGCAATTCAGTATAATTTTTTTTTTCTTTCAAGTAGTTTCTGTTCACTTATCAGATTGTGCAAACAATCAGATCACATTATTTCCACAATTCAGAGAAATCATAAAATCTGTTGCCATCTGAAGCACAGCAAGATTTTTTTTAGGAAAAGAAGCAAAAACTGTCTTGGTTTCTTCCTCATCTGTCAATGCTTGATGGATCAACAATATAGATTCCATGAAATTAGTTACCCCCACGTTTGGGTTTTTATCAGAATTATTGTAATACATCATGCTCCATAGCATTTCCATGGCCACTTGTTTTATTCTCTGTACACAGTGCAAGTTTGAGGTGTTCACAAAACATGAAGGAACACTATTTACCGCATAGCACGAATAAATACCAGTTAGCAAACATTTGAGAGAAACATGGATGCAGTCATGAAATTTGAAACATTCTGGTTCTATACTAATTTAATTACTTAAAGTCCATTGTCCCATTTGATAGTTTGCTTGCATCATTTCTTCAGGTAACAACTTATCTTGGATTTAAACATTTATTCTGACCACTCAGCAATTGTTGTTTCTGCTTACCAAGCAGATGTTTGTCAAGATTAGACATTAAAGCTAGTTTACTTTCCATTTATATTCTGTTCAACTTCATTTTTTTTTCCTTTTTAAAGGAAGTGACATCCGGCTCTTAACCTTCATAGCTTAGTTAAAATCCTAGAACTGCTTAACCAGCGGCAGTGTACTGACACTGTTTGGACTGAAGGAGTTCAAGAGATCATCTCCGTCTCTATTAGGACAATTGAGATGGGCAATGAATGTACAACTTGCCAGCAATGCTTATAACCTGGGAATGACTTAAAACAAAATGTACAACATAAGTCCGTAAAAGACAGAATTAAAGACATAAGTTTCTTGGCAGATCTTGATTCAGATATTTGTGTACTCCTTCCTGCTCATACCAAAGCAAATCAGATCCATGTTTCTGAATCTGAGTGATGTCAGCCTACATTAAAGCTTACTGGAATAGCAATCCTCAATGTCGTGATTTAGGCAAGGTGCCAGTCAGAAATGCTCTTGGATTGAATTAATGCATACTAATACGAGACAATAATATTATTTAATAGAAAGCTGTGGTTGAGATTTGCAAGGCTGTCCAACTCGGGAGCATTGATTGTTTAAGTGAAATAGAAATGTCTTTGTGTAGAGGGTTTCTGAAGTTGACCAAACTATATTAGCATGCAGTGTAAAGGCTAAAGAGGTCACAGGGTTGTTTATATTCACAGATAAAGCAAGTCACTGGAGTGCCCTAAACGTAACATTTTTAATGTTATTGGATGTTTAACAAAGAGACCTAAAAGTAATAAAATCACTTTGAAATCAAGGAACAGCAATAAATACACGAAGAACAAAACTTTGGTGTCTGGTACCACAAAGGTACAGGCTGGCATAACTGCACGTTTTTTTAAAGTGCAAATTCAGTTGGCTTAAGTGCTACACAAGAAGTGCTTTCATTCCGCAGAATCTGACAAATTGATCTTAGTTGGTATCAGTGTTTGTTTTATTTTGAAATAAAGAGAGGCTATATTTGTTCATGTGTTCCATTAGATACAAATGCAGTCTTTTGATTCTGCAAATAACTTAAGAAATCAGTGCTTTAAGGGACTTGGATTTCATCAGCAAATACAAACAGCAGCTTATAAAACTATGACAATATCTGCAACATTCAAGAGTGATGGAAATACAAGAGGAAATTTAAAGCAGATCTTTATCGTCAAGAGGATTTCCAATCTTATACTGTGAATGAGGAATTAGGTGACTTACTGGGCAAAAACTAGCTGAGGGTGGATTGTGATAAGATAGTCAGAAGCTGTAATGATCCATCTGGCTGACTTTAGAAGCAAAACAATTTTTCAAAATTTTGAAGGATCACTGGATTCAACACATTAACTTTTTTTCCCTCCACCGGTGCTACTTTTACGTGGGCTTCAAAAGCAGAATGATGTCAAAAAGATACAGTTAAGGATGCTCTACTTGAATGTTTGTAGCATTCCCTACAAGATAACCAAAGGCACAATGGCAGTAAGGGGCAAAAAGCAGGTTATGATGTTCATCGGATGGGATTTAATTGCCATTGCAAAGACAAGGCTGGATGCCGACCAGGACTGGGAACTGAATATTCAACCTTCAGGATGGTCATGATGTGGAGGTGCCGGTGTTGGACTGGGGTGGACAAAGTTAAAAATCAAACAACACCAGGTTATAGTCCAACAGGTTTATTTGGAAGTGCTAGCTTTCAGAGCACTGCTCCTTCATCAGGTGGTTTTGGAATACAAGATCGTAAGACACAGAATTTATAGCAAAAGTTTACAGTGTGATGCAACTGAAGTTATATATTGGATTGTTTATTAAGTCTCTCATCTTTTAGAATGACCATGTTGGTTTTAGTTATTTCATATGTAAATCCCAGAACTTTTTTTTTAAAAGTTACGTTTTTAAGTGAAATTTAACAGAAGGGTCTATGACGTTTCAGATAATACATTGAAGGTGTGAGGTGCCCTGTGTGACTCTATCAGTGCTCTAATGTTCAGTGATTCTATTTCTAAAAAAGGGATTTACAGAATCTTACACAAAATCATGTAGTTTTTGAGCAAAATAAAGTATAATTCTGCAAGTACAAGTACACCCCACAAACTTGTGTGTGTATGTGTGTGTAAGTCTGTGAGAGGGTGTGAGTGTGGATGTGCATGAGGGTATGGGTCTGTAGGAATACGTGTTTGTGTGTGTATGTGTGTGTAAGTCTGTGAGAGGGTGTGAGTGTGGGTGTGCATGTGTGAGAGAGGGTCTGCATGAGGGTATGGGTCTGTAGGAGTACATGTTTGTGTGTATATGTGTGTGTGTGGTGCAGTGAGGTCACCTGAAGTGAGACATGAACCCAAGGTCCTGATGGAGGCCATTCTCATGGGTACCAAACTTGGCTATCAGCCTCTGCTCGGCCACTTTGTGGTGTTGCCTGTCCCGAAGTCCACCTTGCAGGATGGGCACCCAAAGGTCCAAGGTTGAATGTCCCAGACTGCTGAAGTGTTCTCTGACTGGGAGAGAACACTCCTGTGTGTTGTTTGTTGTGCGGTCTTGATTATTGCCGTAGCCTCTGCTCAGTCGTACCATGCCTCAGGAAATCCTTGCCTGCAGTGTATGAGATAGACAATGTTGGCCGAGTCACATGAATACCTGCCATGTATATAGTGGGTAGTATCCCATGGCATCATTTTCCTCTCCTGGGATGTATTGGACGACGAAGGGTATCCTGTTGATTGCAGCTCATGTCTGTCTCCTGAGGAGGTCGTTACGGTTTCTCGCTGTGGCACGCCAGAACTGGTGGTCGATGAGTTGAACATTGTATCCTGATCTTATGAAGGCATCCTTGAGTACTTCCAAGTATCCGTCACATTCCTCCTCATCTGAACAGATCCTGTGTATGCATTGGGCTTGTCCGTAGGGGATGTCATTTTATTATCTTTTGGGTGGAAGCTGGAAATGTGTAACATCATGAGGTTATCCAAGGATTTGCGGTAGAGTGAAGTGCTGAGGTGCCCATCCTTGATGAGATGCATGTGTCCAAGAATGAGACAGATACTAAAGAGTAGCCCTTGGTGAGTTTGATGATGGGATGAAGCTCATTGGCATCACTGTGTAGTTGTTTCAGTGACTCTTCGCCATGGGTCCAGTGGAAGAAAATGTCGTTTATATATCTGGCGTACAGTGTTGATTGGAGGTCCTGCATAGAGAAGAAGTCTTGTTCTAACCTGTACATGAAAATATTGGCATATTGGGGTGCAAATTTGGTCCCCATGGCTGTTCCATGTGTCTGGATGAGGAACTGGTTGTCGAAGGTGAAGACATTGTGATCGAGGATAAAACGGATGAGTTGTACGACGGTACTCAGAGATTGTCAGTTGGTGGTGTTTAGTAGTGAGGCTGTTGCCATGATGTCATCACTGTGGGGGATGCTGGTATAGAGTGCTGAAATGTCCATTGTGACGAGGAATGTTCTCAGTTCGACTAGTCCATGGGTGCTGAATTTCTGTAAGAAATCTGCAGTGTTGCGCCAGAAGCAGGGGTTCCCCTGTACATTGGATGTCAAGATGCCTTCGACATAGCCAGAGAGCTTCTCACACAGGGTCCTGATATGATGGGATGTCCTGGTATGTTAGCTTTGTGTATCTTTGGAAAGCGTAGAAGTCACCTACGTGAGAAGTACGTGGGATGAGGGCACTTAGGGAACTCTGAAGGAGTGGATCCAAAGTCCTGATCAATGTGTTTAGTTCACGGGTGTACTCTTTGGTCAGATCAGCTGGTTGTGCCTGCAGTGTTCCAGGTTTGTCAGTTGTCAGTACAGTCCTTGCAGTAATCTGTTATATTCTGAATGACGATGGCTCCTCCTTTATCTGCTGATTTGATGTCAATGTTGTTACTGATTTTGAGAGCATGGATGGCATTGCCTTGTGATCAGACACCATCAACATGTACGCGGCAAGTGCTCATTTGACTCGGCCAACATTGTCTACCTGATAGCTGCAGGCAAGGATGCCCTGATTGGCGAGACTGAGCAGAGGCTACGGCAATGGATGAATGGACACTGCATAACAATTAACAGACAGGAGTCTTCCCTCCCAGTTAGAGAACGCTTCAGTGGTCCAGAACATTCAAGCTCGGACATCTGGGTGACCGTCCACCAAGGTGGACTTCGGGACAGGCAACAACACAAAGTGGCCGAGCAGAGGCTGATAGCCTAGTTCGGTATCCATGAGGATGGCCTCAACCGGGATCTTGAGAAACCGTAACAACCTCCTCAGGAGACAGACACGAGCTGCAATCAACAGAATACCCTTCGTTGTCCAATACATCCCAGGAGCGAAACATGATGCCATGTTCTTCACAGCCTCCAGCACATTATCAGTGAGGATTAGCACCTCGCCAAGACCTTCTTGCCTTTAAACAACCACCAGACCTCAAACAGATCAACGTTCACAGCAAACTGCCCGGATTTCAGAACAACAGCATACAACCCTGTCACGGCAGACGCTGTAAGATGTGTCGGAGTGTCGACACACATACCACCATTACATGTAGGGACACTACCCACCATGTACATGGCAGGTATTCATGTGACTCGGCCAATGTTGTCTATCTCATATGCTGAAGGCAAGGATTTCCTGAGGCATGGTACATTGGTGAGACTGAGCAGAGGCTATGGCAATAATCAAGACCGCACAACAAACAACACACAGGAGTGTTCTCTCCCAGTCAGAGAATTATATTTATTTTGCTCAAAAAATGCATGAATCCATGCAAGATTCTGTAAATCCCGTTTTTTTAGCAATAGCATCAGTCTGAACATTGGGACACAGATAGACTCACACAGGGCACCTCACACCTTCAATGCATTATCTGAGGCAACAAGACACCTATTGTTAAAATTCACTTGAGAATGTAAGCTTAAAAAAAAGTTCTGGGATTTGCATAAGTAAGAACTGAAAGCAACTTGGTCATTCTAAAAGATGAGTGGCTTAACAAACAATCCAGGTATTTTTCAATATATAATTTCAGTTGTATCACACTGTAAATTTTTGCTATAAATTTTGTGTCTTACGATCTAGTACTCCACAACCAACTGACGAAGCAGCAGCGCTCCAAAAGCTAGTTGTTCCAAATAAACCTGTTGGACTATAACCTGGTGTTGTGTGATTTTTAACTTCAGGATGGTCAGAGAATGAAGAAAGGAGTGCACTGAGAAGGGATGGGATCAGTTCATTACTAAGAGAGATCTGAAAAATAAATGTGTTAAATATATTTGGATGGAGCCAAGAAAAAATGAAGGGCAACAGATATTGGTGATTTTTCTAAGTCGCTAACTAGCAGTGGTAGTGTGGGACATGGTATTAATCAGGAGATGAAAGAAGCCTGGAGTGTGCAGACCACAGTTACAATGGGTGATTTCAATGTGCGTGTAGATCATGTAAACTAACTGAGTACTACAGGCTACAGGGAATGAGTTTCTGGAATATGCTTGAATTTGTTTTCTAGAGAAAGGAATGTTGAGGAGCCAACGAGATAACAAATTATTTTAGATCCAGAATTATGTAATAGAAAAGGGCTAATTAACAATTTTGCTGTGAAAGAACCTTGAGGAATGACTGACATCAACATCATCAAAAAATGCATTATGTTCGAAAGTGAATTAGTTCAATTTGAAGCAAGCATGTTAAATTTGAATCACAGAAGGAAACAATCTGTCCATCGAGTTTGCACCAACTCAATAAAATGTGGGTGCCAATTACCAGCTTTCCCCCATTCCCTTGCAGTTTAGTTTCATCCAAGTAATCATCCAATACCCAATTGAAAGTACCTCCCCTATCCTCCCATTCAGTGCATCCCATACACTAACTATTAGGAATGAGGGAAATTGTGAAGGCAAAAGGCAAAACTTGGCAGCAGTGGATTGGGAAAATATATTAAAAAGACATGAATGTACATGGATAATATTCAAGAACAATTACATTTTGTTCAGAACTATACGTTCCTTCAAGGTGCATCACTCAGAAAAAGGTCTTTCATTAGTGACTGACAAAGGAAGTTCAGGATTGTATAAGATTAAAACAAAGGTATATAAAGTTGTCAGAAAGTGCATTAATTCAAAGAACTGGGAGGTTTTATTAGAAGAATACAAAAAGAGACCGAAGAACTAATAAACAGTAGAAAGTAGAGTAGGATTGCAATACAGTGAAAAATATAAGAGTCATGAGAGTTGCTATAGGTTCGTAAAAAGGAAATATTTGTAAAGAGGAAACATGGTGCACCAAGTTATTAGGAAGACAAATAGAATGTTCGCCTGTTTTACAAGAAAATTTGAGTACAGGAGTAGTAAAGCTATGCTTCAATTGTATCAGAGCTTGTTTAGGGCAAACCTGGAGCACTGTGCGTAGTGTCTGTCTCCTTATCTCAGGGAAGATATTATTGCCACAGAGGTAGTGTAATGAGTGTTCACCAGACTTATTGCTGGATGGTAGGATGAGGCATGGGCAAACTGGGTCAAGATTCTTTGGAGTTTTGATAAATGAAAGGTTCTATATGACCCTTGCATAGTCAAAGGGAAAGACTGGGTAGCTGCAGATAAGATGTCTCCACGGATTAGGAATTTAGAACAAGGAGGAAGAAGTTAAAAATAAAAGGGGATGCCACTTTGATCCAAATTGAAGAGAACTTTTTTACTTAAGGTTGTGAACCTTTCAAATTCTCTATCCCAGAAGACTGTAGATTCCAAGTCTTTCAATATGTAGAGTATTAATATGTCTTTGATAGATTTCTAATTACCAGTGCTATTAAGGGTTATGGTGATTAAAACGCTTTGAAGTGGTTGATTAGTGATGTTTGGGGCAGGCTAGATGGGCTGAAAGGCCTACTTCTGTTCCCATCGGGTACAGTGACAGGAGGTGAAGGCTCACCAGTTGCTTAAATATATAAAAACTGCTTTCAGTTCAGCTGTAGGTCCAAGATAAACAAAATACTGAATTCAAAACCAGTCAACATTACACCAGCTAAACATGAACCAAACTGAATCTATCCTCCTTGGCTTTTCAAAATACTTTTTATCCATGTCTTCAAATGAAGATGAGGATAGGAGTAGGACTACCAAACAACTTGAGCTGATTACAGCACTCAAAGCCCTTCTCTCCATATGCAGTCAGTATGTCATTGCACACAAGAGCGGAAGGATTCAAAAAGTTATTTCTCTTCTGTTGAAAAATGCTTAAACACTTCTTCCATTACTTTGAGGTGTTAAATGCACAGAGTTAATCTTGTTCCTCTGTGTAATAGGAATATATTTAAAACAAACAAAAAATTAGTATCTAAAGTTTTTATCTTGAGCTCTCTCATTCCTAACTTCCAGAGTCAGTGTTAGATTCAGGTTTCCTTGCAATAGATACTCACTTTCCTCAAAAGCATCAAACCCTGGCAGAACTCAACAGTCTGTGCTTCAATAACATTCGTTGGTAATTAAATCAATATTCACAGACAGCAGTCCAGTTAGGAAAAGGTCAGTTGCAAATGTCAAACCAGTTATCAATCAGCAGGTTCATGCTTTGCAGCTGAACTGGAGAATTGAGTCATCAATTCCAAAGGATAAGCTCCAATGCACAAGGTAAAGCATATTCTGTAGTTTATAATTACATATGAAAGAAGCACAGATCAATTAGCATTGTAATTGCTTTCTCTTTTCAAATAAATTTTAGTCTTTACAGCTGTTTCCTTTCAGATTAACTTGTATTAACTGCGTATCAGAGCAGCTCGAGGCAGTCATAGTGTGATGGGACCTGTTGATGTCATCTCCCCAATAAACAGATTGATAGAATTCCAGGAAGGCAAGCCTGACTGTACTTCAACTTCTAGAAGACAAAATATGTTGATGCACAGGTCGGCTATTCAGCCCATCAAGTCTAATCAGGCATTCAATGAAATCAGCATTAACCTGATAATCCTCAACTCCCTTATAATCCTTGATTCCCTTCCTGATCAAAATCTCTCACACCCTTGAATATACTTACTGTCACAGCCTTTTCATTCCTCTATGTTAAAGAATTCCACAGATTCTCTACCCCCTGAAGGAAGAGATTATTCATCACATTTGTCCCCAGTGTGCTCTCCCTTACTTTCAATGCCAGTGCCTTGCCCCAAATACCATGGGCTCTTACTTTTATTTAGCAGTGTCCAAATAGCACATTGTTAAAGGTCTCCTAGAAATCACTGGCTCTCCTTTGTCAAATGGACCAGAACCATTCACAATAGTTTTGGCAATGTCTACAGAGTATCATGTGTAGTTGAAGGAAGATTTCCCATTTTTCATACTCCAATCATTTAGAAATAAAGGCCAACATCGTATCTGCCTTCTTTATTACTTATTGAACTTGTACACTAGCTTTTTGTGATTCATGAAGACCCCAAAAGCTCTGTGCTGCAGGCTTCTACAGTCATTCCCATTTAAAGAACATTCAGCTTCTTTGACCTTCCTGCTGAAGTGCAGGACCTTAGTTTCCCATATTATATTCCATCTACTAATGTTTTGTTCAGTTACCATCTAAATCACTGTGACCGTCATCATTTTTGCTATCCTATCCACTTGCTTTATATAATTTAGTCATCCTCAAACTTGGGAATAACACATTGATGTCTCTCATCCAAGTCATAACATATATTGTAAATAATTGTGACTCCAGCACTGATTCATGTGGCACTGCACTAGTTAAAGTCTGCCATCCTGAAAATGCTGAAACTAATTGTCTAATTGCAAGCCAATCTTTTTAATCCAAGTTAATTTGAAATACCATGTAATGTTATTGTGCTAAGTAACCTTATCAGGCACCTTCTAGAAATCAAAACATGTTATATTTTTTGCTTCCCATCTATCTTTCACATTCGTTATTTCAAATAATTCTAAACGTTTGTTAGTGATTTCCTCTTCATGAAGCAATTCATGTTCTTTCTTTATTATGTGTACAGAGGAACCTCGATTATCCGGCATTCAATTAACTGAATTTCAGATGAACTGAACAAGATCGCAAAGTCCTGATGCATGGTTAAATATGTTATCCGGTATTTGATTATCTGGCATTCAATTAACCTAACGAAATACTCCCTTCCCGTGTCCTTCTGTATTTCTAAATGCTTGGCTATGGCTGCCTTTATAATAAACTAACACTTGCCCAAAAACAGGTATTGAGTTGACATTTTTGACTTCTTCACAATTAGAGTAGGAGTGGAAGAATCCAATTGTTATTATCCACATTGGTTCCAAGAAGATTGATAGGACAAACGTTATGGAGTTGAAGGTGTGTGTTGTACCTTTAAGGGACAATGAATGCTGTTCTGAATTGAGAGCTTACAAGCACCTGTTTAAATGACTGGATGGCAGTCCCAGAGTATACTGGAAAATTGAAGATATATAACATTTAGCTGTGAAATGGATACCTGAATTTTGGTTGCTGTTTTACCAGCAATTCAAATTGAACCAATCAGTATAAGTTATGCCCCAGGATGCTAAAACCCAATCGAGTTTGAATTTATTGCTTTGGCAACATCGAACCAATGAGACGATCCAATGTTGGGAGTTTAAAATTTAGGCATTTTGAAAATTGGAGCGAGAGCAACTGCCATCATGACAGATCCAAGAAATTAAGAAACACTCTCTATCAAATTTACTTTTTCATATGAAACATACTCACAGTAAAAAGAAAGAAGATAACCCAGAGAACTCAGCAGCTGGAATAGTGAAGTCACAGAAGACAAGAGCAGCCCTGGGGTTTTGAAATTAAGTTGATATAATTTTACTAAGTGCCTTCTCTGTGTCATAACGAAATAAAGGAAGTTCTGCTGAAAAAAGGTTTGAAAAGTTAGGAACCAAATGAAAAAGCAGAAACTCCAAGATAAAAAATACAAGGTTATTACCTAGGTCATGGGCGACTCATATAGGGTAGAAAAGTCAAGGTGCTAAATGTATGGTTCAAAGATTGGGAGGAGCAGGTTTCAAATCATGGGGCACTGGCCACAGTATTGGGGTAGAAGGAAGATTATCCAGTTGGCCCAGCCCTGACATGAAGTACCTCAGACAGCAATCACTTACTATAGAGGAGTTTACCCTCAATCACCTTGATGTCTCGTAGCTTCTGCATGCTGCAGCATCAACACATCACCCATCCAGTCACTATCATATTTTATTTATTCAATTAATTAGCCTGGAATCTCTTCTCTTCACACTTTTATTTGGTTTCTCCTTGTACTTGTATTGATCTTATACTTAACAAGCTATTTCTTTTAGGAAAGAGAGAGAACAATAGTATAAAGGCCTAAACTCAAACTGAAGACCTTACTTTCACTTTCAAGATCAAAAATACACAACAATTGGCTGTTTTCCCTCTGTTTGTACCGCATTGTGATTCATGATGTATCTCTCTGCAAGTAAACCTTTCAATCTGCACTTTTTATCCTCTCCCTTTCACCTCGAGTTCAGGACTCTCTTTTCCTTGCAGCACTGGATTCCCACTTTGAACTTTGATTGATTGATTGAGTCAGTCTGTCTCGCTCACAAAGCCAAATCCCCCAATCTCACTAACCATGTAGTTTTAAAAATGCCGTTCTTATTTGGAGCTGGTGTGATTCAATTTTTCGCTTTAGTAATCAGCACCTCATTTAAGCAATGGATTTCATTTTTCTTTAAAAAAAAACGCACTACTGCCTTACAGCGGTAGTGATCATTTATTGCCCACCACTCATGTTGTTTGTGTGCAGGTGTCAGACACAGTGAAGAACAACAAGTGCAGAAATCTTTATTCATATTCCAGCAGTAGGAAGAAAGGAAACACTTGAGTGGCTAGTGACAAGCAGTGCCCTTCTCAACAAAGGGCATTGCCTGAGTGATCAAAAAGGTGAAGGGGAGGGCAGGGACTAAATCAAAATAGAACCATAGGGGGAAATAAAACACTCCATATACCTCGGTATCCACCTCTCCCTGAAAACCTCAAAGGTGTTGGTAGACACCACGTGCTCCTTCTCCAGGGACACCCAGGCATGGATTTCATTTGTTTGAAAGATAATTGCCACCAACAGAACAGGTACCTTTGTTATTAGGCTATTATACTTAAAAGCCAATAGACCTAACTCTGAATCTGGTTTTTACTTTGAAATTGGACATGGAAAAAATTTATGGTTGCATTCCCATTCTGAAGCAAATTCTCAATTATTTTCTTCTTTCTATTTTTAAGGTGCAAATACTTTTCTGAATTACTTTTCTCTTTGACAAATTGTAAGACAAGATACATCAGTCCCGAGTAAGGCAGGACACTTAAATCTCATCATAAATATTAAGCATGTCTTCTACAAGATCCCAATGCAAAATAAAGGTCTCTGCAGTGCCACTTCAACACCATTCTTCGTTATTAGCCTTATCTTCTACAGAACCAGTGCAAGCTGCTTTCAGATCTTTTACAGGAGAAATTAGGGTTAATGTTATGTAGTGCATTCATACTCCAAAAGAACTGTCTCAAAATCAATTTGTATAGAACCCTGAAGGACTACAGGAAGAGCAGACATTAATTCCAATCTTCTAGGATGGATCTGAATGAGAATCCCAAATTTTCAAATACATTATTTCCTGCAACATTGTTACTAGAATAAATTTAAATTGAGAAAAAGAATCTCTCACAGCTGACAACAAACATATAACTGCAAAAATGATTGGAATGTTCAGAATATTATCTCAATAATGTCTAATTGAGCTAAGATCGAATCTAAAAGTGTTTCCTTCAATAAAAGAAAACAAACCAAGAGTTTAATCCCTTGGTATGGGTAAGAGCTATTTGCAGTGCCCCATCATCCATGCATATAAAGAAACACTGGCTAAATATAAGGGTCAGCAGCCAAGACTGGATAATCTTCAATAAATTTGTCTCTGGTGGTTCACTAGGAAATGAGTTGTCGAGTGTCTGCAATTTTATTGGATATCGGACCCTGTGTGAGAGGCTCTGTTGACTGATTAAGATATTTGGCACTGCTTGCTGGTATGACCACAAAAATCATATGTTTAAGCAAATTAAAAGTCAATTCCACTGAAGGATGAAACAAAGTAACTCCCAACACCAATTTTAGTTTGAATGAGAACATTTCCGTAATTGATGGTGGGTTCCAATCCTGTTGCAGAGACTTGCACACATAACCCTGCTGACACATTAATGCAATCAGGTTTGTCTTAATGTCTCATCTCTAAGTCATTCCTTGTCAGTCCTCATGGGTCGTTTTTGAAGATTCATTCGTGTTATTTGAAGAAAGACAGCGGGTTCAAGCTGGAGTACGAGCAATTATTTATTCTCGGTGAAGATCAAAATAACAAGTGACCTAATCATTATCTTATTGCTGTTTGTGACAATTCGGCAGCCACATTTCCAGCATTGTAAGGATCTTTTCACGAGGCTGGGATTCAAAACTAGGAGGCATACTTTTAATGTAAGAGGAGAAATATTTTAAAAAGGACATGAGGGGTGACTTCTTTTACACAGAGAATGGTTTATGTGTGAACTGAACTGCCAGAGAAAATGACGGATGCAGGTACAGTTGCAACATATAAAAGACATTTGGATAAGTTCATGAATAGGAAACATTTGGAGAGATATAGGCAAAGCACAGGCAGATGGGACTGGTTCAGTTTGGAAAATCAGTTGGCGTGAACTGTTTGGACTGAAGGGTTCTGTTTCCATACTGTATAACTCTAATTATGCCTGGGTCTGAAATATTTAATATTCAGGAGTGCCTTTTGTACAATGTACTATAATAAATTAGTGGGTTGAACAATTTAGTATCTCAAAGAAATGAAACTAAACATCCAGATCCTCCTTAAAGTGTCTTGAACCTGTCCACCACTCTGATGTAACTTCTGACGAGCTATGTGAACTATGGGCTGGATCTGACCATAAAATAGTGAAGTGTCAGAACGGTTTCATGGCAGTTTCCTTCTAGTGGGTTTTCTCAAACAATTCTCTGCCATAGACTCAATTAAGAAATTGCTTTGGTACCATTCCCATGCTACCTTCAAGTCGACTATGGTGAAATGCTTGTCAGTGCCAGACTTTCACATCACAGACTTCATAATTAAACCCTAGCAGTACACCATGTCTGACCTAAAGGTGCCACCTGGGTTAATGTCGTAGCCAAAGTCTGGAAGAGAGCACAGCAATGCCATAAGATTAATGCCCAACTGCACTCTGCTAAAGATAGGTGCCATTATTTTCTGTATACTATCTTACACTCACTCAAGATCAGCCATTACATCCACCTGTCACCAAGATCCGTGGTCAATGGGCTCAGTGTTACATGCAGTATCTTCCTGCAATCTCTCGCCCATTCCATCTCCCCAAACTACTCAACATTTCTGCTTCCTTCCTTCCTAATCACTCAGAACATCTTGTCTCCTTTCCTGAGAGATAAAAGACCAACCCCTTGACTGAACACAGACCCTCTTGACTAATCATCACTGCCAAACATGACAAGCTTCCTGGCTATCTGTCAACACTAAAGGCAAAGCAAATTGGAGATGTTGTGAACATCTAAATACACACAGAGTGAGTGAGCATTAGGAAAGCAAGCTGGCATCCTGACGGTGCATCCTGTTCTGGCGTGTGAGATGGTTACCTATCTCTACACACCAAGTTCCCTGGCAGTGGAATTGCACTGTATGATGGCAGTGTGTCCCAAAATGCAATAATGAAGGACAAAGCTGTATTGAATGTGAGTCCCAAATGCTGCTTCGTGCCTCCACACTGCCCAAGAAAATGGTAAATAAAGTTGATGCGATTAAGTTACGATGGAATACAAATGGGCTCCTTGCCACTCACTAATGAGATTTGTGTCTCGCTGTGAAAACTTTAGATGAAAACAGGACTGAATGACAAGAACTTCATTTTTCTGATCTTGCCATAATCCTCAACTGACCTAGAATTGCTTATGTTGTTGAGGGATGGGAAATCCCTGCTCCACATCTTGTTAACTTTAAGAAATTGGCTCCAATTAAGTGATAAAATGGAATCCTCCCTCGACACCAGAACAAACAGGATCTATAATTTACTATAGTCCAGGAGGATGGTTAAAGCAACCACAAATCATCAAGCAGCTTAATGCAGCCCATGTAAGTGGTAAGTAATGGTGCAGATTTGATTGTTCTGCTCATGCAATACATGGTGACCTGTGGAGTGAGATTTTCAGGTACAAATTTAAGTTGATTCCTCATGCAGTATAATCAGCAGCAGGGATTTGAAATCACTACAGTCGAAATGCTTATGACAATCCTGAACAAGGAAGAATAACCTCGTGAATGGTAAAAGCACTTCAGATCCTCAAAGGCAAAGGCTGTAATGGGGGCTAATTTGTGATCACAAATCAGACACAGACAGCATCAAGAGGCAGTGATCGGAGTGAGCAGTGCTAAGTCTGAGCTCAACGGTGAGAGAACAGACATCAGAGGTGAAATAACTCAATAGAGGCTGGTATTCCATCACCAAGTCACCTTCCATTTACACATGAGCAGCCATTGACTTTATTATTGCCTTATACAGAGTCAGACACCCAGAGTGTTCGCATCTCTGACACTGACCCTTTTTATCTGTCAGCCAGGGCTCCACAATTGGACCAGAATAACAGGTCCAGTCAGGCAACTCATATTCTATGAGATCCAGGTGACTGACCTGGTTACAATCACTGCAAGAAGCTTTTTAAGTAAATCATTCAAATCCCGGGTGGGCCAGAGAAACTGTAAAACTTGCAGCTATCCAGAGTAAAAGAAGCCTGAGGTTAAAACAAGGATACAATCCAGATTGAACGTAGCCATCAAAGTGAGCAGGCACCATGATACATTGTTACAGAAACAGTAGTAAAGAGCCTCAAAATAAATATCAATCAGACGTCAGATTCCCAGGGATGTCACAAAGCTGGTAATTAAAGTAATAGCATTAGACAGATTAAATGCCTGATCTAAGGACAGAAAGTTGTGGTGACTTTATTCAGGCCAAAGCAAAGGCTGGAAAGCATTCATTAATGCTTCATTAAAGGCAGAAATCATTTATGCAAACCACAAAAAAGTGATAATCACTGAGTAAAATGGTGATTAAAGCTGGAATTTGTTTTTAAAGCTGCAAACTGTGAGATTGATACATTGAAGATGTAAAATAGCAAGATAAGATTTCTCCATTTTAACTGCAAAAGGGAGGAAACCCTTCCTGTATGACAATAACGAGCTACAGAACTGCTGTTACTGCAAATTAAAAATCATTTAACCAAGGAAAATGTCATCATATTAGTAAAAGATCGCATCAGAAGTAACACTGCCAGGAAAACCTGTAGATGGACCAAATAGAGGACAGAATTGCACATGTTAAAGAAAACAGTTTTTGAGATACAGAATCACTACCAAGCTAAATACTAACACAGAAGCTGAACAAGTCAATTCACAAATAGGAGTGTAGTTGATGGTGTTATAGTTCACCAAGGGCTAAAAGGAGGAACAGATACTTTTGACAAAGCACAATGAGCCTTTAACTGCTTCGACCTCAGAACTAAGACTAGGCACAAGATGTTAAAAATTCTCATCAGCATTGTGGAGCAAACAGCCATCACAGAATGATGCCACCACACACATTCCTCTACTCTAACAATGTTAGACAATGCAAGCACTGTAGTTTTCTACATTTAAAGAGATTGGTGGCAGCAGACCCTCATCAATAGCAACAGTTCATTGAGCATGGCAAGCTGATCCACCCATACATCAGAGTAACAACACATCAGAAGTATTTCAATGGTTGCAAAATGCTTTTAGGACTCCTAGTGTAATGAAAGACAGTATACAAATGCAAACCATTAAATTCCTAATGTTATCCATAAGTCTTTCTCATAAACATCAATATTATGTCATTATTAAGAACTAAATCTGATGTTCAGTCTTCAGCCTGGATTATCTTCCTTGAGCTTGGTTGCTCCATCAAAGGTCTCCTAATGACCTACTGAAATAAGCTTTCTGTCGCTTGCCTTGACTCATGCCCCTGAACTTGCTGCATTTTCTATCACTTTTCACTTCTTTGTGAAATGTATGACAACAACTTGAGTCATTAAACATGCTGTGTAAGAACATGGTGATGTTGCTATTGCAGATTTGAAGTCCAGTTCAATATTGCAACAAAACTTCAGTAAGTTCAAACTTCAAACAGCTTGAAACTTGCCAAGAATCTCTTGTGTCAGAAGGGATCTAGTTTTCAAGAATTGGTATTTATGAAAGTGCTTCTTAAAAAAAAATGTTCAGGAAAGAAGAACAGCAGCAAAATAATTTGCATTGGGTTATGTAGGACATACAGCACAGAAATAGACCATTCAGCCCATCAGTCCATTCTGGTATCTATGCTCCACTCAAACCTTCTTCCTTCTTTTCTTATCTAAATTTACCATCTCAACCATCTATTTTCTTCTTCCACTTCTGCTTGTCCATTTTTCTTTCAATGCTCCTATAAATTCACTTCATCTATTCGCTATGGAAGCAAGTTTCACATTTTTATGACCCTTTGGTGAAAAAGTTTCTTCTGAATTATCTGATTGATTTCTTGGTGGCTATCTTATATTGATGGCCTCTAGTTATGCTCTTCTCAACAACAGGAAATATATTGTTTGTTGCCACCCTATCAAAACATTTAATAATTTTGAAGAAATTTACTATCCTTATTTTTTTCAAGAGAGAATATAGCTAGCATTTCAATTTTACTTCTGATATGTATATACATAAATTGCTGAGACCTTTTAAATCTTCTCTCCACTCTCTCCAGTTCCTCTACAACCTTTTCCTAATATGACCAAAACTACACAGTGTGGATTAACAAATGTAAATGGGGCTGGATGAACAAAGGAACCATGGAGGACAAATTCAGTAAAGGTTAGCATAACCTTAAGTTAACGAAACAAGCAGGCGGTTTTATAACTTCTCATTGTATAACTTCTCTGGTTTTCAATTCAACCCCTCAGCAATAAAACTCCTGCTTGTTTTGTTAACTTAAGGTTTTGCTAACCTTTACTGGATTTGTCCTCCATGGTTCCTTTGTTCATCCAGCCCCATTTACATTTGTTTACATTTGCATCTATCAGGAAATTATTGGCCTTCCAATTCTTCCTATTAAAATTTAGATTAGATTCAGTGTAGAAACAGGCCCTTCGGCCCAACAAGTCCATACCAACCCACCACCCACTCAGACCCATTCCCCTACACCTAACACTACGGGCAATTTAGCATGGCCAATTCACCTGACCTGCACATTTTTGGACTGTGGGAGGAAACCCACGCAGAGAATGTGCAGACTCCACACAGTCAGTCACCTGAGGCAGGAACTGAACCCAGGTCTCTGGCGCTGTGAGGCAGCAGTGCTAACCACTGTGACACTGTGACACCCACATGTATTATCCCACATTTATCTGTGTTAACCTTTATTTGTCAATGATTTTCCTATTCGGAATGTTTATTGCTGGCCTCTTGTAACATTATTCTTTATCCCAGAAAACATTGCACACAAGTGCTCTGGTAAGATGGGAAAACTGTTTACCACTTTCTCATAAAGATTATACTCAGTGAGTATCGAAGATAATAAAACGAAGTCTTATACTGTATTTTCATAAAAGCTTTGATATCTTACTAAGATCAGTTGTGAGTAAATGACAATGGTGATGAATTATCCCTGTAGTTGTAATATTTGTGACCAGACAATGTCCTTTATCATCACTTAACAGCTTTCCGAAGGAAACGGTAAATTACTTTTTGAGAGAGCAACAACGTTTTAAAATGTATATGGTACATCTTTGTGTCAATATTTTTGTGTAGACTTCATTGTCCAGATGATTGAAAGAGCGATAGTCAACTAAATAAATGAGGGCTATTTTCAAATTTTACAGTTTGATTGATAAATAAATGGACTGCAAACCTATTTAACTAAAAATGCAGTGCTCAGCTCCAAACATCACAAAGGTCATTTGGATCCCAAGGCTGCCAGCATTGATATTACTGAAAGGTTACTGAGTTGTGAGCCTTATACTGCAGAGGCAATGTTCAGCAAAGCCTGATTAGCTTGCAGAACAGACTTCTGGGAATATCTCTTAAAAGTCGACACACAATAATAGGTTAAAAGTCATGGCAATATTGCTGTGCAACAAAATAGTTTTGTAAAGGCAAAAATCAAAATACATTTTAAAGAATCAAAATGGGTTGAGACAGAATGTTACATGATGGTTAATTGATTTGTAGACCATTACAAACTTTATGAAGCTTCTTGATTAGAGATTTAAGCCAACGAGGAATACGGTTCAAAAGACTGGAATGGCATGTGAAGAGGATATTAATAACTTGAATAATTAATGATTATAGTTTAGATATTTGTAATGATTATTGATTTAACTTTTATAGGGGCTCAAATCCAATCGCCACTACAAATTATCATGGGGATTGCAATGTGCAATTATCTTTCAAGCATTAATTACAAAGCAGGCAACATGTCAACTTTGCAATGCATGCTCACTGACATAACTTCAGCGCCAACTGCATTATTGTTTGGCTGGTTACGTCAGTAGGTTTCCAATATCATTGGAGGTATGCACCATTTAAAGTAAGCAACACACTTGAAGCTAGCTTGCACCTATTAAATGGATAGATGCATCACAGTTGGAACAGCTATTGACAGCCACAAAGAAATTGAAGTCGAACAGCGAAGAACATCACAATAAGGACAATACATTCTCCAAGATTTTTGAATGTTGTAATGGAGCCTTCTTAGGGAACAAAATGGAGGTAGAATGGAGAACAGACATGGCATATCTTCCGGGGGGGAGGCGGGGGGGGGGGTCCAGGAAATGCTCCAGACACATGTGTAGAAAGCAGTGGGAGCAAAGGAGTATGGAGATCATTCTCAGGAGTGCTTGAAGGACCCCCTAGATATGGTTCCACAAGAATATAATGACCTCAAATGATTGGTCAAGGTGAATACATCTTCAAATGCCATCTCATGCGCACATCACAACATCGTTCAGAGACAATTCAATTCACCACATGTACAACAGTCTTTGACCAACAAAGTCTGTTAAGAACTTGTACCTTGCATTTATATATTTGACTGTTCTCTTACGGTTAACATTACTGCAAACATCACATGAACATCTGTCAGCTTGCACACATTTTCAGCCATTCAAGAACAAGCCATATCGTCTAAAGAGATTTACAATATTTACTGATGCATTTTACATACTCTTACGAGTCAAGCTGTTATGGAACAGAGACGGCAGGAATTAACTGCAGGGCAATGAAGCAAAACGTCATGTTCTAATTCACATAGAGGAGACCGTGTTGCCTACTTATTGAATACTCATTGTTGAGACTGTGGCCAGTAATGAGAATGGAATAATCAAAGATAAAGGTATCCTTGTGTCTAATTCCATATCTCACCTCATCCTCACTTCACACTACCTAATGTACAAACTCTATCTATTGTAAACTTGCACCTCTCAGTTTCATCCAAGGCCAACACCATAACTTTATCCTTGTGTCCTTTCTCCATTCAACACCAAAATATGTAACATGATCAGTCAATGACAAGAAAGAAAACAATGCTATTGAAGACAGACCATCACTCTATTTTCCTCTCACAGCCACAAACTCAGATACAATAGAATACAATAAAAGGAGGATCTACATATGTCATGACCACCTTCTTGAGGGCAATTAGAGACAGGCAATAAATTCTGGCTTATCCAGCAATAACCACAGCTACTGAATGAATAAAAAGGAAACCCCTTCATCCCATGAATGAATTAAGTAAACCTTCTCAGCCAATTTGTTTCTGACCTGTGAGAGTGAAATTTATTGAGCTGTCTTTGAAGAGAGAACCAAGATGATAAACCTGCATCAAATCAGACTTGCACTCTAATTGGCATCATAATTGTCAAGATTGCACACTCTGGTTGTATGCATTAATCCCTGACCAATACACATTTCTCAAATGTGTGTGATTGTTCTTTGGATGACATTTTTGAACTGTAAGGGTGACCAATGCCACCTCAGAGTGGATGCAAGTCATCCTAATTTTAATGCTATGCATCTTGAATATTACATAGCTTGGTTATTATAAACTAACACAAACAGGCATGCATTAAATAATGCTATACTTATCTTCTATAAAGTTAAGCTTACTATGCATACACAAGCAACAGTCAATCTTGTTTAAGAGTTGACCCTCAACTTTTGACCCAAAAATCCTTCATTTTTCATACTGCCTTGTAGTTTTATATTCAGTGAGAACAATCCAATGAGTCTTTTCCATAATTGCACTTTCTGACTTAAATGTCAGATGGGCTGGTAGACTGGGATGCTTTAACCTGCTGAATTCAGGACCATGGCCAGCAATCTGAATCAGTGTCCCCATTAGAATAATAATAAAGTACTGGAGAAATTCACCAAGTCTCGCAGCACCTGGGGAGAAAGAAATAAAATTAATGTTTTTGAGCAATAGAGTCATACAGCATGGAAACAAACCATCCAGTCCACCCAGTACATGCCAACTATAATCCCAAACAAAACTCGTCCCATCTGACTCACTTGGTCCATATCCCTCCAAACATTTCTTACTCCTGTACATAGCTAAACCTCTTCTAAATGTTGTAACTGTACAAATCTCCAACACTTTCTTTGGAATTTCCTTCCGGCCACAAACCATTCACTGTGTAAAAAAGTTGTCCCTCATGTCTTTTTAAAATCTTTCACCTCTCGCCTTAAAAATGTGCATCCTAGTCTTAAAATCCCCCACCCTAGGGAAAAAAAAACACCTGCCATTCACTTTACCTATACCTCTCATGATTTTATAAACCTCTATAAGGTCACCCCTCAAAGTCTTGCATTCTCGTGAAAGAGTCCTAGCTTCTCCTTATAATCAAACCCTCTATTCCCAGCAACATCTAGGAAAATGTCTTCTAAACCCTCTCCAGCTTGATAATATCTTGATGTTACCTCTGACAAGAAGTTGGTCTAGAAATGTGATCAGATTCTCACACCACAGATGTTGCCAGTTCTGCTGACTTTCTCTTACGCCTTCTGTTGCTATTTCAGATCTCCAGCATCCAGAATATTTTGTTTTTTTTATGACGCAGTCACTATTGGCAGATTAGTAGTTCAAAAGATGTTAAACCGAGCATTATTTGTGTAAAAGTCGAACCCTACTTTACTTTTTTGACTAAATATTTGGTCAGAAAACCTCACTTTTTACACGAGTAGATGACAGAACATTTAATTTAATGCACAAAATAATAGATCTCAAAAAAAATCATTTATTCAAATCACTGATCAGTAAGCAAAAATTCCAAGCGTTCATATATAAAGTGATCTGATTAAAAGAACCAGAATTCACATCATTTCAATTCCAGGCTGGTCAAACTAGATAAATGATGAATTCAGTCACAAATGTAACATGAAAAAGAAAGAAAGATTCCTATCAAGCCCATCAATAATCCTTGTTTGTTAAAACTATGTAACCTCTTAAGTCTAATACCCCCAATTTGACAATGCAAACAAAATTCACCACAGCTTTCTACGTTTGAACACAATGTTGCAAAGAATCCAGAGTAGAAGTAGGAATGGAATGAACAAACATTGTTGTCAATAGATTTTCTACTGAAACTGTTTCTTTTTGAGGGAATGTACAAATAATTATTTGCAGCAATTTTTCATTAGAAAGATCAACATACTCCTGTTTCCTTGTAAAACATATTCACCAAATGAAAAATGAATTTCTCATGAGTTCTAGCAGTAGCTTTCCAATCCTGGAATATAATGGTGGACAGTATCAAGTCATTCTCCTAAACTATTCTCCCTGTGCATTATCTGACCTGCACTGGAGTATAATCTCTGGCACTCCAGGTTCTGTAAGACTATGAACTGATAACATGTGACATGCATGGCACAGTCATTATGTTTGCAAGAACTTTAGTAATAAAGAGACAAAATCATTTCACTAAACTTTAATATTAATGATATTTCCTTGCCCCGCCCTCACTCCACACTCATTCCCTAAGATCTGGTTCTGATTCAATGTCATTCCTTTGGGTCGGATCTGGTCTGTGTCTTTCCTGTTTCCTTTCCCTGCCATGGGTCTTCCCTCTTCCCTCCAGTTCCTTTCATTAACCATTTGATGCATTACTTACTTGTTTGACTTCAACAGTTTAAAACAAAAAAAACAATTTTATCCAAGCAATGTAAAGGCAGTCAATAAGTTACAGAATATAAACTAATCATAATAATCAAGATTTTATTGTGACATCTGCAGAATGCTGAGATATTAATCTCCCTCGGTTAGGGCCCAATGATTGCAGACTCTGTGTCTCCTAAATCATAGAAGAGAATAGAGTAGAATAGAAATTTATTTTACATGAAAATACAGTGAAAATGTCTACAAGTCACCCCACTATGGTGTCTATATCAATGACAGAAGTCATACATAATAATTTTAAAAAGCAGCGTTAAGACAAAGTTCATCTCAGTTCAATTAATGGCTCCTGAGTTTGTGAAAGAGACAAAAAAACTGCAGATGCTAAAATCTGAGGTAGACAAGGAAGAGGCTGGAAGAATACAGCAAGCTACCCTGAAGAAGGGCTAGACTTGAAACGTTTACTTCTCCACCTCCTAATGTT
The DNA here is from genome assembly GCF_004010195.1 of Chiloscyllium plagiosum. Taxonomy (NCBI): domain Eukaryota; kingdom Metazoa; phylum Chordata; class Chondrichthyes; order Orectolobiformes; family Hemiscylliidae; genus Chiloscyllium; species Chiloscyllium plagiosum. The sequence continues at coordinate 11,916,355 of NC_057739.1, read as the reverse complement.
GCCTGGCTTGCTGTATTCTTCCAGCCACCTGCCTGTCTACCTGAGTTCAGGGAAAACTGATATAGGAACAATGGAATACCTTGAAAACATAGCAGGGACGGGACCATCACACCGAGCCACTGGATGCTAGGTCAGAAGCCGGCGCCAAAGAAGACCACCAATCCAGGCCAAAAACACTCGTCCTGGACGAGTCCACCTGCCGGGCTGCTCGAATACCTGGAAGGCTGAGATGAAGAAGATTTCCACATAGGCACAAGACTGCCACACTGGGTGACTGCCACACCAAGAGACTGCCACACCGGGAGACTGTTATACCGGGTGACTGCCACACTAGGACAGTGTCACACCGGGTGACTGCCATAGCAGACGACTGCCACACCGGGTGACTGCCACACTGGGAGACTGCCACACCGGGTGACTGCCACACTGGGAAACTGCCACAATAGGAGACTCCCACAACGGGAGACTGCCACACAGGGAGACTAACACACCGGGTGACTGCCACGCCAGGTGTCTGTCACACTGGATGACTGCCACACCAGGAGACTGCCACACCGGCAGACTGCCACACTGGGTAACTGCCATACCGGGAGACTGTCACACCGGGACACTGCCACACCGAGAGACTGCCACACCAAGAGACTGCCACACCGGGAGACTGCCATACCGGAAGACTGCCAAACCGGGTAACTGCCACACTGGGAGACTGCCACACCTAGAGATTGCCACACCGAGAGACTACCACACCGGGAGACTGCCACACCAGGAGACTGCCACACCAGGAGACTGCCACACTGGGAAACTACCACACCAGGACACTGCCATACCGGGAGACTGCCATACCGGGAGACTGCCACACCAGGAGACTGCCATAACGGAGACTGCCATATCGGAAGGCTGCCACACTGTGTGGCTGCCACACTGGGAGACTGCAACACCGGGTGACTGCCACACCGGGTAACTGCCACACTGGGAGACTGCCACATGGGGTGACTGCCACACTGGGTGACTGCCACACCTAGAGACTGCCACACCGAGAGACTGCCACACCGGGAGACTGCCACACCAGGAGACTGCCATACTGGGAAACTACCACACCAGGACACTGCCATACCGGGAGACTGCCAAACCGGGTGACTGCCACACCGGGAGACTGCCTCACCGGGTAACTGCCACACCGGGTAACTGCCAGACCGGGAGACTGCCACACTGGGAAACTGCCAAACCGGATGACTGCCACACAAGGAGACTGCCACACCAAAAGACTGCCACACCAGGAGACTGCCACAACGGGTGACTGCCACACTGGATGACGGCCACACCAGGAGACTGCCATACTGGAGACAGCCATACCGGAAGACTGCCACGCTGGGTAACTGCCACACCGGGAGACTGCCATACCGGGAGACTGCCAAACCGGGTGAATGCCACACCAGGAGACTGCCACACCGGGTGACTGCCGCACTGGGTGACTGCCACACCAGGAGACTGCAACACTGGGGACTGCCATACCGGGAGACTGCCACACCAGGAGACTGCTGCACCAGGAGACTGCCATACCAGAGACTGCCATACCGGAAGACTGCCATGCTGGGTGACTGCCACACTGGGAGACTGCCACACCAGGAGACTGCCACACTGGGAGACTGCCACACCGGGTGACTGCCATACCGGGAGACTGCCACACCGGGAGACTGCCACACCGGGAGACTGCCACACTGGGAGACTGCCACACCGGGTGACTGCCACACCAGGAGACTGCCACACTGGGAGACTGCCACACCGGATGACTGCCACCCCGGGAGACTGCCACACCAAGAGACTGCCACACTGGGAGACTGCCATCCCGGGAGACTGCCACACCGGGTGACTTCCACACCAGGAGACTGTCATACCGGGAAACTGCCACACCGGGTAACTGCCACTCTGGGAGACTGCCACACTGGGAGACTGCCAAACTGGCTGACTGCCACCCCGGGAGACTGCCACACCGGGTGACTTCCACACCAGGAGACTGTCATACCGGGAAACTGCCACACCGGGTAACTGCCACACCGGGAGACTGCCACACCGGGTAACTGCCACACTGGGAGACAGCCAAACTGGCTGACTGCCACACTGGGAGACTGCCACACTGGGTGACTGCCACACTGGGAGACTGCCATACTGGGTGACTGCCACACTGGGAGACTGCCACACTGGGAGACTGCCATACTGGATGTCTGCCACACTGGGAGACTGTCATACCGGGAGACTGCCAAACTGGCTGACTGCCACACTGGGAGACTGCCACACTGGGAGACTGCCATACTGGGTGACTGCCACACTGGGTGACTGCCACACCGGGAGACTGCCACACCGGGAGATTGCCACACTGGGGGACTGCTACACCAGGAGACTGCCCCACTGGGTGACTGCCACACCGGGGGACTGCCACACCGGGAGACTGCCACACTGGGAAACTGCCAAACTGGATAACTGCCACACCAAAATACTGCCACACCAGTAGTCTGCCACACCAGTAGACTGCCACACTGGGTAACTGCCACATCAGGAGACTGCCACACTGGGAGACTGGAAAACCAGGACACCGCCACCCCGCGAGACTGCCACACCGGGTGACTGCCACACTGGGAGACTGCCACACCGGGTGACTGCCATATAGTCTGCCACACCAGTAGACTGCCACACTGGGTAACTGCCACATCAGGAGACTGCCACACTGGGAGACTGGAAAACCAGGACACTGCCACCCCGCGAGACTGCCACACCGGGTGACTGCCACACTGGGACACTGCCACACCGGGTGACTGCCACACTGGGAGACTGCCACACCGGGAGACTGCCACACTGGGAGACTGCCACACCAGGAGACTGCCACACGGGGTGACTGCCACACCGGGAGACTGCCATACCGGAGACTGCCACACTAGGAGACTGCCACACCGGGTAACTGCCACACTAGGAGACTGCCACACCGGGTAACTGCCACACTGTGAGACTGCCACACCAGGAGACTGCCATACCGGAGACTGCCATACCGGGAGACTGCCAAACTGGCTGACTGCCACACCGGAAGACTGCCTCACCGGGTGACTGCCACACTGGGAGACTGCCACACTGGGAGACTGCCACACTGGGTGACTGCCACACTGGCTGACTGCCACACCGGGTGATTGCCACACTGGGACACTGCCACACTGGGAGACTGCCACACCGGGTGACTGCCACACTGGGAGACTGCCACAGTAGGTGACTGCCACACTGGGAGCCTGCCACACCGGGAGACTGCCACACCGGGAGACTGCCACACTGGGAGACTGCCACACTGGGTGGCTGCCACACTGGGAGACTGCCACACTGGGTGGCTGCCACACCGGGTGACTGCCATACCGGAGACTGCCACACTAGGAGACTGCCACACCGGGTAACTGCCACACTGTGAGACTGCCAAACCGGGAGACTGCCATACCGGAGACTGCCATACCGGGTAACTGCCACACTGTGAGACTGCCACACCGGGAGACTGCCATATCGGAGACTGCCACACCGGGTAACTGCCACACTGTGAGACTGCCACACCGGGAGACTGCCATACCGGAGACTGCCATACCGGGAGACTGCCAAACCGGCTGACTGCCACACCGGAAGACTGCCTCACCGGGTGTCTGCCACACTGGGAGACTGCCACACTGGGTGACTGCCACACTGGGTGACTGCCACACCGGGAGACTGCCACACTGGGAGACTGCCACACCAGGAGACTGCCACACCGGGAGACTGCCACACTGGGAGACTGCCACACTGGGTGGCTGCCACACCGGGAGACTGCCACACTGGGAGACTGCCACATTGGAAGACAACTACACAGGGAGACTGTCACACAAAGAGACGACCAATCAGGGAGATCCGTTATGCTGGGCTAAAACTGCCTATTGCTGTTTAACCCCCTTCAGGCACCCAGGCCTGGCTGCAGACCTGGAGCCTCAGCCTAGCCTGCAACTCCAGGCTGGGAGAGTCAGCTGGGAACTTGTTCCTCGTTCGCTGGGAATCCCCAGGCTGGAGTGGAGCTGTGTCTTGCCCATGCTGGCATTGCTGCTGTTGAAGGGCTTCACCTGAAGATAAAAGAAAATAAAGAAAAAAGGAAAAAGTAAAAAGAAGAGGAGAAAGGAAGAAAGCCAATTGGAGTAGATGAGCTCTGGGGTCAGCCTCCCCTACTCTGCCGCCATCTTGGAAAATAGTCTTATTAGGAATTCTGGGACCAGGAGTCCATATTGAATGATTTAAAACAACCAAAATGTGCCGAGGTCTCAGTTTCTATTGATATTTGATCTTTTTACTTTGTCTCACATATAGGACATTCTTATTATGTACATTGATGTTCAACAAGAACTTATTTATGCACAGGTGTTTCACTCAGCCATTTAACAAAATACAAGAGATAAATCTTCCAAGACCAAGCAATTACTTGTTTCCCTACCGCAAAGCTGAACATCACTCACCTTCTCCTGATCTGGGACACACAGATGCACTGAATCATTCACTGATACAAAGCTGAACCCATTGGGGTTTGAATTCACGAGGGATTCATTATAAAGCAGACTTATAAAATGTCAAGCTGGTTACACCATGAAGTATCCCCAACAAAGGTGCAACAAGACACCTCCATCAGCCTCACATCGTAACTAATCATACAACCAGCTGCTGCAAGCCTGAAGAGATTGTCTGAAGCATTAATTAAAGGGCATTGTTTTCATGCATAGAAAATGCATAAATGATGGTGAGAAGAGGTTTCTTTTCATTCTGTTGTACAAGGCAGTTTATATCTGAAAGGGTCAGCTGGCATGATGGGATAAGCTCTTCCTTTCAGAACACAGGGTGTTGTTCCTGGAAGGAGTCAACTATGGATTAGGGGTTTTAGGACCAAAGAGCAAATTTGTGATGATGTCACAGAGTTGTTGCCTGACTAGGCATAAATAGTAGAGTGTGGGCAGAGTTCGGTAGTTACACTGAAGATTGATAGAGTTCAGGGTATAGTCTCCTGACAATGTGAGAAAAGTATGGAATCCCTGGTATGCCTCAAGCTTTCATATGTTGGTACACATTTAAGATTACTTGGTGATAAACAAAGCTATAGACATAAACCAAGTCTGAAGCTCTTGACCTTATCTTCTCTTTTAGCATTCTGATTTGCACCCAAACTCTTAGATGTGGGCATAAAATTAGTCAATCAAATATTAACCAGTTCTCTACGAGAATATTTCAGTAGCAGTAATGTTTACTTCATCATAGGTTGAGCCTGATGTCTCTGAAGAGACATAAAGCAGATGAATGCAACTAGCTATTGAGTACTATACAATCAACCTGCCCTATTAAATTTATACAGAGTAAAACTTCTACCAAAGACATTGTTTGGGCATTCATCTCCAGTTGGTCTCAATAAGTTAGATTAATATACAAAGTGGCACTGAATGTACTCAAGGATTATCAGATGGTTCAAGTGGCTGTCCAAAGTTTCATGAAACCATACCACTACAATATGTTTTTTTGCACTGGTATCGATCAGTTCATCATCATCCCATTAATAGAATGGAATTTGACAGGACAATGGAACCTACCACAGTGGGAATGAGGTACTTCAATAACCTTGCAACCATTTCATCATTGATTTGATTTGATTTATTAATGTCACATGTACCGTGCTACAGTGAAAAGTATTGTTTTGTGCACAAACCAGACAAATTATATAAGTCTATCAAAGTACTGAAATACAAGGCAGAACACAGTGTTATACCTACAGGGAAGGTGCAGGAAAAGATCAACTTTAATATCTGAGAGATCCGTTTGAAAGAGTGGGCAAGAAGCTGTTCTTGATTCATGCATTGGTACTTTATTGCTGGAACAGCACAGCAGGTCAGGCAGCATCCAGGGAACAGGAGATTCGACGTTTCGGGCACAGGCCCTGTGCCCGAAACGTCGAATCTCCTGTTCCCTGGATGCTGCCTGACCTGCTGTGCTGTTCCAGCAATAAAGTTTCAACTTTGATCTCCAGCATCTGCAGACCTCACTTTCTCCTCATGCATTGGTACCCTTTACTTCTGTGACCTGGGAAAAAAAAATCACCATCTAATCATGCCATGTTTGTCAAGTGCCCTCTATCCAATATGCTTTCAGATGAGCTGCCAGATCTTAAAGGAAACCTCATTTGAGTTTTCTCTGTTGATGTGAGATTCATTTTAATAATTCATTAGTATTGGTACTACAGGCACCCAAATTGTTATTATTTTAGAAATTATGCTTTGCTATTTCTGTTGATTCTTCACGAAGCATTGAAGACTGCCCTAACCTTCCTTTCTAAAATGTCTCCAGTTTGAATACACAAGTCCCAAATAGTGTGCTTTGTAAGGATGCCAATCCGAAGATGAGAAAACTATCAAAACGAACCTGCTTCACCCATTGTAAAAGTGTTACTTCTCAAAGTAGAATGAACAATGCACTTAAAAAATGAAGAATCCTCTGATACATTGCTCCAGATGTGGAGGTAGTTGGTCAGGTGACAGAGAAGCTTTGGGAAGCAGAAGGGATTCAACAAGTTCAGAAGGTAGAAAGGAAAAACAGCAAGTAGTGGAAGATAGCTAGGTGCACTGGCTTTGGAAAGACGGCTTTGGGAACAGAGGACAATATTCAGACTGGAGAAATTAATGCAGAGAAAGATGAGGATTTATTTATTCCTGAGATATGTAGAAGTTTGTATTTTAACTCAAAAGTGTCTTGACTGCCCTGATCCCATGCACGACTTATCCATTTTAATTGTAGATACCGTGTAAGGTTAAGACAGGTCCAGAACTGGCTGCAAGTTGGGGCTGAAGCACTCATTAGCAAACTGTGGCCCAGATGTCATTAGCAAGATACTGACAATTACATCTGTACTGGTGATAGGTAACATTTTCACCTTCTTTCACCAAGAAAAATAATGGATAGCGATATGGTAGGACTTCCTTTTAAAAATGAATAGGTCTCTGCCCACATGTTCCAATGTACCCGTGAGTAAGTGTTAAATGTCAGGCACTCCCTGTATCTCAGGCATGCGAAAAGCAAAACTTTCACAGTCGCTATCTGATTTTCAATCTCTTTGAATCTCCTCAACGACCACACCATTGATCACGTCTGACACAGTACCTTGTGTCACTGGTGCACCTAGCTTTAGATGTTTTCCAAAAATGAAATTGGAACAATCAGCCTTTTACCATATAACAGTCAATTATCTTTGATTGCAAAATGATATTGATACTCAAAATATGATTGATAAAGTCATGGAGTCATACAGCACAGAAACATACCCTTTAGTCCAACCAATCCATACCAATCCAGGAATCCCGAATTTAATTGGTCCCATTTCCCGTGTTTGCTTCATATCCCTTTCAGCCTTTCCTATTCATGTACCTGTCCAAGTGTCTTTTAAATGTTGCAACTGTACCCACCTCTACCATTTCCTCTGGTAGCTCATTCCGTACATGGACAACCCTCTGTGTGAAAAAGTTGTCTCTTGGGTCCATTTTAAATCTTTCCCCTCTCACCTTAAACCTACTTTTTGACTCCCCTACCATTTGAAAACAATCTTGGCTATTCACTTTATCTATACCTCTCATGATTTTATAAATCTCTATAAGGTCACCCCTCAGCCTCTGATGGTCCAGGCAAAGAAGTCCCAGCCTGGCCAGCCTTTGCTTTAATACCAATGAATGGAGAGGCATTCCTGGTCTCTCTTCTGCTTCTGACATATTCTGTTCAGGTGGATTAAGGCTTGCTGACCATTGAATCACAGAAGAGTTGAATTGCAACAGTACAGAAAGAGGCTATTCAGTCCATAGTGTCCATTTCTGGTCCCCAAACAAGCCATTCTTCAAATGCCATTCTCCAAACCTTTACTTGTATCTTTGTTTATTATTTCTATTGAAGGCTTCAATTGAATCTTCCTCTACCACACTTATAGTCAGTGCACTCAACATTCAACTTGCATTGTGCAAAAATAAATCTCACTTCCTATTTACTTCCTTTGTTAATCGCTTCAAATCTGTGTCCAATACATTTGCATCTTTCCTAAAATGTGGCACACAGAACTATACCCAATACTCTAGCTGGCATCTAGCTACTGCCTTAAATATGTTCAGGCTGACCTTCTCACTCAAGCACTCTATACACCTCTTCATAAAACCAAATATATTGAGAATGCCTTAATAAACCACTCTTCTTCACCTGTCCTGACACTTTCAATGACGAATGCATAAATATACAGTGCTCTCTGCTCCAATATCCTTTACAATAATGCTCTTTATTTTATTCTGTCTCTTGTGTTCTCTCTATCAAAATAGATTACATCACACTTTGTTGTATTTAACTTGAACTGCCATCTATCCATCCACTAGATAAACTTGGGAATCTATGTTCTTTTGAAGTGCTGCCATGGACTGTGTATATGACTCAATTTCATGAACAACTGAGTATTGTGCCTGAAGGGATAATCCTATCGACTGTGTCTCTGAAGAGAACATGTTGTCTGCAGTTTTTATTATATATATAACATGCATATGCAGGAAATGTATTTGTAGAGACATTCATTCAGTATTATCCATTACTGAAATGATCGGATAGTTACCTGTCTCAGTAACCACTTTCAGACTAATGGTGCTGTAGCAACCTCCTGGCTGCTAAAACAGATAGTTTGCTAACTTGGCCAAGCAGCAAGGGATTCTGGGTACATTGGCCAAGTAAAACTCTAAAATCATAAAACCCACACACCAGACACAGTGCGAACACAGCATCCAGGTGCTAATGACATTAGCGCAATGTAAAAGGCAAAGTTATCCTGGTCAGACATGACCCCAACAACTTATCCACTAAACACAGGAGGACCCAGAAAGGAAGGTACCGGATCCTGCTACACAAAGAAAGTAACAGTAGCATGTCCTCCAAATGATTGACTCTGTTTCAAATGATGAATTGTATCTCCCTGGTTGGTCAGAACTATAGAAAATTCCAGAAAATCATCTAAAAGGTATAAAAACAGGGTTCACGTGCAGACCTGGCTCTTGGAATCTCTTCCAATCTTCTGAGTTCTTCTGAGGAGACCAACATGGCAAGAGGCAGCTGACCATCCAGAGAGTGTGAAGAAGAAAGCAGTTTTGCAGACTCAGAGACAGAGCTAGAGAGAGAGAGTGACTGCATAAATCTACAAAAGAGTTGGGAAGCATTATAACCTTAAGGGGCCAAATAGAATCAGAGACTGTATGTCTACTGTTAAAGGCTATTGTAACCTTGTTCCTAATAAAGTTTGGATTGTTTTGTATTGCTACCAATTTGAGTTCATCTTGATTTGACCACATCAGTATTATGGGACACCTGGGCAGATTCATGCATAATATTCTGGTCGGAGTTATTTAAATTGTTTTAAGAAGAAACTAGACAACAGTTCATTCCTATAATCTGTCCTGACTCCATGTAACTGAAAGAATGACTCTTTCTCAATTACAACATTCCAAGTTTCTGTGTCTGACAAGATCCATAATGCATAATAGCTGATTTACGATACCCACAGGCTTGGTTCTGGAAAAGCACTGTTCTTATGTTTATAGCAAAAGTAACTATGATGGTTGTAAAGAATGGATTGGAGTGGGCTAGATCATCCACGGACATTAATATGTCCTTGATCCTCAAAATAACATCAGTTTGATGTACTTTCCAACACTACAACACTTTATCATCTCTTGAGGAGTTGGCTCAAGAGTCCTGGAATCATCACAAAGTAAGAGAAACATTTTGCTGACTGATTTACCGTCTTGAAAATACTTTGAAAGTTGTGAACTGAATTTGGAGTGGCAAGCTCCGTAATAATTATATTCTCCTTAAGTGATTTGGAGTCACCATAGTCATAATTCTCCACTAACCTGTAGAGGTCATTACTGAAATTGCCTAATTAACCTCCTCCAAAGCTAAACTCTCCTGTTTAATGTTGTCCTTTCAATGATTTCATTTGTTCTGAATTCAAAATAATTGTTAGTTTATTTTGTTCATACTTCAAAATTATCGCTTGCTTCCTTAACATTTTGCTAAGTTAAACATCTTCAGCTATACATTTTTAATATACATGTAAGAGCATCCCATTATTCAGCTTCTGATTTAACATCTAATTTGGAAATTGATCTGTACCATTTAATTTGTTTTCTCCAAGATGTCCAACCCTGTTCCATTTTAAAGATTTCTGAAATTAAATATTCCTGGCAACAATATATCTGATGCCATGTCTTCTTAATGTGATTATTTATTACCTTGCTTCGTTTCTAATTTTGCTGAAATATTAGTGGTGCTGCTGTCTGCTGCTAGTCAAGGTCTTTCCAATATTTTTCAATGGTCAAAAGGTAGATTCCTGCTTCTGCAGCGAATTGGAGGATTCCCACTTTATTTCTGGATTCTCAAAGTGAATCCTGCTACTTGAAGCCTAAGTAATTGGTCCCCATTTCCTTAACAGCTTTACTGAATGAATCTTATTGCCTGCAGCTTTGATAATAATGAATAAAAAGGATCAGCACTTGCAACTTCATAAGAAGATAATAACGTAAGAACCAGGAGCAGGAGTAGGCCATCTGGCCCTTTGAGCCTACTCCACCATTCAATATGATCATGGCTGATCTTTGTGTGGCCTCAGCTCCACTCACCCGCCCTTTCACCATAACCCTTAATTCCTTTACTGTTCAAGAAGTTATCTAACTTAGCTTTAAAAACATTTACTGAGGAAGCCTCAACTACTTCACTAGGCAGGGAATTCTATAGATTCTGGGTGAAAAAGTTATTTCTCAATTCAATCCGAAATCTGCTCCCCCAAATTTTGAGGCACTTGTCTGAGTTTCATCCACCAGTGAAAACATCATCTCCACTTCTACCTTATCTATTCCCTTCATAATTTTATTTGTTTCTATAAGATCTCACTCTCCCCCCCCCCCCATTCTTCTAAATTCCAATGAATATAATCCCAGACTACTCAGTTCCTTTCTCAAGTAAGGAGACCAAAACTGCACACAGTACTCTAGGTGTGGCCTCACCAGCACCCTACATAGCTGCAACATACCCTTCCTAAACTCAATTCCTTTAGCAATGAATGACAAAATTACATTTGCCTCTTAATTACCTGTTGCACGTGCAGACCAACTTTCTGTGATTCACGCACAAGAACACCCAGGTCCCTCTGCACAGTAGCATGCTGCAATTCTTTTACCCTCCAAGACACTTAAGTCCTATCTTGGAAATATATTTGCATTCCATCAGTGTCACTGAGTCAAAATCCAGGAATTCCCTCCCTAACAGAATTGTGGCTCTATCTGTCACAAATGGTTCAAGATGGCAACACATTATCACCTTCTCACTAGAAACTAAGGATGGCCCGCAACACCCACATCCTATGAAAGATTAAAAATAAAACTGATGTCTGTTTTAATCACTCTTCATTCCTTGATAGGTAGTGATTCACTTTCTCATCTGGTGCATCTAAATTGCATGCCATTGAAAGTTCAGAAGCAGATTACTAGGGGAAAGCAGAGACAATTTCCTTCATTCCAAATTAAGGAGCAAATTATAGAGAGTGTTTAGCTTTCAATACAGAAAACTTTTTATGACAAAGAAAAGTGACAATTTCAATTATTAAAAAAAAATTCACAGGAATCACTGGCTAGGCCAGCATTTACTACTCATCCCAAATGATCATTGTTGTGGGTCTGGAGTCACATGTGTCCCAGAGCAGTTAAGAATGGTCATTCCTTCCCTAAATGACATTGGTGAAACCGACGGATTTTTTCCAACAATGTTATCATGGGCAGCATTAGAATCGTCAATTCCATCGTCAATGTTACTGCATTCAAATTCTGCCTTGGTGGGATTCAAACTTGGGTCCCCAGAATATTCCTGAACTCTGGTGTATCAATCCAGCAATAATACCAGTAGGCTGACACCCCCCCTAGAGGGAGTTTTGCTTACTGCAGGAAGTTAGCTGATAACTTTGTAATGTGGATCCAACTCAATATTTCAAGTAAATTTAAATTAAGCGGCACAAGAGGTCAGGATCTTTTACTTAATGGATTAGGTCTTGGAAAAACAGATTGAAAATGCCTACATGTAAACTGTGCATCGATGCTTTGTGTACCGATCTAGGAACAGAGGTAAGGCATTAAATAAAATCATGCTGATCAAACCATGGTCTCAATTTCACTTGCATGCCTGATGTGGTAAGATTGGATCTGTTTCCAGGTAAGTGACCATCAGCAGGTTTACTAAACATTACAGTGTCCACCAGAGATAGTAAGATAGAGTTTCTCTGAGACCAACTCTACACACTTGGATCCAGGTGTCAACTTGTCCTGGCACCATCATCAATTCACACATCGCACAGTCCACTAACCTTTATCATATGTATCAATCCCATATACCACACCATAAGTGAGTCACTAGACCATTAAAAAGCTAGCTCAATATTGAATAAATTCAAACACACAGCTTGCACTGTATTCTGGGAAAGTGAATATCACATACTAACAATAATCAGAGAAAAATATTCTCTTCACCTCCGTTTTAAAAGGGAAACCTTTTATTCTTAAGCTGTGCCTCCGAGTTCATGTCTCCCAAACAGTGGGGAGCATCTTGCCAATATCCAACCTATCAAATCCTGACTGGATCTTATATGTTTCAACAAGATTATCTCTCTTCGTTCTAATGGCACAACCTTTCTTCATGAGATAAACCTTTCCTCCCAGGAATGAACCAGCTATGAACTGTTTCTAATGTTATTACATTCTTTTAAACAAAAAACATCAAAACAGTATATAGCACTCTGGATATGATGGTTTAAGCAAGGTCTTGTACAGCTGTAAGTAAATCTTTCTTAGTTTTGTGTTTCATTCAGTTTGCTATCAGTGACAACATTTTATTTGTCTTCCTGATCACCTGCTGTAACTGAAAACTAACTCTGTATGATTTATGATTCAGAGGTGCTGGTGTTGGACTGGGGTGTACAAAGTTAAAAATCACACAACACCAGGTTATAGTCCAGCAGGTTTATTTGAAAGCACTAGCTTTCGGAACGCTGATCCTACAACCACCTGATGAAGGAGCAGTGCACTGAAAGCTAGTGCTTCCAAGTAAACCTGTTGGACTATAATCTGGTGTTGTGTGATTTTTAACTTTATGATTTATAATCTGTTTTAGTAGCTGTATAAGCTTCCTGGTGGCTCTTTGCAGGTCTTTGTATCTTTCCTTTTCAGTGTATCTGTGCTAGTTTTTGCATTTTTGTAAGCCTTTCTTTCAGCTTTCTGCTGTCCCTTATCTCTTCAATTGTCCATGGCTGCACTTTCTTTGTGAAGTGGAGATTTTCTCTCCCAGGGGTATAAGCTGATTTTGTACTGTGTTAAATATTTCTTTAAACATCCTCCACTATTCACCGGTCATTTTATCCAAGAACAGAATTCCCCAGATGGCTGAGGACAGTCTCTGTTTCATCTTGTTTCAGTGGCCTAACCTAAATCTAAATCTAAATCTAAATGGTTTACTCTTGCTCCTATTTTCTGAGTTTCCATGTTTCAATGACAAGTTCTGCCTTACCCTGTTAAAATCTGTTGACATGGTTTCCTTCAGTGAACAAGGGCAGTCCTCCTCTCCACCACATCCAGATCCTTGTCCTAGAAGTAGGGAGCTAGCCTGTCCTTCTTCAGCAACATTTCCAGTGTCAAATCCTGTGTGGAGTATCATTCCTGGCTTGCAGCATTTGGAATGGTCTGCAGATGGACTTTAAATATGGTGTCAGAGGCGTGCAAATCCCAGCAGTGAGGCAAAATTCCAGTTTGCTCACCTTACAATTCCCTGAGAAATGTACCTAACAGCTTGCTTTTATAACCATTCGTTTGAAAGCAGACCATTTCGTGCGAGAAGTCACTCGAGTCCATGGTGTTCCACGACACTTTGACATTCACTTTAATTGTAATGGAAAAATTCCACCCATTGGCCTCAAGGTATGATTCTATTTTGTCTTGGGCTGTTGCTTGACCAGCCTGTGACAATACTCTCAAAACCTTGACAGAACCCTCCAGATTTTCATAAGGGTCAACAAAGCTGGGCTTGCCATTATATCTCTGGTGTCTTAGTTGATGTCAGATGGTCAGTCTTGTTCCAGTCTTTTATTTAGACTTTGTAGCATTTTTTGATACAATGGATTAACTTGCAAGACTATTTCAGAGGACATTTAAGTATCAAACGTGTTGCTGTGGATCTGGAGTCACATATTGGTGAGACCAAGTGAAGCAGATTTCCTTCCTTAGCAGACAAAGAAGTTAATGCCTTGTGAGATGGAGTGAGGGGAAAGAGCAAGTTATATTTAGGAAATCATCAGCAGGCACATAAAATGAAGAACATATTTCTATCAATTACGAATCCACAGCAGAAAGTTAATTAATGTCAACCTGCAATGACACTGCACACATTGAAGTTTCTGTAGGAGATGTCTTTGAACTCATATCATAAGTGCTCAGTTAACAAACACAAGGAATGCCAACACTAGTTTTATTAACTATTTATTAGAAAACAGTCAGCCAAGAACTTCATAGAAACAAATGAATCACAGCACATCCCAACACATACAACAAAGGTGCATCTCTCGCTTCCATCATATGACAAAACATTAATTGATTTCAAACTGAACTGAGTTGAACAATATTCATAATCAAAAAACTTAATCACCATAATGCTGCAAGCAAAGTCCATTTGCAATCTATGTGGACATACCTTGGAGTATGTGTTTTAACAGACAAATTTAAATCACTATTAATACTTACCACATAAATACTACTGAGTGGACATACTAATCAGTGATTGGTTAATGTGCAACACATAACCTAGATTGCAAATCACCAAGGGACCATTCATTCAATTTTTAATCTCCTGGAAGGTATTGCTCAAAGATAGTTCTGTCATGTACACGCCTCCTCCGTACAATGTCAACTGCATGTGAGGTTACATAAATCAACTGGTGTTAATAAATCTGTCTTCAATAGTTTGCAAGCATAAAACTGACAATGATATCAGCTTCTGAACGGATATGAAAGCTTTAAAATATAAAAATGTAATCATTTTCTTTTCCACCTAAGTGTTTCATGTCTTGCTGACATGAAGGATAAAGTGGGCTGGAACTGGATTTGCTCGTTTCCCTGACAACGCATCTCGATAGTTTGTCCTTGGAATTGTCTGCTGAATGATAGAATACACTATTACATACATCGCAGCAACAGACCCTTCTGGGTTTCTTCAGTCACTGCACAGCAATAGCTAAAGCTGTTTCCTAAACAGGCACAGAATTTTAATAACCCACTCACAATACAAGATGCGAAAAAAACCTTAACTTTGACCAAGTTAATACTTAACCTCAAAGATTCATGGTTTTCAAGTGAGTTGGTTGGTAAATGCCAAAGTGCCATGAAAATAGTGGAGCAGGGTGGGAGAAATGGGGGTAGATCAATCATGAGGGGCATGGATAGGATAAATAGACAAAGTCTTTTCTCTGGGGTGGGAGAGCCCAAAACTAGAGGGCATAGGTTTAAGGTGAGAGGGAAAGATATAAAAGAGACCAAAGGGGCAACATTTTCATGCAGAGGGTGGTACATGTATGGAATCAGCTGACAGAGGAAACGGTGGAGGCTGGTACAATTGCAACATTTTAAAGGCATCTTGATAGGTATATGAATAGGAAGGGTTTAGAAGGATATGAACTGGGTGTTGGCAAGTGGGACGAGATTAAGTTGGAATATCTGGTCAGCATGGACAAGTTGGACTGAAGGGTCTGTTTCCATACTGTACATCTCTATGATTCTATGACTCAATGTCAAATGCTTTTAAAACACAATTAAATCCCAGTGCAATAGAGTCACTGGTGTTGTAAATCTATTGACGCAGTTAGCATGCAGGCAAATTTAGGACACAAAGGATTGAGGCAAACTACAGAAAAATCAAATGGCAATAGTGGGCTTCCCTCTCGCCAAAACACTGCATTACTTCACATGAACTTAAACCAGTGCATCACACAGAACCTGATGAGATACACTGGGTCACAAAACATCATTATATTTCTTGAGGGTTATGTTGTCATGATAAAAACACACAGGATTCTTAGCTTCACTTTATCCACAAACAAAGATATTAGGTCCACCATGTCAGTATTATAGCAGTCTTTTGATCATGCTTATTTGTGACAAATGCAAAAAAAAATTTTAGGCTTATGAGGCAGCTCTAACCTGCTATGAAACAAATTTGACCTTTTGTACAAAATGCCCCAGCTACAGAGCCATGTGTGAAAAGTAACTCCTCCATCATTCAGCGGTGCTGTGGAATCAGTGTAGGATCTCGTGGTGGGTGACAGTGACACACTCAGGCTAAACCACTAAATATGCATTTAATGGACAGTTTTTACATATTAATATAAATAACCCTCTTCTTTGCAAATGGAAAGAACTTGCACAAATCCTGCATCTGTTTCAACTTAGCAAACTAGGTGACATCCATTCTCTGGTTTACTTCTCAGGCAATTCCATTGATCAGAGTGAAAATGCCTACTTTAAAGTGTAAACAAAGCTTGACAGATAACTAACAGTCATTGTTAAACTGTACATTCTCCATGATAACACCTCGAACAATCAAAGTTTACTTGCCAAAAATAAAGCACTCTCCTCTCAAGGAAATATGAGTATTGGTTTCATTTGATATTTCTTGCAAATGATCCAGATGAGCCCATAATAAAAGGCTGCAATAAAATATGTCCTTTTTCAGTAATACACAAGCTCTGAATTATCAAATTGTTATGTACTTCATGAAAATTAAAACAAAACGAGAGCAAAGATTTTGATAATTGAACTGACATTATGTTATTCTTTTCAAAAGATTTTCATTTCATGCGTTTCTATCATATTTACCCTTTGAGAAAAGTATGTTTGTGACATTTTCCCAGATGACTATTCCTGGTTCATTGTGATAGTTACCAACTCTCCCGGTATGTTTTGCTGAGCGAGGGATTTTGTGTTGTTGCTGCCGTCAATCCTCCTTTGACTTTGCTTTGTCTTGGGTCTATGTATTGATGATGCTGCACCACTCAAAAGTATCTGTGGAAGAGACACTGTTCTTAGATAATAAGAAGCTTTGCTGCATGATAGGAACAAGTACAACTCGATTTGTTTAGGCATAATTACTAATTATCCTTGGAAGCTGGTCTAGGTACATCTGCTCCCTTCAAAGGCTTAAGCAGAACTTCCTGTCTCCACCCACAGACTGTGTAGCATCAGTACAATGGGTAGGGGTCAATGCACCATTAACATTAATGTCTTCAGAAGCATTATCTTATACAACAATTTTTTTTACTATGGGATGTGGGCATCACTGGTCAGATTATCATCTGTTATTAATCCCAATTACCCTTGAACTGAATAGTGCTTTGCATTTCATTGGGCAGCTAATGTATAACACATTACTGTGGATATGGAGTCACATATAGGCTCGTCCGGTCAAGGGTGGTAGATTTCTTTCCCCAAGAGGGTGTAAGCAAACTCGAAGCATTTTTTTACAGAAATGATAGATTCATGACTCTCATTGTGACTCGTGTTATAATTCCTGTTTTGTGTTTAGAATGTGAATTCTGTCTGTTTCCCTGGTTGAATTTAAATCAGTTTCCCCAGAGTATAATCCTGAATTACTAGCACAGAGTCTCCCCGTGAAATATGTGGTAAGCAGACACTGTGGTGTATTCTTGCTGTCACCATGTCTCAGTTGTATGTTTAATAAGTAAACAAAGGAGCTCAGATTGTCAAAAGATAGTTATCTAACCGAGGTAGCTCATTCAGTTGGGTATTAAATCATGTTTCTCTCAATAAGCTGTTAAGTGAGCTATTAAATCAATTCTATCCTCCCTTGATGATTGTAAGTAATGGCTGTGGCTCTTTTTTTGCATTTGCTAATTTGTAAATGCATCTGAGAAAACAATAAAAAAATTATCAATATTGGACTTCTCAAAACATTGTTAAAATGATAGAAAAATGTTTTTCTTTTAATTCTCTTGTGGGACCTGGGCATCACTGGTTACCCAGTATTTGTTACCCATCCCTAATTGGTTTTGGGAAGATTGTGGTGAGCTGTCTTTTTGAACCACTGCAGTCCACCTGTTGTACAAAGGCCCACAATGCACTTCAGGAGGGAATTCCAGGATTTTGATGCAATGACCATGAAGGAACAGCAATATATTTCCAAGTCAGGAATGGTGAGTGAATTGGAGGGGAACTTGAAGGTCATAGTGTTCCCATTTATCTGCTGCCCTTCTCTTTCTAGATGGAAGTGGGTGTGGGTTTGGAAAGTGCTGTCTAAGGATCTTTGGCATACTTCTGCAGTGCATTTTGCACATGTTACACACTGGTGTTACTAAGCATGGGTGATGGAGGGAGTGGATGCTTGTGGATGTGGTGCCAATCAAGCTGACTGTTCTGTGCTGGATGGTGTAAAGCTTCTTAAGCTTGGTGCTGCACCCATCCAGGCAAGTGGAGAGTATTCCGTCACACTCCTGACTTGTGCTTCATGAATGATGAACAAGCTTTGGAGAGTCAGGTGGTGAGTTACTCACCGCATTTTATCTAGCCTCTGACATCCGCTTGTACTCAATGTGTTTTTGTGATGAGTCCAATTGAGTTTCTGATCAATGGTGACTCCAAGGATGTTGATAATGGGAGTTTCAGTGATGGTAACACCATTGAATGTCAAGAGGTGGTGGTTCTACACTCTCTTATTAGAGATGGTCATTGTCTGGCATTTGTGTGGCACAAACATTACTTGCCTCTTGTCAGCCCTGGATATTGTCCAGATCTTGTTGCATTTGGACATGGACTGCTTCAGTATCTGAGGAGTTGAGAATGGTGCTGAACATTGTGCAATCATTGGTGAACATTCCCACTTCTGACCTTATGTTGGATGCAAAATCATTGATGAAGCAGCTGAAGAGAGGACTCAAAGAGTAAGGGCATGGAATACACTGCCTGCAACAGTAGTAGACTCACCAACTTTAAGCGCACTTAAATGGTCACTGGATAAACATATGGACGAAAATGGAATAGTGTGGGTTATATTGGCTTCAGATTGGTTTCACAGGTTGGCACAACATTTAGGGCCGAAGGGCCTGTACTACGCTGTAATGTTCTATGTTCTATATTCTATGTTCTAAGATGGTTGGGGCTAGGACATTACCCTAAGGGATCCCTGCACAGATGCCCTGGAGCTGAGATGACTGACCGCCAACAACCAAATCCATCTTCGTATATGCCAGATATGACACTAACCAGTTTGTCGCTTCATACCCATTGATTCCAGTTTTGCTAGGGCTCCTTGATGTCACACTCAATCAAATGCAGCCTTGATGTCAAGGCCTGACACTTTCACCTCCCCTCTGTAATTCAGCTCTTTTGTCCATATTTGAACCAAAGCTGGAATGAGGTCAGGAGCTAAGTGGCCCTGACAGAACCCAAACTGAGCAACATTGAGCAGGTTATTGCTGAGCAGGTGCTGCTTGAAAGCACTGTTGATGATACCTTCCATCACTTTACTGATGATCAAAGGTAGACTGATGGGTGGTAATTGGCCAGGTTGGATTTGTTCTGCTTTTTGTGTACAAGACATAATCAGGCAAAATTCCACACTCCCTGGTGAATGCCGGTGTTAAAACTATACTGGAACAGCTTGGCTAAGGGTATGGCAAGTTCTGGAGTGCAAGCTTTCAATACTATTGCCGGAATGTTTTCAGGGCCCGTAACGTTTGCAGCATCCAAGGCCTCTGACCATTTCTTGATATCACCTGGAATGAATTGAATTGGCTGGAGACAGGTGTCTGTAATGCTGGGAACCTCTGGAGAATGTCTGACTGAAGGTTGCAGTGAGTGCTTCAGCCTTATCTTTTGAACTGGTGTGCTGGGCTCTTCTATCATTGAGGATGGGGATATTTGTGGAGTCTCCTCCTCCAGTGAACTGTTTAATTGTCCACCACCATTTACGACTGGATGTGGAAGGACTCAGAGCTTAGATTGGATCCATGGGTTGTGGAGTAGTTTAGATTTGCTTGCATTGTTTGGCTTGAAAGTAGTCCTGTTTGATAGCTTCACCCGTTTGATACCTCATTTGTAGGTATGCCTGGTGTTGCTTCTGGCATGTCCTCCAGTACTCTCCATTGAACCAGGGTTGATTCCCTGGCTTGATGGTAATAGTTGAATGGGAGATATGCCAGGCCATGAGGTTACAGATTACGCTGGTGTACGATTCCACTGCTTTGCTGGCCCAGAGTGCCTCATGAATACCCAGTCTTGAATAGCTCGATCTGTTCAAAGTTTGTCCCATTTAGCACGGAATAGCGCCACACAACACAATGGAGGATATTCTAAATGTGAAGGCAGGACTTAGGCTCCACAAGGACTCTGCAGTGGTTGTTTTTACTGATACTGTCAGGAACAGATGCACCTGCAGCCGATAAGGATGAGGTCAAGTATGTTTTCCCTCCTGCTGGTTCCCTCACCATGGCTTCATGGTGACAGTCTGCGAGTGTGTCCTACTGTCAACATTGCAGTGATTTCCCTCTTGATCAAACATTTTTTCTGTTTTGATCTGTGTGTAAAACTGCAGGGAATGGAGACACTCTCGCAGATATAGGAGCAGAAATTAGGTAATTCAGACAATTGAGTCTGCTCCGCCATTCAGTCATGGCTGATAAGTTTCTCATCCCTATTGTCCCAGTTACCTTTGATCCCCTTGCTACTCAAGAACTTATCTCAGTCTCAAATATACTCAATGACCTGGCCTCCACAGCCTTCTGTGACATTGAATTCCATAGACTCACCATTTTCTGGCTGAAGATGTTTCTCCTTTCTCCATTCTAAAAGGTCTTCCCTTTACTATAAGGCTGTGCCCTTGGGTCCTAGTTTCTCCCACCAATGGAAACATCTCCCCAACATCCACTCTGTCCAGCCCGTTCAGTATTCCATATGTTTCTATTAGATCTCTACTCATCCTTCCAAACTTCGTCAAGTATAGACCCAGAATCCTCAAACGTTCCTATGTTAAGCTTTTCATTCCTGGGATCATACTCGTGAACCTCCTCTGAACACACTCCAATCCTCATACATCCTTCCTGAGATTTGGTGCCCAAAGCTGTGCCCAAAATTCCAAACATGGTCCGACCAAAGCCTAATAGAGCCTCAGAAGTACATCCCTGCTTTTATATTCATGTCCTCTCAAATAAATGTCATCACTTCATTTGCCTTCCTAAGTATTGACTCAACCTGTAAGCTTACCTTGAGAGAATCCTGGACTAGAAAATCCAATTCTCTTTGCATTGCAGACTTCTGAACCTTATCTCCATTTAGAAAATAGTCCATTCCTCTATTCTTTCTACTAAAGTGTATGACCTCATACTTTCCCATGTTGTACTCTATCTGCCACTTCTTTGCCCACTCTCCTAACCAGTTCAAATCCATCTGCAGCCTCCTTGCCTCCTCAATGCTACCTGTCCCTCTACCTGTCTTTGTATCATCTGCAAACCTAACCAGAATGCCCTTAGTTCTTTCATCCAGTTCTTTAATGTATAAAGTAAAAAACTGTGGTCCTAACACTGAACCTTGAGGAACACCACTTATCACCTACTGCCATCCTGAGAAGGACCCTTTATCCCCACTCCCTGCTTTCTGCCAGACAGCCAGGTTTAGAGCTCTGGGGGATAGTTCATCTGTCCAAGTGATTTATCCAACTTCAGGCCATTCAGTTTTTCTAGCACCTTCTTCTTGGTGATGACCACCAAACTCAGTTCTGACCCCTCACTCTCTTGAAATTTTGGGATATTACTTGTGTCTTCCAACATGAAGACTGATGCAAAGTAATAATTCAGTTCCTCAGCCATTTCCTTGTTCTCCACAACTATCTTTCCTGCCTCATTTTCCAGTGGCCCAATGTCCACTTTTGCCTATCTTTTGCTCTTTATTAATATCTAAAGAAACTCTTACAGTCTTCCTTTATGATAATGGCTAGCTTAGCCTCAAATTGAATCTTCTCCCTCCTTATGTCTTTTTTCTGTTTCCCCCTGTTGGACTTTGTAAGCTTCCCAATCCTCTGGTTTCCACTGCCTTTCACCACATTATATGTTTTCTCTTTTGTTTTTATGCTATCCCTGACTTCCCTAGTCAGCCAAAGTTGCCTCATCCTCCCTGTGCCATGCTTCTTTTTCCTCAGGATGAATCTCTCCTGTGCCTCGTGAATTACTCCCAGAAACTCCTGCCATTGCTGTTCCACTGTCTTTCCTGCTAGGCTCCTCTCCCAATCAATTCTACCCAGCTCCTCCCTCATGCCTCTGTAGTTGCTTTTATTCAGCTGTAATACCGTTATCTTCTCTTTCTCAATTGTAGAGTAGACTCAATCATATTATGATCACTGCCTGCTAATGGCTCCTTCACCTGAAGCTCCCTGATCAAGTCTGCCTCATTACACAACACTAAATCCAGTATTGTCTGTTCCCTCGCAGGCTTCACCACAAGCTGCTCCAAAACATCATCTCGTAGACATTCCACAAATTCCTTTTCTTGCAATCCATTACCAACCTGATTTTCCCAGTCCACCGCATATTGTAATTCCCCCATGATCACTGTAACTTTGCCTTTCATACACATCTTTTCTATCTCCTGATGTGTCTTGTATCCCAGCTTCTGACTAGTGTTTGGAGGCCTGTACATAACTCCAACTATGTTCATTTTTTACCTTCACAATTCCATAATTCTACCCACACAAATTCTACGCTATCTGACCCTATGTCATTTCTAACTATTGATTTAATTTTATTTCTCACTAATAAGGCAATCCCACCCCACTCTGCCAACCTTCCTGTTTTGCCAACTGGATGTATATCCTTGAATATTCAGCTCTCAATCCTGATCGAGGAGAAAGTGAGGTCTGCAGATGCTGGAGATCAAAGTTGAAACTTTATTGCTGGAACAGCACAGCAGGTCAGGCAGCATCCAGGGAACAGGAGATTCGACGTTTCGGGCACAGGCCCTCCTTGAAGAAGGGCCTGTGCCCGAAACGTCGAATCTCCTGTTCCCTGGATGCTGCCTGACCTGCTGTGCTGTTCCAGCAATAAAGTTTCAACTCTCAATCCTGATCCCCTTGCAGCCACATCTCTGTGATGCCCACCATATCATACTTGCCAATCTTGATCTGCACCACAAACTCATTTATTGTATTCCCTATACTGTGTGCATTCAGATATAACACCTTCAGTCCTATATTAACTCTCCATCTTCTCATTGTTATTCATTTGTCCAGTGTGCTTGAAGTTTGATTGCTAACCCTTTCCATACACTCTGTCCTATTTGTGTCTGTGCTGGAGATTTTAACAACCTCTCCTGAGTTCTGCACTCTTACCTCCTCCTTTAATTCAGGTTTTCTAATTTCCCCTCATTATGAACCCTTCCCCAACACCCCCCAATCTCTATTTAGTTTAGAGCCCTGTCTACAGCCCTAGTTATGCGTTTTACTGGGATTCTGGTCCCAGCATGCTTCAGATGAAGACCGTCCCATCGGAACAGGTCCCTTCTTCCCCAGTACTGGTGGCAAGTCTCATGAATTCAAGCCCATTCCTCCCACACCAATCAATGAGCCACACATTTACCTGCTTAATCTTATTGACCCTGTGCCCATTAGTTTATTGCTCAGGTAGTAATCCAGAGATTATTTGATTTTGGTTCTGCTTTTTAATTTAGCTCCTGGCTGTTCATACTCCCTTAGCAGAACCTCTGTCCGAGTTTAATCATGCCTCTGTACCTTTGTGGACCATGACCACTGGATCTTTACTCTCTCACTCCAAGTTCCTCTACAGCCGAGATAAGATACCCTGAACCCGAGCACCAGGCAGGTAACACATCCTTCGGGGTTCTCGATCATGGCCACAGAGAATAGTGCCTATGCCCCTAACTACACTATCCCCAATTACAACTGCATTTCTCTTCTCTCCCCCCACTTGAATGGCTCCCTGTACCACGGTGCTGTGGTCAGTCGGCTCATCCTCCCTGCAGTTCCCACTCCCGTCCACAGAGGGAGCAAAACTCTTGAACCTGTTGGACAAGGACAGGGGCTGAGGCTTCTGCAACTCTACCTCCTGGGTCCCTCTACCTGCCTCATTCACAGCCATGCCCTCCTGTCTCTGACCATTGGCTGAATTCAAGTTAGTTAGTCTAAGGGGTGTGAAAGACAGCATCCAGGTAACTCTTCCCCTCCCTGATGTGTTGCAATGCTTGAAGCTCAGACTTCAGCTCATCAACTGTGCGATGAGAAAAAGATTAGTAAAGACAAACACAGATCCCATACATTCAGAAATGGAAAATAATAATGAGCTACAAAGAAATGGCAGAAGAATTGAACACATACTTTGGTATTATTTTCACAGAAGAGGGCATAAGTAACTTTCAAGAAATGAGACAAAACCAAGGGTTTCATGAGAGGGCAGAATTGAAGGATATCAGCATTTGTCAGAAAATGGATGTCATCTTTCAATATTCTACTGACTTTGGAATAGTTACTGCAGATTGGAGGATGGAAAATATAACCCTACCATTTAAAGGGGAGGGGGAGTAAACATCAGAATTGCAGTCCAGTTAACCTAGCATCATTAGTGAGGAAAATTATAGAGTCTATTGTAAAATTTCTAATAATGGAACATTTAGAAAATATTAACAGTATTAGTCAAAGCCTGCATGGGTTTATAAAAGGTAATTCATGCTTAACAACTCTACTGGAGTTTTTTTGAGGATGTATCTAGTGGAATGGATAAGGAGCAACACAGTCATGAGTGGGCAAAGTTAAAACACAAAGGAAATGAGTAATTGACTGGCATGGATTGAGAATTAGTTAACACAGATGGAACAGTTGAGAGCGTTGTGCTGGAAAAGCACAGCAGGTCAGGCAGTGTCCGAGGATCAAGAGAATCGACGTTTCAGGCATAAGCCCTTCATCAGGACTCAATTCTACTTTTCCAGCACCACACTCTCGTTTCTGATCTCCAGCACC
This sequence comes from Chiloscyllium plagiosum, assembly GCF_004010195.1. Taxonomy (NCBI): domain Eukaryota; kingdom Metazoa; phylum Chordata; class Chondrichthyes; order Orectolobiformes; family Hemiscylliidae; genus Chiloscyllium; species Chiloscyllium plagiosum. The sequence goes on along the minus strand of NC_057739.1, from coordinate 11,891,206 downwards.
TGCAGTCCTCACTGTCTCCACAGGGGAAATGGAGAGTGTGAATAAATTGGTCTTTATCCAAACAGCAGGCAATGATTGTTGGGGTTTATAAAATGTAGCGCCATACTTTGTCAACTCTGACTCTGTAGCACCTGTAGTCCTCACTGTCTCCTAATGATTGTTGGGGTACCATAAGGATCTGTGATTGAGCTCCAGGTATTCGCGATATGAATGATCATACTGAGAGAACCAAATGCAACATTTCCAAATTAACCAATGACAGTTTTGTGAGTTGTGAGGAGGGTGCAATGAGGCTCCAAAGAGAGTTAAATAGTTTGAGTCAGTGGGCAAGCAATGTCAAATGTATACTATGTGACTAAATGTGAAGTTATAGACTTCTGTGTGAAAAACAGGTAGACATTTTTGAAATGGTGCTATTTTGGGAATTGTATATGTACAAAGGTTTTCTTCTACGCCAATGAAAGTAAAATGGCTGATGCAACAAGCAATGGCAAGACACGTAGTATATTGGCCTTCATTGCAAAAAGATTTGAGTTCAGAAGTATGGATTGCTGTTATATAGGGCCTTGGTGAGACCACAACTAGAGTATTGCAATGCAGCATAGGATCACTCGGCTGATAACCAAGCATGAAAAGACTGTGCCATGTGGATAGATTGGTTTGACTGGGCCTGTATTCACTAGAGTTGAGACATTTGAGAGAGGAATTCGATTGAAATTTATAGATTTCTAACAGGACTGGTTAAGTGAGATTCAGGGAGGATGCTTTCCCTGGCTACTGAATCTATAGTCAGGGGACACAGTCTCAGGATACAAGGCCGACTATTTAGGGTTGAGTTAAGGAAAAATGTCTTCACACAAAGCGTAGTGAAACCATAGAATTCTCTAACACGGAAAGTGGTGGAGACCAAGTCACTTTACATATATATAAGAAAGAGCTGGATACATTTTTAGATTTTAAAGGCATCAAGGGGTATGGAGGAAAAGCAGGGATCTGGTATGGAGACCATACTAAATGGCTGACCAGGCTCAAAGGGTCAAATGGCCTACTCCTGCTCTGAGGTTCTATGACCTTTCTCCCTGAAAAGTTAAAAAAACAACATAATACTTTTACAACCTACTTTAAGTCTGCTAAACAACACATCTACTGGTATTGATATTTTCTTCCAAACTGAACCTTCTCTGGGCCATAAAAGCTCAACTTAGAAGACATTTCAGCAATTATCTGACCAGGTAGCTTGTCTAGTCATTTAGCTTATGTTATATGATTTCCTGACCATCCTGTTTTATCCCACAACTGAAATAAGAGCTTCTTATATAATCCCTAGAGTGGAAACAGGCCATTTGTCCTAACAAGTCCACACTGACCCTCCAAAGAATAAATTTCCCAGACCCACTCCTCACATTTCCCCTGACTAATCCACCAAACCTATGCATCCCTGGACACTATGGACAATTTAGCATGACCAATTCATCTAACATGCACACTTTTGGATTGTGGGAGGAAACCCACACAGCCACAGGGAGAATGTGCAACCTCCATACAGACAGTCACCCAAGGGTGGAATTGAACCTGGGTCCCTGGTGCTGTAAGACAGCAGTGCTAACCTCTGAGCCACCATGCTGCCCACAACCCAGGAAGAAAAGAAGTCACCTTTACAGAACTGAAAATCAAAAACCTATTTACTTCCACTTTGGAGTTCAAGATCCCAAATAAGTAATGAGACAATATAAATCTTCGTTACACTTTATAGACATTGTCAGAAGTGTACAGCCAGTCACTTAAAAGGAATGGATTTGTTAATGTTGAAATTGAATCTTTCAAAAACAAATTCTTGTTGAACAGAGAGGGCTAAATTGAATGTTCTTTGAACACAAGCATGAGATCACAGTGTGGATGTAAGCTGCACCCATTGATTGAAATGCACATCTACAGTGTACTAACTGCTCATTCAAATAATTGTTATGAGCAGTGAGTGCTAATTTCATGGGTCAGCATGGCACCCACTTAAAGTTAAATGGTTCCTCCAAAGAAAGAGCTGCATTATGGCTGGAGCATCTGAATCAAGCAGTGAAAAATAAAAGTTTTCTTTTAACACACTAAACAATAAGAACAAGTACTTTAATCTAAAGGTGAACTTCAACTGATGGCTATTTCACTTCAAATTTGGGATTTTGGAAACAGAAATGTAAGAACTGTTAAGAGACTTTTTTTTTGTCAGATTAAGGTAGGTGAAACCAGAGGCAAATCTTGGGTTATACTGGAATACACGAGTACAGAATCCTCAGGTCAGACCTCTCTAAACAGGAATAAATGACTTGGTTTAAGTAACTCAATGAAACAGTTTAACATGTGTTATGAAAATGTGGGTGTACTTTAGGAGAGTTAAAAAAACAGCAGAACTACCGGACACAGCACCAAGTGTTTTCAATATGGTAACAAAGTGACACTTGGTTGAACAACTTAATTAGCTGTTTACCTGGAAACAACAAAAAAAATTCAAATCAGGCTAATCAGTTTAAAATATATCCCCAAAAATAGAAAATTCCAATCAGGTTTGAACTGAGTATGTTTACAATTTTAAAAGCCAATGATACAATCTGATGCTTTTGGGGGTATAAGACCGGGGAAAATTGAACAGTTGAGAGGAGAACTGCCAAACACCAGCATGTAACAGCCTGTATGAAAAATAGTTCTCTTAAAAGGTAGCTTTTTGATCAGTAACCTGTGACACAGAAATTCCTAAGAAGAAGAAAAGACCAAATAGAAGGACTGAAAACTGCCTGGATTTGAGATAAGAAGTCTTGTTTTGTAAAAGAAATAAAGTTGTTAATTTTTACTTTAAATAGTTCTTAGTCACTCGAGTTTTTACAGATTACTGCATGGGATAAATCTTTTCCATGTTGCTGGTTTTAAATTAAGCAGGAAGGTTTACCCCATGTTGTAAAGGTATTGGGGCTCAGGTCCGTGATTTGAACTGGTTTAGACAGAATTGAATAGATTTTGGGGTACAAAAAACCCCAGCAGATTTAAACACTTACAGGTTAGTGTCCTAGATCTTTAACTAAAATGTAGGTGAGACAATTTGTTTAATTTTGGTGACTTGTGGTTGATTAAATTAAAAGTGAGAGAAATGGCTCTTAAAATTGCTAAAGAGGTTCTGGGATTTGAAGATGATTCTCAAATTTGCCAAGAAAGTTTAGAAGGAAAGAAAAAGGCCATACTTTTAGAATTAGCAAATAAGTCAGATTTAGGTTTAACCAAGGACAAAAGTAAAGCTGAAATTGTAAAGGGGTTATTCAAACACTTAGGTGTACCCGAGAAACTGACAAATGCAGTAGAGGTAGAAAAACTCAAATTATAATTGAGGAAAATGGAGTTAGAAGATAAACAAAGAGGGAGAGAAACATTTCTTGGCTGAGAAAGAGTGAGAGAAGAGAGAGAAAGAGAGAGAGAATTTGAACCTCAGTGGTTGCGACTGAGACATCAGAGTCAAGTTAACAGGATGGAAATTAAAAGAGAATTATAAGAGAATTAAAAGAAGAATTATAATGCTATATAAATATGTCAAAGGTCTGCCATATTTTGATGAGAAATATGTTGAAGCCTTCTTTATTTCATTTGAATAATTAGGTAGGCAGATGGAGTGGTCCAAGGAATTATGGGTAATGCTAGTTCAGACTAAACTGGTAGGCAGAGCTCGTGAGGTATTTGCTGAACTGTCAGATGAGGTGTCAAGAGATTATGAAGAGGTTAAGCAGGCAATATTAAGTGCTTATGAATTGTTACCAGAAGCATTTAGACAGCGGTTCAGAAACACAAAGAAGGAACCAGGTCAGACTTATGTTGAGTTTGAAAGAATTCAACATAGTCATTTTGATTGATGGGTGTGTGCTTTAAAAGTAGATAGGACATTTGAGGCTCTAAGAGAGATTATTCTGCTGGAGGAGTTTAAAAATTCACTTCCAGCGATGGTAAGAATTCAAGTGGAGGAACAGCAAGTTCAGGCAGTGAGAAGGGCAGCAAGATTAGCAGATGACTAAGAACTTGCATAAGCCAAGCTTCCGGCAAGAATTCCATACTGTGAGGGATAGAAGTTGGGAGATTGGGAGATCTTATACTGCCAATCTAAGAATCGAGCACACTGGTAAGGTTTTACTACAAGCTAAAGAAGACCAAAAAGGTGTACAGGAAGTGAAAGGCCTCAGGCGGTTTCACTGAAATGGTGTGGGACCCTGAAAATTACAGTGCTGGTAGTTTCAGAAAGGCACTGGGTAAAGGTGTTTTCACTGCCAGAAGGTGGGACAGATAAAGACACAGTGCTGGTCATTAAGGAAAGGCACTGTGGGAAAATATGTGGTTAAATAAAAGCTAAACTAGTGGTCTTAGTGAAAGTAGTAAAGGAGACCCCAAGATGAGCCGAGGAGCTGCTGGAGATTGCACAGCCCAGGCAGGGGTGATATGGAGTTAGTACCTGATTTCCACAAAGGACTTCTTCTGTGGGTAAAGTTTACTGAGAAAGTACGGGGGAGAAGGACAAGAAGTTGTAATTTTGAGAGATACAGAATCTAACCAGTCACTGATAGTAAGAGATGAATGAATATGTACTCTTTCTGATTTGTTACCTGGGAGTGTGGTAATTTGTGGGATAGATGGACAGAAATTTAGCATTCCCCTATGTAAGATCAGGTTGGAGTGCCAACTCAAGACTGAGGAAGTTAAGTGGGAGTGATTGATAGTGTGTCAGTTCCAGGAATTCAGTTTGTTCTTGGGAATGATTTGGCAGGAGCCAAGATGAGAGTGCCACCCCTTGTTGTGAAGAAGCCAAAGGAAGACCAAGAAACTGAGGAGTTAAAACAGAAATATCCTGTTATTTTCCCAGACTGTATAGTAACCAGATCCCACTATCATAAGTCACAGCACAAAACAAAAAGCGAAGAGAAAGATGAAGGAGTTGAGGTTCAGTTAGTGGATGCCCTGTTTGATGTAATGTTGCAAGAAAATCCAGGCAGAGGGCCAGACAGAAGTGTTTAGTCCTGAAAGGCTAAGAAACTTACAACAGCAAGACAAGACAATAAAAGACATATGTGTGAACGCATATTCTGAAAAGGAGGCAAAGTATATTCCGGAGAGTTATTATCTGAAAGGTAGAATCCTAAGATGGAAATGGAGACCATGGCAGATTAATGCAGAGGAGAAATGGGATGAAGTGCACCAGATTATGTTGCTGGTAGCATACAGACAGGAGGTGTCATGGGTAGCACGTGAACTACCTGTAGGAGGTCACCAAAGGGTACAAAAGACTCAGGCTAAGATACAAAAACATTTTGATTGGTCTGGAATGTACAAGGATGTGGTTAACTTTTGCCATATATGTCACACATGACAAATAATAGATAAGCCACAGGTAGTAATAAAACCAGCACCATTGTTGCCAATTCCCTCATTTGAAGAACCTTTCATGCAGGTTATAATTGATTGTGTCGGTCCCCTGCTGAGAACTAAAAGTGGGAACCAGTACTTGTGACCCATACTGGATGTGTCCACCAGATTTCCAGAGGCAACTCCATTGCAGAGTATCAAGACAAAAAGGGTAGTAGAGGAGTTAGTAGCTTTCTTCACACAGTATGGGCTACCCAGAGAGACTCAGTTGGACAAAGTTACTGCTAGGCTATTTAAGGAGGTTATGGAAACTTCGGTATACAGCACTTTAAATCCAGTGCGTATCATCCTGAATCCTAGGGAGCTTTCGAAAGGTGTCTTCAGATCTTGAAGACCATGTTGAGAGCATACTGTCAGGATTATCCAAATGAGTGGGATAAAGGTTTTCCATTCATATTGTTTGCCATTAGAGATGCCCCAAATGAATCGACTCAGTTTACTCCCTTTGAGTTAATTTTCAGTCATGACATGAGAGGCTCTTTGAAATTAATTAAAGAAAAATTGACAGCACCAAAATCAGAGATCTCACACTTAGATTATGTATCAGAGGTGAGGGAGAAACTAAATCGAGTAGGTGAGTTAACTAAACAGCACCTAAAAAGGGCACCGTGTAGATTAAAGCAGGTGGCAGATAAAAGTTCTGAGACTCGAACGTTTTCCCGTGGGGATAATATGTTAGTACAGTCACTAGCGATAGGTGATCCCTTCAAAGCTAGGTTTAGTGGTCCCTATCAAATTGGGAAAAAAATTGAACCAGGTGAAATTTTAGTAAAAATGCCAGATTTTTAAAAAGTATGAAGTATATCATGTGAACATGTTGAAACTGTATTACACAAGAGAGAAAGAACTGGAGAAACAGGTGTTAGTTACTGCCCCACAGAGTGAGGAATCAAATCCAGATGTTGTGGATTTTGATGTGCCTGAAAATAGATTAAAAAATGAAGAAGTCTTTAAGGAGTGGGATAGGTTAGTAAGCTATCTGTCTCAGGAGCATAGAACGCAGTTGAAAGATTTGTTACTACAGTACAAGGACACATGTAAGAATCAAATGGGGAGGACTAATACTAATATACACGAAGGAGATGCAGGAAGTACTGCTCCAATAAAACAGCACCCGTATTGGCTTAATCCTTTCAAAGCCAGACAGGTCCAGATGGAGGTGGAGGCCATGCTCAATGAGGACATCATTGAACCAAGCCAGAGTGAGTGGAGTTCGCCGATCGTCTTAGTTCCCAAACTGGATGGGACTCAATGAGTCTGTGTGGATCATCAGAAAGTCAACGCCATTACAAAATTGGACTCATATCCGATTCCTCAATTGGAGAACTGTATCAAGAAAGTTGGATGAGCCAGTTAAATCACCAAGTTGGACTTAATGCATGGTTACTGGTAGGTACCTTTATCAGAGTTGATGAAAGAAATTGCTGCATTTGTAAACCCAAATGGGCTGTATTAGTTTAAAATGATGCCCTTTGCAATGGAGAATGTGCCCACCACATTCCAAAGACTCATGAATGGAGTTGTGGCTGGGTTAACAAACTGACCAGTTGGATGATGTAGTGATCTTTAGTAAGTCATGGAAAGACACATAGTACAGTTGGCAGAGCTCTTTGAATGACTATGAGAAGCAAAACTGGTGATAAACTTCAATAAAACGGAATTGTGAAAGCAGAGGTGACATTCTTGGGACATAACATCGGTCATGGAAGGTTGACACCACAGACTGCAAAGACGAAGCCATCGAGGAATTCAACCTCAAAGAAAGAGGTGCTTCGATTCTTCGGACTCAGCGGATTCTATTGAAAGTTTGTTTCAAACTTCAGCAATGTACGGCACCATTAAGCAATTTGCTGAAGAAGAACACAAAGTTTTGTTGGGCTGAGCCATGCCAAGAGGCATTCGAACATTTGGAATCGACATTAACCACCAAACCAGTTTTAGCTACACCAAACTTTTCAAAACCTTTTAAAGTTGCAATCGATGCTAGTGACATTGGAGTTGGAGCTTTACTCCTACAGGAAGATGAGGTTGGGATTGAACTACCAGTTCTGATAGGTTAGGGGGAATGGTGGAGTGAATAGGTGGAAGATAAAATGATGCCCTTTGCAATGGAGAATGTGCCCACCACATTCCAAAGACTCATGAATGGAGTTGTGGCTGGGTTAACAAACTGACCAGTCTATTTGGATGATGTAGTGATCTTTAGTAAGTCATGGAAAGACACATGGTGGAAAGGACGATGGATGAGGACTTGCCATCTGAGGTAGTTTGGGCTGAGGTTAGGAATAGGAAAGGTGAGGTCACCCTGTTAGGAGTTTTTTACAGGTCTCCTAATAGTCCTAGAATCATTGAAGAAAGGATAGGGAAGGTGATTCAGGAGATGAGTGACAGTAATAGGGTGGTTGTTATGGGGGACTTTAACTTTCCTGATATTGATTGGGAAAGCTATAGCTCAAGTTCGTTAGATGGGTCAGTGTTTGTTCAATGTGTGCAGGAGAGTTTCCTGACACAATATGTAGACAGACCAACAAGAGGTGAGGCCATACTGGATTTGGTTCTGGGTAACGAACCAGGCCAGGTGTTAGAATTAGAGGTAGGTGAGCACTTTGGAGATAGTGACCATAATTCGGTGATTTTTACACTCATGATGGAGAGGGATAAGTGTGTACTACAGGGCAAGAGTTAAACCTGGGGTCAGGGAAATTATGATGCGGTGAGGCATGACTTAGGATGTGTGGCTTGGAAAAGTAGACTCCAAGGCAAGAGTGTAAATGATATGTGGAACTTGTCCAAGGGGCAACTATTGAGTGTCCTTGATAATTATGTACCTGTCAGGCAGGAAGGAAAGGGTCGTGCGAGGGAGCCGTGGTTTAATAAGGAATTGGAATCCCTTGTTAAATGGAAGAGGGCGGCCTATCTCAAGATGAGACGTGAAGGTTCAATTGGGGCGATTGAGAGTTATAGGGTAGCCAGGAAGGACCTGAAGAGAGAGCTAAAAGCAGCAAGGAGGGGACATGAAAGGTCCTTAGTCGGTAGGATTAGGGAAAACCCTAAGGCTTTCTATAGGTATGTTAGGAATAAAAGAATGACTAGGGTAGGAATAGGTCCAATAGGTCACTTCCGCCACCTCCAAACGGACCCCACCACCAAGGATATATTTCCCTCCCCTCCTCTATCAGCTTTCCGTAGAGACCACTCCCTCCGCGACTCCCTTGTCAGATCCATACCCCCCACCAACCCAACCTCCACTCCCGGCACCTTCCCTTGCAACCGCAGGAGGTGCAACACTTGCGCCCACACCTCCCCCCCCACTTCTCTCCAAGGCCCCAAAGGAAACTTCCATACCCGCCACAGATTCACCTGCACCTCCACCCACATCATCTACTGCATCCGCTGCAGCCGGTGTGGCCTCCTCTATATTGGGGAGACAGGCCGCCTACTTGCGGAGCGATTCAGAGAGCACCTCTGGGCCACCCGGACGAACCAACCCAACCAACCTGTAGCACAGCATTTCAACTCCCCCTCCCACTCCACCGAGGATATGCAGGTCATTGGACTCATCCACCGCCAAACCACAACAACCCGACGGTCGGAGGAGGAGCGTCTTATCTTCCGACTGGGAACACTCCAACCGCAGGGGATGAACTTGGACTTCACCAGTTTCTTCATCCCCCCTCCCCCCACCTTGTCTCAGCCGGATCCCTCCAGCCCCGGCACCGCCTTCCTGACCTGCAGTCTTCTCCTCGACCTCTCCGCCTCCACCCTACTCCGACCTATCACCCTCACCTTGACCTCTCTCCACCTATCACATTTCCAACGCCCCTCCTCCAAGTCCCTCCTCCCTACCTCTTATCTTCTCCTGCTGAACACTCTCTGCCCATTCCTGAAGAAGGGCCTGTGCCCGAAACGTCGAATCTCCTGTTCCCTGGATGCTGCCTGACCTGCTGTGCTGTTCCAGCAATAAAGTTTCAACTTTGATCTCCA
>NC_057739.1:11749351-11879920 GCF_004010195.1 Chiloscyllium plagiosum | reverse complement strand
CTAAAGAAGGAGGCCATCTGGTGTGTTCTGTGGTGGAACTGGTCCTCCTGGGAGCAGATACGGCGGAGGCGGAGGAATTGGGAATATGGGATGGTATTTTTGCAGGAGGTAGGGTGAGAAGAGGTGTAATCCAGGTAGCTGTGGGAGTCTGCGGGTTTGTAAAAAATGTCAATGTCAAGTCGGTCTTATTAATGGAGATGGAGAGGTCCAGGAAGGGGAGGGAGGTGTCAGAGATGGTCCAGGTAAATTTAAAGTCAGGGTGGAATGTGTTGGTGAAGTTGATGAATTGCTCAATCATCAATGTAGCGGAGGAAGAGGTGGGGAGTGGTGCCGGTGTAATTATGGAAGATGGACTGTTCTACGTAGTTGGTTACTTTTCAAAGAAGATCAACATCCACAAGAGGAAATGCTCCACACTCAAAAAGGATACTGAGTTTGGCACTGGCCTTACAACATTTTAATGTGTATGTCACAAACAATGTCTCGGAGACGGTTGTGTACACGGTTCACAATCCGCTTACATTCTTAGAACGTTTTAAAGATAAGAATATGAGACTATTTCATCGGAGTCTTACGTTACAGACTTATAATTTAAAAATCATAATGTTGCGGGTCGGAAGAATGTAATCGCAGGTGCCTTATCGCAGATTTAACTGATTAAGTTTAGATAAGATTTGTCTTCATTTTATATTATACAGGTATACGGGAAGAGGTTAAGGTAAACATATTAAAGTTATCTATATGTTAGGGTAAGGTGTTTAAAAAATAGGAAAAAATGAAGCCATCTTATCATTATGATAGTTCACTTTTTCTTAACGGGAGAGGTATTAAGAAAATGTTGGTGTACTTTAAGAGAGTTAAAAGCAACAGAACTACTGGACACAGCACCAAGTGTTCTCAATAAGGCAACAATGTAATATTTGGTCGAACAACTCAATTAGCTCATTGCCTGGAAACGACAAAAGACAATAGATTCAAATTAGGCCAATCAGTTTAAATTATACCTCAAAAAATACCAAATTCCAATCAAGTTTGAATTGAGTATATTGACAATCTTAAAAGCCAATGATATAATTCGATGCTTTGGGGGTATAAGATTAGGGAAAATTGAACAGTTGGGAAGAGAACTGCCAAGCCCCAGCATGTAACAGCCTGCTTGAAAAATAGTTCTCTTAAAAGGTATTTTTTCAATCAGTGACCTGTGATGCAGAAATTCGTAAGAATAAGAGAAGAAGACAAAGGAAGATCCAAACAGAAGAATCGAAAGCTGCCTGGTTTTGAGCAAAGAAGTCTTGGTTTGTAAATCTTAATGAGAGTTTTATTGGAATAGTATTATGGAAAGGAAGATAACAGGTAGGTTAGAGTAAGGAATTTTAAATAGCTGTTAGTTAATTACTCTCTGTTACACTTTAAGAAATAAAGTTGTTAATTTTTACTTCAGATAGCTCTTGGCCACTCAAATTGTTACAGATTACTGCATGAGATTTACCTTTTCTGTGTTGCTGATTTTAAATTAAGCAGGAGGGTTTGCCTCATGTTGTAACATAAGCCATCAACATAGAACATAAAATAATACACTGCAGAATAGGCCCTTCGACCCTCAATGTTGCACTGACCTGTGAACTAATTTAAGCCCATCCCCCTACACCACCCCATCATCATCCATATGCTTATCCAAGCTGACTTAACTACATTGGCAGGCAGGGCATTCCACGCCCTTACCACTCTCTGAGTAAAGAATCTACCTCTGACATCTGTCTTAAATCTATCATCCCTCAATCTGCAGCTATGCCCCCTCGTACAAGCTGACGCCATTATCTTAGGAAAAAGACTCTTACTGTCCAACCTATCTAACCCTCTGATCATCTTGAATGTTTCTATTAAATTCCCGCTTAGCCTTCTTCTCTCCAATGAGAACAGACCCAAGTCCCTCAGCCTTTCCTTATAAGACCTTCGCTTCAGACTAGGCAACATCCTGGTAGATATCCTCTGAACCTTTTCCAATGCTTCCACATCCTTCCTGTAATGGGACAACCACAATATTCCAAGTGAGGCCGCACTAGCATTTTGAGAACAAGGTCTCAAAGCCAGGTGAAGGAGCCAGTCATTGAAGTATCTATGAGAACCATAAAAGCAAGTGTAGATATGAAGAGCGTAGCAGTTAATTGAATATTGAACATTGTTTTACTGCAGTGAGTGGGATAGACACATCTTTGACTAATAAGGAGGAGACAACTCCAAATGCAACTGACCTCAAATAAGTATTGGCCGATAGAGACTTCCATACTTCAGGGTAGTATTATACTCACATGGAGGGATGAAAGTTGCTGTCCTAATTCTGCCAGTCCTTGTTTGACCAGTAGCAAGTTTCTACTTCTAAATTTAGAATGGATGCAACTTGTCAATTCTGTAAATGTCCCACTATTTACATGTCAAAGTTATGAAGAATTTATTCAGGCAAATTTCCTTAGGTTAAATAAACAAAAAGATAAGTTTATTGAGATTACTTTGTCCCTGAGTTAATAACAACTAGATAATGCAACACCACTCAAAATGACATACATATGCATCTGGGCCCACACAAACGATTACACTTGACAGAGAAAGAGCACTAACTGCAAAACACTTTTTTTGAAGAGTTCATTAAATGTTCAACAAAGTACCATAAGATTAGTTGTTCCTTTATTGGTCTTGATGCAGTGATTTCAATATTTCAGGCACTCAATTTGACCAATCTCCTGGACGCAGATGTACAGAGCAGATTTCTGCATTTTAAAAGATCTCAGCTTGCAGTCAGTATTGTCCTTTTAGACCAGGTTAAAAAGTTACAATTTTTCAAACACAGATTAATATTGGGATATAACTTAAAACTGGCATTGACAAGATGGAGTAAGCTCTTTGTGAGAACTGACAGAAGCAAAGATTATTGAAAAGAGCAAAGGCCAAGTTAATCAACCTGTTGTTTTTTCCCCTGGGTTTTGATGACTTCTGGAAGCCACTCGATAGAGTTACCTTTGAAACATCTGAACCTGTTGCACATTCTCGCTGTTTCTTTCGGATTTCCTGAATTCAGCCTTTTCTCTCATCTTGAGATTTGAAGAATCCCATCTTCTTAAAATTGGATTTTTTCATTGAAATAAAACTCAGTTACTTCACCCTGACAAGAGTGTTAATATTATTTTTACATTATTGACAGTGTCAACATCCTGCTAAACCCAGATCTGAGTGATCTAATCAAAGAGATATCAGTAAGACCACCAACACTGAAAAGCAAATCATTTCTCCATTTATTTTGTCACATGACATCTTAACTAAATGGATCGCCTTCTTGGCTCATGTTACATTTGATGCACACAAATTAAAAATGGCAACAGTGAAACTGTTGAGGAGAAAGTGAGGACTGCAGATGCTGGCGATCAGAGCTGAAAATGTGTTGCTGGAAAAGCGCAGCAGGTCAGGCAGCATCCAAGGAGCAGAAGAATCGATGTTTTGGGCATGAGCCTGAAGAAGGGCTCATGCCCGAAACGTCGATTCTCCTGCTCCTTGGATGCTGCCTGACCTGCTGCGCTTTTCCAGCAATACATTTTCAACAGTGAAACTGTGCACATTTTCCCCCAGTCTCCAGTTTTCTCCCACAGTCCAAAGATGTGCATGTTAGGTGCACATAGTTAGGCTATGCTAAATTGCTCATGGTGTTCAGGGATGTGTAGGCTAGGTGCATTAGTCAGGGGAAATGTAGAGCAATAGGGTAGGGAGGGGGACGGGTTTGGGTGGGATACTCTTCAGAGGGTTGGTGTGGTCTTGTTGGGCCAAATGGCCTGTTTCTGCAGAGTAGGGATTCTATGATTCTATGAACCTAAGCACTCTTAGTGAAATGGGTCATTCAAGACCTTACAACAGATTAATACTCAGTAAGACCACACAGAGGACTGGGACACTTCATTTTCTTTTCTTTCCGTGGATTATATATTCTCAATGTTTTCACGTCTAAAACTTAGAAACATGTTGCATTAATTTGCTCCTTGTCACAATATTTCATTTCCAATGGATCTCTGTGTTCTGAATGTACGAGTGCAGACCTTTCCAAATGCCCAGGTCCACAAAATTCAAACAAGACATAATGGCAGGAAATGCAAATCACACCAAAATGCCAAGGCATTGAGAGGCAGATCAGCAGGACATGTAATCAGCAGCTGTACTCTGAGTACCCTTAAAGCTTGGTGCACACAAGTACTCAAATTGAAACAGTACTGCTTGCCTGTTTTGATTGTAGCCTTCACATAAAGCTTGATAGGAATGCAAGTTGTCAAGTCGAGCTCACAATTCTATAAAAGGGATTTAGGTCAGTTAAGTGGACAAAAAGGAACAAATGGAGTACAGTGTGGAAAGGTGTGAACTTGTCCACTTTGTCAGGAAGAATAGAAAAGCAGTATGTGATTTAACTGGAGGGATAAGAATCAGCATTATCTGATTCTGCAGATGTATGAATATCACCATGCTGGAGTGCAGGTTGTGTGGATAAGAAGGCAAATGGAATGGCGGTGTTCATTCGAAGAGGATTTTAGTACAAAGGTACAGAACTTTAGTAACACATGACAGGATTACTCTGCATAGTTTTGGTTTCTTTATCTAAAAGAATACAAGTGCATGAGGAGAAAGAGTTCAGGGAATGTTCGCCCAAGTGATTCCTGGGGTTGGACCCATACCCATTCAAATAAAAAAAATAGAAGTGCTTAAACTCAAATATGTAAAGATCCTGAGGAGACTTGACAGGGTGATTATGAAACTATGTTTCCCCTTGTAGGGATGTTTAGAACAAATGGATACAGTGTAACAATTAGAAGCTTTTTATTTAAAACAGAGATGAGTTTTTTTTTCTCTTGGAGGGTCACTGGTCTTTCTTGCCCAGAGCACAGAGAAGACTGTGTGATTGAATACATTGAGTTAAATAAGTTTTTGATGGACAAGATGGAGTCTAGAGTAATGAAAGCAGACAGGAAAGTGAAAATACGGTCACGGTCAAATCACCCATGGCCTTCTCAAATGACAGAGCAAGCTCAAGGGGCAAAATGGCGTACTCTTGCTCTTAATTCTGGCATTCGATTTAAATCTAACCTGACAACTACAGGGACATAAATTAGTAAATTATGAATAATGTCAGGTCATCAGCATTCTTTGATCCCTGAACTGAAATTTGCCCTTTTTAATTAAAGAAGAAGTTGCATACAGAACGAATTTAAAAAAACTTATGTTCAGTTATGACTTCAATAACCATCAATTCCTGTCATTTACACATGGGGAACAAATCTAAAATGAAAAATAGTGCTTTCCAAGCTGCAAGAAATTAGCCATTTGTAGAACACATTGAGTTAATTTTCTGTGTTTTCATGTTTTACTTACAAGTTATAAAATGTACATTTGTTTTATTTTGTTACTGGTAGAATCAGATAGGCCTTTATGAATAATGTGGCCATTATGAGAATGGATGCATCTACTGAAGGTTTTCTCTGACACTACAATGATTTCTGTTTAGCAGCAAATACCACTAGCTAGGACTCTTACCTCTTTCCGAAGTGAAATGTTATTCATCACAAGCAAAAAGAAACTTGCCTTCGCAAATGAGAAAAGCTTCACCCCCATTAAGCTGCAGGTTATTCCTCCCGCTCATAATACAGGCAGTTGGAATGTCAGGCCATCATTGCAGTGGTGTAATATTTAGTAGGAATCTGTAACACTTAAGAGGCTGTACCAAAAACATAAAGGAAAAGTACATTTTTTCTTTGAATTCTGACCAACATTTTTGCAAGCACTTGAAAAGTTGAAAATCTATCTCACCAATAATTATACAGAAATCACAGCAATAAAGCTAAAAGCAAGTGGCCACCTCAAACTCAGTTCCACCTTCAGAAAATATTACAATACCTGCTACATTATTTAATGTGTTGGCCATTATCAAGGCCAGTGCTAAGGTTTATTTGTGAATATAATAAGACTCATGGAGCAAAATATTCACCTGCACCCATTTTTGGGTATAATGGTCATAATTCCATTGAGACAGACAATTTGCAAAATTCAAGCAGTCTCTGATTTGTCTGTAGCATGCAGTCACCTGTAGCTTATGCTCAATCTGTAGATCTTTTAAGTGTGCATAGCAAGCACACATTCTAGTTATCCTTCAAATCATCAAAGCAGTCTTCCCACACAAGCAGGGAAAAACCAGGAGACCCTTGGGAATATTCTCCAAAAGGGATTAGTGATAGGTGATTAGGGATGTCACTGCAAGATATTGAGCAATTGAGTATATCTTCAGATGACATCTCAGATCTACCCATCACTGATTGCTTGCTGTTCAATACACCACAGCCTAATCATTCAACCATTAGAAATTAACTGTGAAACCCATTTTCCATCTAAACCCACCTTCACTTACCTTAATCCTCCATTTTTTAATTTCTGCTTTCAGATAAGCAAGAACTCCCAAATGACCAGCCACAAAAGCCTCAGGAGGGAGAACGGGAGTAACATTACAACCTTGATAGAAAAACACAATTACTTGCTCTGAATTGGGTGTGAATTAGCCTGCAACAAACACAGGAGAGGAAAGATGATCCTCAGGAATAGCTCACCAGAGGATAAGGATGCATCCTCGAGGGAATCTGATAGAATGGCCTACGGGGAAATGCTAATGAACATGCTGTCACTGACACGGGAGTTGGATAAACTGGTGTGGTCAAGTGATCCATGACTTCCAGGATTGTTATAAAAACATTGATTTGCTTTCATGAGCATGGATAAAAATTCAAAAACTGGAAGCCATGTTTAAACCTAGCCAATATATTTGGAATGGATAGCATTCATGCAGTCAGGCCTTGGACAGTCAATTCCTGTCGAAAGCAGACAGACATGGAACTGCATGGTCAGGTGCTAACAGCCAGTTTGTTTCAGAATGAACCATTGTTTTCACCTCCAGTGAAGTTGCATCATTAGAGGAATGTTAGGTAGGCTTAGTGACACCCAATTCAGTAGGAGGCCAGAGGCACAGCGAGACAAAGACAGCATTTGGCAATTCAACAAAACCATGTTCTGTGACCTCCAATTATGAAAAGTAGTCACCTCTGCGGATCTTCCTGACCCTGCTTGCATTGGACAAAGGCCACTGGGCATGAAGGGGGACAAAAAGGGGCAACTGGAGCCCCAGCTCTCTCTCCTTTCATATCTTCTTCAATAACATCTTCAGATATCACCTCTGAACGGCAGCCAAATTGCACAGCATCTCCAGTTCATGACAAGTATCATAAGATTGACCAGATGCATAAGACCATCTCAGTGAGTCAACCCAAAGACCAGAACCAAACAGAAATGAAGCACAATTTGATAACTACAGACTCTGAAACATCAGCAACTCTCAAAGACTGAGGAACAATCTGTTCCAGCTTTATTGAATGGGTATTACTAGTTTTCTTTTGACAAACAGTTCAAATACAGTGGTTGAGACTTGTGGATAGAGCGTAGCAAATCTTCAGATGTGCATGTTGAAAGTATGTAGCGAGTGTAGATTTGAAACTGTTTACTAAAGATTCATGTGACTATACAACAATAATACAATGCAATAAAATACAATTCAGCACAAGAACAAACCCTTCAGCTCACAAAGCCCATGTTAATTCCTAATCCTTATTTATCATCGTCATTGGCGGTCCCTTGATGATGAGAATGACTCTCTTCCCATCTCAGGGTGAATCTGTAGGTGGCTGTACAGACCGATGCAGTTACCACAGGGCTCTGTTACACTTGGAGCAGGCGGTGGTCATGGGAAGGGTGGGGCTTTAGTTTGTCAGCACGCTCCTGTAGCTGTTTTCACCTGGCTTCCACTTTTTCCCGACGACAAGACTCGAGGTGCATGATGTCTTCCCGGATGTTCCTCCTCCACTTTCGATGGTCTTGCACAGTGATTCCCAGGTGTCTGTGGGAATGCCGCACTTCACCAGTGAGTCCATAAGGGTATCCTTGAATCGCTTCCTCTATCCACCTGGGGCTCACCTGCCGTTTCGGACCTGGGAGTAGAGCACCTGCTCAGGGAGTCTCATGTCAGTCAGCTGGGCATGTCAGCTGGGATGACATGCCCAGCCCATTGTAGCTGATCAAGGAGGGTCAGTGCCTCGATGCTGCAGAATACCACTAGTTACTGATCTCCACTTCACAAAGCACCCTTCCACTGCTGCTCTGTGTCTTCTATGACCAAGCCAGTTTTGTATCCATCTAGCTAGCTCACCCTGGATCCCACGTGACTCTACCTTTTGCACCAGCCTGCCATGAGGTATCTTAGCAAATGCCTTACTAAGGTCCATGTAGACAACATCCATCGCCCTTTCCTCATCAATCATTCTTGTCACCTCCTCAAAAAACTCAACCAAGTTGGTGAGACATGACCTTCCCCACACAAACCCATGTTGCCTATCACTAACAAGTCCATTCACTTCCAAATGTGAATAAATCCTGTCTCTCTGCACTTACTGTAACAACTTCCTCACCACTGACATCAGGCTCACTGTGCTGTAATTACCTGGATTATTTCTGTTTCCCTTCTTAAACAAAGGAACAACATTGACTGTTCTCCAGTCCTCTGAAACCTTGCCTGTGGCTAAGGCAGATACAATGACATCTGTTAATGCTCCAGCTATTTCCTCCCTTGCTTCCCACAGTATTCTGGGATAAATCCCATCTAGCCTTGGGGACTTGTCTACCTTAATCCATTTCAAGACACCCAATAATTCCTCCTTAATTATATTGACACACCTGAGAGTATTCACACACCTTTCCCTAATCTCAACATCCCTCATGTTCCTCTCTTTGTTAAATACCAATATAAAGTATTTATTAAGGGTCTTACCCATTTCCTCTGCCTCCACACATACATTCCTTTCTCTGTCCTTGAAGGGACCTACTCTTTCCATAGCTAACATCGTGCTCCTAATATATGTATAAAATACCTTGGGATTCTCCTTAACCCTGCTAGCCAAGAATATTAAACAGCCTCCTTTATCCTTCCTAATTTCCCATTTGAATTCCTTACTACTTTATATTCTTTGAGGACTTGTTTTTACTTGCCTAGACTTTAGATCTGCTTTCTTCATTTTTGATTAAGTTGATAACTTCCCCTGTCATCCAAGATTCCCAAATCCTGCCCTTCCTGTCATTCATTTTCACAAGAACATGCCTATCCTACACTTTAATACAGTGGTCTTTCAAAGACTCCCACATAAGGGATTGATAGAGTTTGATAGAGTTTAATTAAAGTGCAAAAGGAGAGGCTGTTAAATATTGTCTTTCTTTGATGAAACATTCAATAAATTTGTGTCAGATCTTCCCCCATTATCTTTGCCCATCTCACCACCTGAGTTAGAAAGGGTTGCTGCAAACCGGTCAAGGTTAGTCAGGATACATTCACATTACATCACTGAAACCTCCAAATTTGCCTTCTCTTTTGTCCTTATCAGTGTTGTTCAGTTTTGAGAAGACCACTATGTCTGTTGCCAGATATAATGACTGCCACTTTAGTAAAGCACTGAGTAAGTTCTGCATTGTTGCCAATTTTCAGTTGAGACATTAAACCTCGGTCTACCTTCACAATAGAACTTAAAACATCTCTGGCACTATTTCCTTGACCAGTTTTAAAGACCAATTGATTAGAGTGCAGGATAGGCATGTTCCTGACAAAGGGTTACAACCAAAATGTTGACTTCTCCACCTCCACTGCCTAGTTTGCTGTGTTCTTCCAGCCTCCTGCTTGTCTACTTTGGATTCCAACATTTGCAGTCCTTTTCTCTCTAACTATTTCAAAAGTTACACTTGAAAGAAGTGAAACTTTCACTGTATTCTAACAGATGAAAGGCTTAACAGACAATCAATGTTTCAATGTATAATTTCAGTTACATCACACTATAAATTTTTGCTATAAATTCTGTGATAGGATTGAGCCGTCCACTATCACCTGATGAAGGAGCGTCGCTCCGAAAGCTAGTGTGCTTCCAATTAAAACTGTTGGACTATAACCTGGTGTTGTGTGATTTTTAACTTTGTACACCCCAGTCCAACACTGGCATCTCCAAATCATATTTCAAAAACAGCATAGAGGTATCCCTTGTGTTCTAGTCAACACTTATTCCATAATCACCATTGCAAGAAGAAATTATTTAGTCATTATCAAACTGCTGTTTGGTGGAGCTTGCTGTGTGCAAACCAATTGCCTCATTTCCTTCATTACAATTAATTACCCTACAAACTATCTCACTAGCTATCAAGAGCTTTGAGATGACATGTAATTGGGGAGAGTATTTTGATAAATTCAATCCTTTTTTATTTGGCTTATATCAATGTGGTTTCCTATATAATTATTCTTCAGTTAGCTTTGTCCGTTGTAAGAAAAGGCATTTGTCATTTTTGAATACAGTCCTCATCCCTTGCATGTCCAAGACAGTGTCGTGACATATAAAACTAATGAGCAAATCTTTTTCCAATAATGAGTGCTTGCTCCTTCCAAAAGTAAAAATGCCCGAGTTGAAAACCTTTAATCCTCAGTATTTCACTCTTAATGTTGAATAATTTAATTTGTCAATGTGCAATCAATATGTGAAAGTTGTAAAATGTCTTGTGGTCAGTAATAGGTTCAATATAAATGATTTTTTTGGTGATGTCAGTGGATGTTAGTAATCTGCAAGAATGTCACAAAGGGTTATTGTGGTGTATTTGAGCCCTGAGGTTCATATAACACATGCCACAATACATTACCGTGCTGAAACTGCACTCCAGAAATTTATTCACTGTCAAACACAACAAATTTTATATGAGCGAAGCATAATTTTTGTAACAGCTCTGTCCCATGATTCTAACCTACAGCCTGTCAATGAAAACTTAGGGAATATATAAGCAGAAAAGCAAGATGTGCCTGCAATTCCTGGTTTCCGCAGGATAGCTGTTTGGAGAATCATGGGTCAGGGAAAATTGAGGCCAAGTTTCACATTGCTACCTTGCTAGGTCAAGTGGAACCTCCTTCTTTGTTTTGCCTAATTTACTTGGAATTTACTCAGATCCAAATAGTACTTCAATTTTAATATCAACAAAGAGTTGAATATTCTACTTGAGAACTTCCATTTGCAAATATTGTAGGCGTGAGTTATCCCAATTTCCTCATTTCCCCTCACCCCAGCTTGACCTGTTTATCTTCCTTCCCACCTATTTGCTTGACGCTCCTCTCTGACCTATCACCTTCCCCCCACCTTCATCTACTTATCACATTACCAACTACCTTCCCATTTGGCTCTCAGGCCCCCGGCCCACAAACCTCATTTCTGCTGAAGGGCTGATGCCCGAAACATCAATTCTCCTGCTCCTCGGATGCTGCTTGACCTGGTGTGCTTTTCTAGCACCACACTCTCGACTCGGGCTGAGTTATTGCCAAGTCTGTTTTATCATTACCCATGGAGACTTCAGAAAGAAAGATATAAATAACACTGACAAAAGGAAGCAATGGAAAAAATAAGAAGACAATAAGACAGAAGAGCAGAAATTAGGCTATTCACCCCATTGAGTCTGCTTTTCATTCTTGGGACTATTCTCGTGAACCTCCTCTGAAAGCACTCCAGGGCCAGTACATCTTTCATGAGATATGGGGCCCAAACCTATGCACAATACTCCAAATGTAGTCTGACCAGAGTCTTATAGAGCCTCAGAAGGACATCCCTGCTTTTATATTCAAAGTATATTCCTGCTTATATATTCAACATTTTTACTGGAGCAATCAAAGCCCAATCAATGGGTTAAATCTTACAGTAGTTTAGGCAAAGTGCGAGCCGCATTGGGTTTGGTGGAACTATTCTTGCTGAGGCCAAGTATGTTTTCTCACCATATCTGGCAAAACCTGCCACATTCATTGGCTTTTCAGTTCTTATGGCAAGTATCATGTATGATATCCTTCCCATTTTACCACTTATGGTTCCCGGAGCAACTGGACACACACCAGACTCCCAGGAACTGACTGCACTCCCTGGTACCAGTGTTATGTCTGAAAGGTCATTCTGCACCTGATCAAGCATCGTCAGCCCTTACATTTACCACAGTCAAGGCAGACAATTTATCTTTACAATTAATGGATCTGACTCAAATGAGAAAAATGTTTTGTCAAATAGAAGTTTCTCAAGAACAAAAGCAGGTGGTTTAACATTTCTAATGTGTGTTCTTTGATATAAGTGTAGACTTTATAAATCAGCCTAATTACAGATTCAGTCCTTTATTGTAAGGCAAATAAACTACAAAAGTAATGGTGCCTTACTACAGCCTGACAGGGCATTGTTGAGAATACACCTGAAATATAGTGTGCAGTTTTTATGTCCTTACTTAAATGGAAGCCACCTTATCCCTCCTTTAAGGCAGAGATGATGAGGAATTTCTTCTCTCAGTAAGTCTTTCATCTTTGAAGTTCTCTTCCCAGAGTCAAGGGGGAGATGGCTCATCGAATATGTCTGGAGTTAAGTTAGAGAGATTTTGACTTACAAGGATATAATGGGTTATTTATGCAGTAGCAGGAAAGTGTATTGAAACCCTACCTTATTGAAGATAGAGCAGGCTTGACAGATAAAATATCTATTCTTGATGATCTTATGATTGACTGGCTCTGTATTCGTGTTTTAGAATCATAGAACTGTAAATTGGGTGCAGTGCAGAACGAGTCTATTCCAACACCAGCTCTTTGCAAGAGCAACTCACCTAATCATAGTCCTCTGCTTATCCACCCAATGGTTCTTCAATATTTTTATCTTCAGATAGTTACTTCTTTTCTGAAAGCCTTGACTGGATAAGCCTCCACCATCCTCTCAAGCAGAGCATTGCAGATCTTTAACTGCTTGCCAGATAAAACCGGATTTTCCTCATGTCCTTGAATTGCTTCTTTTGCCAAGCACCGTAAATCTGGTTCTTAATCTTTCTACTATGGAGACAGCTTATCCAACCCAAGCAACTTATCATTGAGACACTCAAAATTTAAATCTCCTCTTCTGATTCTGGAATGTAATTCTTACACTGCTCTTTGGTTTACAAAAACCTCAAATCCTGTTGCTGGCATTTTTCATGGACACATTGCTGCAGCTGTATCACATCGTCACACCCTGCGCTGTTGTGAGTGAAGATGCAGAAACAAGATAAAGATTGTCAGTGAGCATCAACATTGTGGAATCATAGGGAAAGGCCATTTACCCAATGTGCTCGTATTTACAGGAAGTTGACATTAGAACTGCTGTGCTCAGGTTGATTCATTCCTCTTTTGTTGCAACTTAGAACTGTGCAAGAACAAAGACTGAAGCACAAAGTTGCAGAGAATATCATCTCAGCTAGCTAGTCCTCATTGGAAACACAATGATCCCTCCTTCACATTGGGCAGAAAGCCATACAATCAAAATTACAAATGCACGTTATTCAAAGGTGGCAAAGAATAATTGTCATACTCTTCCAGTCAAGCAAATGGAACGGTTGGCATATCAAGATGGTGCATGATATGGCATGTCAACAATTAATTCATACTATGCAGGGCCAGTGGGCAAAGATAACATTATTTAAAGTGTATTCATAACATTTGTCATTATGTCTCCAATTCGCCAGCAATATTGCACATTTAAACTGACTGTGATATATTAATGAGCTGGTACATTGCATTGGGTTATCCAAATACCATTACAGCTTGCATGCAGTTAAATGCTGTCTCCCTGGTTGGAATTTTCAATATTACTTGCTTTCCATTCACCACAGCAGTGAGCAAGCTCATTTCTCTTGTCCCAACAACAAACTACTGCCATCAACAAATTTCTCCCAAATATACTTTGATTGTTAAGTGCTTCTGGATTCATTCCATTAAGATTGAATGCACTGCAATCCACAGGGGAAAGGTATCAGTGAAATGGAGTGCTTCCTGGAGCCCAATTTAAAACTTCTACCAGAATAAAAATCATCATTGTAATGGAATGTGTGCTGCTGGCAACATGAAACATTAACAGTTAATGCTTCTGAACTAAAATCCAGCAGTAATTCACAGCAATGTCTATATGAGCAATTATACTGGAGAACATGAATTTACACAGTCATGGCGCCAGATATTGACATCACATTGCACCAGCTCTTTTGATCTCCCTGTCCTGTTTCTATCATAGCTAAAAGGACCCAAACTTAATTGAGAAGAATTATTGAAGATTATTGAGCAAAAGAAACATATAAATGAATGGTGGCTGAGTGGTCCGCACTGCTACTTCACAGAGCTGGGGAACAAGGTGCAATTCCACCCTTGGATGATCATCTGTGTAGAATTTGCACATTCTCCCTGTGGGTTTTCTCCAGCTTCCTCCCACAATCCAAAAATGTGCAGATTAGGTGGATTGGCCATAGTGTCCATGGATGTGCAGACTAGATGAGTTAGCCATGGGAAATATGGAGTTGTAGGGGTTTGGTAGACCTGGGTGGGATGGTCAGTGTGGACTTGATGGGCTGAATAGCCTTCTTCCATATTGTAAGGCTTCTTTGATATGAAAAATATGTCACCTGTTTCAAAATTTCAGAGGATTAAATGTGGAAAAGAGAAAAGACCAAAAATGAATCTTGGTGTTGTAACCCTCCTGGCAAGGTGGACCGTCAGAGGCAACAGCAGTTACTGGTCTAAATAATCTAATTTAGCTTCAAAACAATAGTTTCCTAAAACACCAGGTAACAAGGAAAAGCTCCTTACACTGTTGCCAAGGTAGCTTAAATCAAAGGTATCCAGAAATGAGCAAGTAAACAAATACTTCCTGATTGTTGCCTGATTAACTCTAATTACAGAGAACCAGATGTCAGAAATGACTTTATCTCCTGACAGAGCCTTTCCAGTAAGAGAACAAATAAAACCATTAAATTTTTTGCAGAATGATACCTTAAAAGAGGTAAATAGTTATATTACTTCATCAACAGAAGTAAAACTTGCATTTTACGAGTTCCAGCTAACATTGTGACATTCTTTATTATGTTTTTTTCCACTGGCAAAACCCAGCTAATCAAAACACATTGTGGATAATTTACAGTTGTGGATAATTGAGTACCATGGCTGCAAAATGTGATTGTGAAAAGTTATACCTGGCACTGATGGGACATTTCAAGAATTTAACGTATGAATACGACAAAAACACCACAAATGGGTTAAGAATTAAAGTGCATACCTTGGTGAAGTCAATAAGTCTTTGTGGATCAGCAAGTTCTAACCCCAGCTGACTGAGTCCAACTATCAAGATAGTAGATATGCCACCTTAATTCTCGCAGAGATGGGAAAAGGAAACTAGTTCAAACTCCATGCCCTCATAATCTTGTAACTGTCACCACCCGACCTGCAAGGAGATATAATAATGAAGACTATTACACCATAAACCATAGAAACAGAAGTTAGCCATTCAGCCCTTTCTGTCATTCAATGAGATCATGGTTGAGCTGATAATCCTCAACTCCATTTTTCTGTCTTTTCCCCATACTCATTGATTCCTTTACGAATAAAAAAATTGTCTACGTCAGCCTTGAATGATCCAGCCCCTACAGCCCTCCATGGTAAAGAATTTGACAGATTCACTAAATTCTGAGTGAAGAAATCCCTCCTCATCTGCTGTCGACCTCTATGACTCTCTTTTAAATGGGTGACGCTTCCCCTGAGATTATGCCCTCTTGTCCTCAACTCTCCCATAAGCCTAGGTGACCTACAGATTATCCTACCAGTGTCTCCTTCCCCTTTTCACTTTTGCACCTCTAAGCAAATGAATTCCACCTCTTCTGATCCAAGATCATTTCTCACTATTGTGCTTATTGCATTTTGTATTGACAATGATATCCCATCGCTCTTTCTGTATGCCCTTGTACAAAGTAGAACATGAGGACTACAGTTGCTGGAGATCAGAATCGAAAGTGGGGTGCTGGAAAAACACAGCAGGTGAGGCAGCATCCGAGGAGCAAGATAATCAATGTTTCGGCCATAAGCCCTTCATCAGGATCCTGACAAAGGGCTTATGCCCGAAACGTCGATTCTCCTGCTCCTTGGATGCTGCCTGACCTGTCTTTTTACAACGGCATATACCCCTGAATATTTAGTTTCCAGTTTTGATCTCCTTTTCACCATGCCTCCATAATAGTTATAAGATCATATTCTTGACCTGTACTTGTGCTATAATTCACTTATTTTGTTCTGAATACTACATACATTCAAGAGCTATTAATTTGTATTCATATAGCACCTCATCATGTTTCCATGAATGAACGCTATAGAATGAATGGGTCCGTTATTGAGAGTTTATGAAGCACCATTTTGTGCATAGCATAGACCATTGAACATCGCTCTGATGAACAGTTGATCTAATTCTGTGACGTTAGGTCAGTGGAAGAATTACCTGCTGTACTTCAAGTGCTGCCATGGAATTTATAACATCTACCGAAACCTCTTGAGTAGTCGCACAGGATCTCAGTTTACCACCTTATCTGAGAAACAATATCCAAAGCAATGCATCACTCCCTGAGTGCTACAATGAAATGTCAACCTAGGTTACGTGCTCACAGACTGAAGTGGGAATTAAAGTCATAACCTCTGAATCAGAACGCAGAATGTTACCGACTGTAAACTGATACAATAAATCTTTGTTTAGATTGTTTAAAACAATGCCTCTCACATCCAAACTAATCAGATTACTCTCCCATTTTCAGTGTGTTGTTCCTCTTTTGTCACCAAAAATGTTGCTATACTTGTTGCAGATTCAGAGATTTGAGGTGTCAGGTTGAAACGTCATAAAATCATAGAATCCCTACAGTGTGAAGCAGGCCATTTGACCCATCGAGTCCACACTCACCCTCTGAAGTCCATCCTGCCCAGAACCACTCCCGCTACCCTATCCCTGTAACCCTGCATTTCCCTTGGCCAATCCATCTAGCCTGCACATTCCTGGACATGATGGGGCAGTTTAGTGTGACCAATCCACCTAGCTTGCACATCTTTGGACAGTAGGAGGTAACCAAAGCACCCGAAGGAAAGCCACACAGACACAAGGAGAATGTACAATCTTCACACAGACAGTTACCCAAGACTGGAATCAGACCCAGATGTCTGGCACTGTGAGGCAGCAATGCTAACCACTGAGTCAATGTTGTGCATAGTACTATTTTTAATGAAAGTTTGCAAAAATTATGCATCTGCTTTGTATATTTTTTAATTCATTCACAGATGACATTTTTGCTAGCTAGGCCAGCATGTATTGTCCATCCCTGATTGGCCAGAGGGCAGTTAGAGTCAACCACATTGCTGTGGGTCTGGAGTCACACGTGGGCCAGACCAAGTAAGGATAGCAGTTTTGTTCCCTAAAGGGCATTAGTGAACCAGATGGGTTTTTCCAACAACCAACAATGGATTAATGGTCATCATTAGACTCTCAATTCAATATTTTCATTGCATGCAAATTCCACCATCTGCCATCATGGGATTTGAACCCAGGCCCCCAGAACATTACCTGGGCCTCCAGTGATAATACCACTAGGCCCTTGCCTCCCCATTGATCTTGTTGCTAAATTGATTGAAAATTGTTGATGCTGTTCTCAAAGCGTCATTATTCAATTTGCTTATCTTTTCAAGGGGTGGCATTTGGATTTGTTTCTAATTCCCCCACATACAAAATGCAGTATTTTCACATATACCTTACAACAGCCATAATTTTACCTTAGTACATCTTGGAAGTTTTTTTCCCTCTCCAGTTTCTAGAGAATGATGTTTTCTCAATAATCTGTTCAAAGACATCATTATACACACCGGAGCAGATGAAACTTGAACTCAGATCTCCTGGCTAAGAGATAGGGACACTACCACTGCAACACAAGTGCCCTTGTGCTTCTGGAGACTTACTGTCATTAAATTGGGAGTTGCAATTTTCATTTACCAAACCAAGCAGATGATACTTCGCTGGAAACATCAATGTGAAACATTCAAATATGTTCAGAGTCAATTAGAATCTCTACAGCAAGGAAGCAGGCCATTCAGCCCATCTAGTTAACATCAATCCTCACAAGAGTATCCTATCGAGACCCGATCCATCTCTGTAACCCTGGATTTCCCATGGCTAATCCACCTAGCCTGCACATCCTTGGGCACTACAGGGCAATTTAGCATGGCCAATCCATCTAACCTTTGGACTGTAAGAGGAAACCAGAGTTCCTGGAAGAAATCCACACAGACACAGGGAGAATGAGCAAACTCCATTCAGACAGTCAACTGAGGGTGGAAGTGGACCCAGATCCATGATGTTGTGAGGCAGCAGTGCTAACCACTGAGCCACCATGCTATCCCAGAACCAATTTTCTCCCTGCATCACCATGCAACAGCTGAAATGAAGGCAGAGAGCAAAGGTTAATTGAAAACATACACTATTCTGTACTCAAGTTTACAAATATTCCTCATCTCATTTTGGGATTTTCTCTTTCCCTGCACTCATGACATTGTTTCTATTTGGTCTGACAAGTGCAGTCAGAACGACAATTGTTGTAATCCCTTTCTCTGTATTGAACTTGTGTATCCTTATTAAACTACATTCCAGGATACAAACAATATATTGACACCCTTCAATGTAAACCTGGATATTCCCTGAAACTCTCTAGTTCAGAGGGAATACTTTCCCGAGCAAAATAGATTGAGTGCCTCACGTATCAAATTGTATATCTGCAACTTGACCAGCCTCATTGAAGAATAACGGATTACTTGACTACTTGACAAGAAGTTCCAAACATTTCATGAATTTTTAAATGTTTTTGTTTGCTACAGTGGCTTCATATTTCATATTTTTGTGAATTTGAATTGAAAGGATTTTTAAAAGAGATCAATGAAAAGATAGTGGGACATTTATTTTTAATCAACATAGTTCTCGAAAGTCACTTGTTTTATGATAACTGCTTATTTACCGAAGATCGCTGTCTGGGATTGTGATTGTCAAGGAAGAATTTCGGCTCTGGAGATAAGTTTGTTTGTTCAGTTAATAGCCAGTCAGAAAAGGCAAAGAGCATCCCTACCCAGCTTTCGGAAAAGACTCTCATTCTGGATTCAGTGTGGGACATGGAGAACTGGCCCAATCTAAACCTTAATTATCTTCCTGAAGAGTATCTGGAAGAATCCAGGATACTGTGTTTCTTGAGCAAGAAGTGGAAATTAAAATCCAAGACACATCTGCTTGTATTTCATGATACCTTTGTGCAGCAGAATATTAGATTTACATTCGATATCCAATTCATGTTTTCCCTTCAGGAACTAAGACATCTTGTCTATAAGTTTTTTTTTCCCTAAAGGGAATCTCTGCAGAGAATAATTCATTTTTCCACTTCAACCCAATATATGTGTGTTTTGAATTAGTTAGAGGGAAAAATATGTATGTCCTTGCATCAAAATCTAATTGCATAGTCACGGTACACCTTTTGTTTTAGAATAAATCAATAACTTGGTGTTACAAAATTAATCTGGTTTATTTTTAACCTAAAATAGAAAAAGAAATATATCTGATTGACCATATTGGAAACAAAGCAAAGCAATTAAGTTTATGTTGTCATCTGTGAAATAGTGAAACTAGAGAAAGAGAGTGTACTTCTCAGTTGTAACATGGAGGTGAGGGCTTGTCTGAAATACCCAGTGCTGACAATATTTGATTTGATTTGATTTGATTTGAATTATTATCGTTACATGTACCAAAGTACAGTGAAAAGCATAATTTTGCAAGCAGTACAGGCAAGTTATAGCACAAAACGATATACAGATCATGGGGTGCTTAGACAGAGTGAGGCATGCAAGGTTACAACTGTACAGAATGTGCAAAATGCAAGATCAACATTATTTGGAGTTAGAGAGTCCATTCGGTAGTCTAATAACGGCAGGGAAGAAGCTGCCCTTGAACCTGTTAGTGCATGCGTTCAAGCTTCTGTATCTTCTGCCTGACGGAAGATGTTGGAAGAGAGCATTGCCCGAGTGCAATGAGTCTTTGATGATGTTGGCAGCCCTTCCATGGTAACAACAGATGTAAATGGAGTCCATGGATGGGAGATTGGCTTCCATAATGACTTGGGCTATGCTGACAACTTTCTGTGCTTTCTTACAGTCTTCAGCAGAGCAGTTGCCATACCAAGCTGTTATGCACCCAGACAGTATAGTTTCAACGGTGCATCTTAAAAGTTGGTGAGGTTCCTTATGGACGCGCTGAATATCCTGAGTCACCTGAGGGAGAACAACGTTGCTGTGTCTTCTTGACCTTCATATCTACATGGGAGGACAGATTGTCAGTTATTGTCACTCCCAGGAACTTGACGATCTTGATTTTCTCCACCTCAGCTCGATTGATGGAGATAGGGTGTGTTCTCCTCATTTCTTCCTGACGTCAATGATCAGTTCTTTAGTTTTGCCGACTTTGAGAGGTTGTTATCATTGCATCACATCATTGAGCCCTCTATCTCCTTCCTGTATTCTGAATCATTGTTATTTGATATCTGTCTGAACACCAGTGGTGTCATCAGCAAACTTGTAGATGGCGTTTGTTTGAAATTTGGCTGCACAGTCATGGGTGTACAGGGAGTACAATAGGGGTTAGGAATGCATCCATGTTGAGGGTTATCATGGAGGAGATGCAGTTGTCTATCTTCACTGATTGCTGTCTGCGGGTCAGGAAGCTGAGGATAAAATTGCTGAGGGCAGAGCCAAGACCAAGATCATGGAGTTTTGAGATCAGTCTGGGGGGATAGTGGTGTGGAAGGCGGAGCTGTAGTCAATGAGTAGGAGCCAGTGTGGGTGTCCTTGCTATCTAGATGTTCCAGGGATGAGGGCAGGGTGAGGGAAATTGCATCCGCTGTAGACCTCTTACATCAGTGAGCAAATTTCATGGAGTCAAGGAAGGCTGAGGGACAGGAGTTGATGTGGGCCATGACCAACCTCTCAAAGCAATTCATGATTATGGACATCAGAGCTACTGGGCGATAGTCATTAAGGCACGTTGTGTGTGTTTTCCTCAGTACCGGGATAATGGTGGTCTTCTTGAAGCAGATAGGGACCACGGCTTATACAAGGGAGAGGTTAAAGATGTCACTGAATACATCCACCCGCTGGTCCACACAGGATCTGAATGCACGGCCAGGGATTCCATCTGGACCCATCCCTTTCCTTGGACTGACTCCCAGGAAGATCAATCTGATGCCTGCAGCAGTGACAGAGGGAAGGGGTGTGCCCAGGGCTGTCAGGGCAGGTGGTACCACGCCACTGGCATTCTGCTCGAACCGAGCATAGAAAACATTGAGGGCATCAGGAAGGGATGTGTCTTTGTTCACTATTATGCTCTCCTTCATTTTGTATTCTGTCAATTTATTTAGTGCTTGCCACAGGCAGCAGGAGTCTGTATGGTTGGTTTGGGCCTCTATCTTGGTCCGGTACAGCCTCTTGGCATCTCTAATGGCTTTGTGGAGCACATACCTGGCTTTTCTGTATAGGTCTGGGGCATCCGACTTGAATGCTGCATGCCTGGTCTTCAGTCGCCAATAGATTTCCTGGACAATCCAAGGTTTCTGGTTGGGGAGCACTCGGATTGACTTCTTTGGTACACAGTCCTCCACACACTTGCTAATGAAGTCCATGACGGTGGCAGCGTATTCATCTAGGTTTCCGCTGAGTTATTGATTATGGTCCTGTCCACCGATTACAAGCAGTCTCGGAGACACTCAGACCAGCACTGTATGACTTTCTGTGAAGGATCCTCCCGTTTAAGCTTCTGCTTGTAAGTTGGGAGGAGGAACACAGTGCTGTAACTAGATTTTCTAAAATGTGGGGGCTGGGTGGAGCAGTAGGCGTCTTTGATGGTAGTGTAGCAATGGTCCAGGATAATCGATCCTCTTGTGGGACAGGAGACATGTTGGTGGTATTTTGGCAGCACCCTCTTGAGGCTGGCCTGGTTGAAGTCACCGATCACAATAAATAGGGCCTCGGGGAATTTTACCCCCAGAGCATTTGTGGCGGTGTAAATTTCATCCAGGGCATTCTTCACCTCCACTTGGGCTGGTCTGTAGACTGCTGTCAGGATGGTGGAGGTGAACTCACACGGCAGATAGTAGGGGCAGCATTTCACTGTGAGGTATTCTAGTTCTGGGGAGCAGTATCTCAACAGGGTCACCAAGTCTGAGCACCAGGAGGTGTTGATCTGGAAGCATACCCCTCCACCCTTTGCCTGACCTGAGGAGGCTGTGTAGTCCATGCGATGTATGGAGAACCCCTTAGCTAGCAAGACATAGTCAGGTTTGGTAGGAGTATGCAATATTTCCATAAAACAGAGCACATAGCAGTCTCTCAACTCCCTTTGGAAGGTAAATCTAGGTTTGAGTTCATCCATTTTGTTTTCAATAGCGTGGACATTTGTTTGGAATATGTTGAGGCGGGAGGATTTGAAACTGTGTTGTTTCAGTCTGAAAGTCATGTAATAATAATTGGAAAGGTAGAAACAGAAGGTCATTCAGTTTTGTGTACCAAGATGGCTTTGGATGCTACTAAAACTTCTTTAAAGATATTTTTTATTCACTCGTGTGACATTATTGACTGGGTCAGTGTTTATGCTCATCCATAGTTGCCCTTTATGTTGTTGAGCATTCTTCTAGAACCGCTAGAGTCCATATGCTGTAGGTAGATGCACAATGCCCTGAGGGAGGAAATTCAAGAATTTTGTGTGCATGACAATGAAGGAACGGTGATGTATTTCCAAGTCAAGATAGTGCGCTGCTTGGAGGGGAACATGCATGTGGTGGTGTTCCCATATAACTGTTGTCTAGTCCTTCCAGAACATGTTGGTGAGTGGGACAAGTGGAAACTTGTGGGAGATGTAGGAAACCTTGTCCCTCACTCAGGAGGAGTCGATTGTGGATTTGAGGGGTGCTTTTGAAGGATCCTTGATAAATGTCTGCAGTGAATCCTGTAGATGGTACACACTGATGCTTTGCTTTGGAGGGATTGGTTGTCTATGGATGTGGTGCCAATCAAGTGGCTGAGTTGGCCCGGATGCGTCGAGTTTCTTAAGTGTTGTAACCTTAAAAATTCATGCCTTCCAATAGTAAGAACTCACTTAGAAAATTTATGATTGAAATAAGGCAGACAGCTGAGTTGGCTCACAAGTTCAAGATCCTTTTTTCCATCACCCCAATAAACATAAGAAAGATGAAAGTTGGGAGGCGAAGATCTGAATGTTGTCACAAAGTGGGACCAATTGCTTTCCTGGTCTCTCAGTTTTGAAGCAAACATTCAATGAGCACTTTTTTTTAGATTAGATTACCTATAGTGTGGAAACAGGCTATTCGGCCCAATCAATCCACACCGGCCCTCCAAAGAGCAACCCAGCCAGACCCATTCCACTACATTTAACCCTGACAAAATGCACTTAACACTATGGGCAATTTAGCATGGCCAATTCACTTAACCTGCACATCTTTGGACTGTGGGAGGAAACCCACGCAGACACAGGGAGAATGTGCAAACTCCACACAGACAGTTGGCTGAGGTGGGAATTGAACCCAGGTCCTTGGCGCAGTGAGATAGTAGTGCTAACCACTGAGCCACTGCATATTACATCTAATTTTGCACTTTCCAAACTACATTTGTTAACCAGTTCTACATCAGCATAGAATTTTCTTTTAACAATGATCTAATAATTTGATGGTTATTTCAGAAGCCTGATTGGTGTGTCTTTCTATTTTAAGTCTAATATAGACAGACTGTATGATTAATCATATCAGGGATTGGGTACAACAGTTGGATTTATGTTATGACATTTGGAGTATTGGGAGGAAGGTAACCTCTTCCATCTCAGTTATAACTTACAGTTAATTAGTTTTCTTCAAGTATATATTTGTTGACAGGATGAACTGTAAAACATCTATTTCATTAAAACAATGATTGCTTTTCATCTGTGATGATGTTTTCATCTGATACCTGAGAAATTGATTGCAATAAAAACCTAAAGTCTCTCGGAAGAAAATGTTGGGCTAATATAATTATTAGCCCAGAGTCATTTAACAATCTTACTTTTCTCAGCTCGGTATATTTATTCGCTGCTTTAATTTTGTTAAATTCTGAAACTCGATTTAAACAATTCCTCCAATGATTACTGGTTAAGTGGTAATGTACATAAAAACCAATGGAAATGGCTGGAGGTGAAAAATTGAGGCTGATTGAAAGATCGAAGACCTCAGTCGGTAGGTGGATCACCTGATGTAGAAGTGAGCCATTTGGAACTGGATATTGCTTCAGGACATGGTCGTTACCAAAGACATTCATTTCAGCCATGTGCAATCATGGCGATGTTACAACTGAATCAGGTTTGGGATAAAACAACCAGAGTTTCTGTTTCTGACCTTGTATGCTCTTGTGTATAAATGAGGGTGTCCATTGTTCTCTGTGTGTATATGGTGTGCACATTTCTTTATGCCTGTATTATTATGCATATGATATTTGATATCTGATTGTGAAGTTGTGCATGGACGCATGTTTGCATCCGTGTTTAGTTGTTTTTTTTAACATAAGACATAAGATATAGGAGAACAGCTATGCAATTCAGCCCATCAGGTCTGCTCCATCATTTGATCAGGGCTGAGATCTATTCTCAAGTCCATTTTCCAGCCTTCTCCCATTAATCCTTGATCCCCTTACTAATCAAGAACTTATCTATATTTGTTTTAAAGACACTCAATGACTTGGCCTCTATAGCCCTTTGCAGAAATGAATTCCATAGAGTCACCGCGCTCTGGCTGAAGAAATTCCTCCAAATCTCAGTTGGAAAGGGTCACCTGAGGCTGTGCCTCTAGGTACTAGTCTTTCCTCCTAGTTGAAACATCTTCTCCACGTGCACTCCATCTGGGCCTCCCAGCATCCTGCAAGTATTCATTAGATTCCTTCTCATCTTTCTAAACTCCAGCGAGTACAGACCCAAAGTTCTCAACCACTCCTCATATGACAAGTCCTTCATTTCCAGGATCATTGTTGTAAACCTCCTCTGTGTGTGTATAATTTTTCTACAGTTACATATCCATGTGTTCTGTCGTTGTAGGTTTGCAAACTCAGAAGGGAAGCAAAAACAGCAGACTCCAGTGAAAATGACTCATATTGGTCCAACTCATACTGGAGACATCAAAATGGAGCTCCAATACTAACAAAATGTTCATTTCCAAGTGTGACATTTTATTTCCATAGAAGAGTCATACCTGACTCAAAATCTTTCGCCCTCACAATGCTGCCATATTAGATTAGATTACAGTGTGGAAACAGGCTCTTCGGCCCAACCAGTCATCCAAAGAGTAACCCACCCAGACCCATTTCCCTCTGACTAATGCACCTAATGCAATGGGCAATTTACCATGGCCAATTCACCTAACCTGCACATCTTTGGACTGTGGGAGGAAATCAGAGCACCCGGAGGAAACCCACACAGACACAGGGAGAATGTACAAACTCCACACAGACAGTCACTGGAATTGACCCTGGGACCCTGGCACTGCAAGGCAGCTGTGCTATCCACTGAGCCACCATGCCACCCCACTGAGGATTTATAACATTCTCTGTGTTTGCCTCACATTTCCATCATCCTCACTATTTTGCTTTAATGCTATTTAGTTTCGCTGCTTATTTTTCCTCTTGGAAGGGCTCGGATTCCATTATAACTTCTATATCACACAACCAACGATCCCCATCTTCTAAATCCACATGAAAAAATGGCTGTATGAGGAATTTCCAAAGGACTATTGCATCTTTGATGAGCTTCTGAGCTTTAAATGAATGCACAGAATTGAAACAATGAGGCTGACAATGTGGCTTGTGAGTTCCCAAGCTCTATGGATTTTCTTTAAACGAGGACGCTACTTTCACTCCCTGTTACTGCTGCCTCGAGAGAGAGAATAGTTAAAGAGAAAAGTAGAGCCATAACTGCACAAAGCAAAAAATATAACTAACGACTCTCTATATACAGTGTCAGACTTATATCTAAAGTCCTCTGAAGCTACCATAAATAAATATTAAAATTGCTGAAACTGCTGAGATGCTGGTGCTTTAAATCCTTGTGCTGCTGAAGTTTTCAAGGAAATTAATTGCTCTGCTGAATTGCTCCATGGGCCTCATACTACATTAAAGCATCATTTATTGCAGGTAAGTGGGCCTCATAGTGCTGACAACTTCGACAATACAAAGAAGCAATCCTCCTTGCAACAGGCCTGCAGTGTAGCGCTGCTTCCATATCACTTTCAATTGCAGCCACTCCCATAATTCAAAGTGTCCTTTGACCACACTGAGCTGGAAAGGTACATTGTCCTGTTTGCATTGTGAGTTTGAGCA
This sequence comes from Chiloscyllium plagiosum, assembly GCF_004010195.1. Lineage (NCBI taxonomy): Eukaryota > Metazoa > Chordata > Chondrichthyes > Orectolobiformes > Hemiscylliidae > Chiloscyllium > Chiloscyllium plagiosum. The sequence goes on along the minus strand of NC_057739.1, from coordinate 11,853,510 downwards.
GAATTATGAAGTAAGCATGTTGACACAATGCAACAACTTCATTACAAGAGACCCATGTCAGACCTGCATACATCATGAGGTCAGAGAGGAGCAGGCCCTAGGTTGCCATTGCATAACAACACTACAACCAGCATCTTTAATTAAATAAAGCATCCTAAGGTACTCTATAGGGAGGTTACCAAGGCAAATTTGACACCAGCTCACATAAGGATGTAGGGTACGTGACCAATGGTTTGGTCTCAGATAGTGTTTTTGCTCCTGGGGTCAGGAGAACAAAGTCAGGAATCTTATAAATCAGACACAAGAGAAACTACCTTGGATGTTCTCATTTTGCATTCCAGGAATGCAGGTACTAATGGACGTCAGGTCCACTGCTTTTGAAATGAGTTCAGAGACAGCTGCAGGGCTGCTTTGGAGGCAGGCTGCTTTGCTCGCACTGCCACTTTGTCCCAGCTTTAAAACAATTGAATAGGTCCAAAGTAACCCTTATCCCTCATATCCCTTCAGACATGCCCCATTCATGTCAGGAAATGGCACTTCATGCACAATCTACTTATAGTCTCTTATATCATCCATGCCAACCTATGAAATCCACCAGTCCTTTTAAGTCCCAATGCAAAACCATGCCCCCACTCACTCCAGTGGTTCTTTATGGATCATGTGAAAACCTATGCCATTTTAAGTCCCATTGCCATAAATATATCCTCATTGCCAACCCCCATACCCGTCTCCAACTCCTTGGCTCTTTAGAGGCACTATGACAACTTAGTGCCCATTTGCATCATCCCATGCAGCTCACGCACTATCCTATGCAATTACACTCTCCACACATCCAGCATCTGCTATCAGCAGATATCAAGATAAAATACAATAAAGTTCCCATTGTCTCAAGATAAATTCACTACTAAAAACAAAACACATACTCATTAATAAAAAAATTCAATTCATTAATCTAACTACTTTCAAATACTTAATCCCTTACAGAAAGCAAGTATTTGTACTCCTAAATGTCAAAGACCTTTTAACTTGTGTACTACGAATGATGAATTAACAGGTACCCCATTGTGATACTGATAGGTAGTGACACCAGTTCAGGTCACATCAATCTATAAGTATGACTGTCAACTTATGTTGACAGATAATAAGAAACAGTGAGCAGTGATTTCTTCTTTTAAATGACCCAGCTTTTTGTTTCTAATTTATATTATCAGTTTAGATTAAATTAAATATTTGACAGTGTGACATTCATGGAATGGTTAGAATCTTACAGTTCAGAAGGAGGCCTTTTGACCCATTGTGTCTGTACCATGTCACATCCAATGAATTTAATCATTTTTAACATATATTCATGTCTCAGTTTAATAATCATGAATGGCGCTTGAATGCTCCCGGACCACCGATTAACTCCCAAGTGTTGTTCCTTGACCTATCTAAAAGAAAATCCTACCTTTCCAAAAAACTTTAATAAGCTTAGATCAAGCTTGCATAACCTTTTGCTTGACAGGTCACTTTTCAATCCTTCTCCTACTCAAGGGACGAATTATTCATGAATGCCAAGAGTAAGTACGAAAACAATGATTTCCCACGAAAATCGAATGTGAATCAAGTTGCTTCATGAATCACTCCCCTCTCTCATCTCCCCCCCCATCCCACACCCCTGGTGAAAATAGTGGAAGAACAAGGTTTGAGGATGGCCTTCTGGAATTCATTCTCCAGTGCAATGTTTGGCTTAGCAAAAAGGGTCCTTCATCATTGTGAAAACTTAGGCCATGAGATTCAAAGCAAGTCTTAAATATGGAGAGATTTAGGAAGAAATACTAGAGATTAGGGGTTCTATCAGGGGAAGGAATGGATTGTAATGGTGAAGCGATGACAATTGATGATGTGTCAGAGCCTGGAATTGAAAGAAAACAGAGATATTCAAGTGTTATAGAGATAGGAATGGTAGAGCCAGGGAAAAAAAATTGAAAAAATGAACGAAAACTTTAAAATGACTCTGTTGCTGGTCAATATTGACCATCTCAAATTGAAGAGTGTTGGATGAATAGGCCCTCGGGCATTTTGGTAAGGTGATGGCCTAATGGTATTATTGTGAGAATATTAATCCAGCGATCCAAGTAATGTTCTGAGGACTTGGGTTCAAGTCCCATCTTAGCAGATGGAGGAATTTGAAATCAATAATAATCTGGAATTACAAGTCTAACGATAAACATGAAACCATCGTTGATTGTGAAGAAAAATCCATCTGGTTCTCTAATGTCCTTTAGGAAAGGAAATCTGCCGTCCTAACCTGGTTTGGCCTACATGTAACTCCAGAGTCACAGCAATGTGGTTGGATCTTAACTGCCCTCTGAGCTTTTCGGGATGTGGAATAAATGCTGGCCAATGACGTCCACATCCCAGGGATGATTTTTTTTAAAAAATAGAATATAAGAATAGGATGAAGTCATGTTTACATAGGGTAAACAATTAGCCAGGACATAATTCCAATATAGTCATCCTAAAAGGAAGTTTGAACCATCTAACATCAAATAAGTGAGAGTAATTCAAAGAATATTGTTCAACAGTTCACTGAGATAGCTCAGATTGTCCTTCCCTCTCCATATATTACTGAGGTGTCTGTCCTTGCTCTTGTTGTCTTCAATTGAATCCTGTCATTATACTGCTGAAGTTACAAAAGAGACAAGACTAATAGAAGCAGGCATTTATATTTATGAGGTAGAATCACAAAACAGCATTGTTGCTGTAATTATGTTATGATTATGATGCAATTAATATTCATGATTTGGCACAGAACCTTATTTTGCAAACAAACCAGAAGTGCTCCCTGCCTTACAATATGATCACAGAATGTCCTTTGCATTTTGTCTTACATAAACAAGGTTAGGCATCTTTTTTAATCAAATAGAGACATTAGCTTTTACAGCTCAATCACGGTGCATTTTGCAAGTTCATTATACACTTAATTGTTAAATACACTTAATTGTTACCTAACTATGCCCCTCCTCCACATAAGATATCTTGGCCTTTGATGTTCTGAGTAAACTTTGATATGTCAGTTGTATCTATTCACATGATGTTCACAATGATATGCACTAATCAGAAAGCAAATCATTGAAGGGGAAACAGTGCAAGACACTCAAAACATCTGAAACTCCAGTAAGAACAATAAAAAAGTAGGAAATTATCATATAACCCATCAAGCCTGCTCTAGTACTCAATATGATCATTGCTGACCTTGGCTGTAATTCCACTTTCCTGTTCCTCAAGAGAACAAATATCCATCAATCTACTTTAAGTAAAATCAACAATGGAGCAATAATGGAACAATGCTTGGAGTCGAGAATTTCAAAGATTAAAATCTTTGAATGAAGAAATTTATCTTCAGCTCAATTCTAAATGATTGGCCTCTGATTCTGAAATGGTGCCCTAGGGTGTTATCGATTCCAACTAGGGGAGGCATTCTCACAGTATTTAATTTTTGTTCAGTATTTACACTGTCAAACCAACTCAGAAACTTTAATATTTCAATGAGATTACTTTTCATTCTTCTCAACTCCAGAACGTTTAAACTCAATTGACTCAGGCGCTCAAAGTAGGAAAGGTTTTCATCACTGTGACCAAACTATTGAACCTTCACAATATTGCCTCCTAATATACAGGCAAGTCTTCATTACTTCATATGGAGACAAAAATAGTATTAAAAATATAGTCTCATCAAAGTCCACTATAATTATGTAGGAGCCAATTACTGCAGATGCTGGAATCTGTACTGAAAACAACAAATGCTGGAGATCATAGTGAGTCAGACAGCATCCATGGAGAGGACTCTTCATCAGAACTAAAGTGAAGTGTGGAGGGGGCAGCATGTATGCTCTAGTTGAAGGGGGATAGCGGGGCTTAGAGTACTGGGGGGAGAAAAGATGTTGATAGTTTAGATTAGATGATTAGAATGTGAAAATGACAGAAAAATTGTGTCTCCTGCCTGACTAGAAAGAACAGACAGTCCCACTGGGATGGAGGGAGAGGAGAGAAGAAATAATAAGAGAGAATGGAACAAGTAAAGTTAATAAAAAAGGAAGGGAAAGACAGCTGGTTCACAATTTGAAGATGTTGAACTTAATGTTAAGTCCAGAAGCCTGTAAAATGCCTAGTTTGAAGATGAGATGTTGTTTCTCCAGTTTGCATCACTGGAGCACTGCAGCATGTCAAGGACAGACAGCGGGCATGCTCGCAGGACATTGTGTTAAAATGACTGACTACGGGAAGGTGAGGTGTTCTGCAAAGCAGTCTCCCAGTCTGCGTTTGGTTTCTCCAATATAGACTAGGCCACATTGGGTGCAGTGAATACAATACACCAGATTGGAGGAGGTACAAGTGAAACGCTGCTTCACCTGGAAAGACAGTTTAGGCCCTTAGATGATGAGCAGGGAGGAGGTGAAAGGGCAGGTATTGCACTTTCTGCGGTTACAAGGGAAGGTGCTATGGGAAGGGGTGGTGGTGTTGGAGGTCGATGAATGGATTAGGGTGTCCCAGATGGAATGATCCCTGTGAAGTCAGGGGAGTGAGGGGAAGATGCGTTTGGTGATGGCATTCTGCTGGAATGTGGCAGAGAATGATCCTTTAGATGCAGAGGCCGGTGGGATGAAGAGTGAGGACAAGGGGGACACGATCTTGCTGTTGTGAGTAATAGAATGAGGCAAGGGTGGAAGCACAGCTAATAGGACAGATATGATTGAGGGCTCTGTCAACCATAGTAGACAGGAAATCACTGTTATGGAGTTATATAATTATGGCAAGGCTTCCTCATTCTTGTTCTTCAATCCCCTCATAATAAAGACCAACATATCATTTCCTTTCCTGGCTACTTAGAATTGCTACAGTGTGAAAATAGGCCCTTTGGCCCAGCAAGTCCACACTGACCCTCCGAACAATATCCCACACCATACCCATTTGCCTATTACACTACATTTACCCCTGACTGATGCACCTAACCTACACATCCTTGAACACTATAGGCAATTTAGCATGGCCAATTCACCTAACCTGCATATCTTTGGATTGTGGGAGGAAACCCACACAGACACAGCGAGAATATGCAAATTCCACACAGACAGTCACCCGAGTCCAGAATCAAACCCAGACCCCTGGCACTGTGAGGTAGCAGTGCTAACCATTGAGCCACCATACTTAGTGCAGCTGCATGGTGAATTTGTATCAATTGTACAACTACAGCAAAGTTTCTCTGAATGTCAGCATTTACATGTTTTACGTTTTTTTTTAGAAATATGTTTTTCTACAGTAATAACTGAAGTGAATAACCTCACAGTTTTGCATATTATACTCCATCTGCCATTTTGTTGTCCACCCACTTAACTAGTTTACTTGTCTTATGGCTTCATTGTATCTTTCTCACAGCTTCCATTCCAATCTAGCTTTGTCTTGTCAGCAAACTTAGTTATGTTGTAGTCTGAGTCTTTGAATAATCATTAAGATAAATTGTAAATAGTTCGGACCCAGCATTGATCCTTGCAGGACTGTATTCTTCATAGACTGCTAATAGGGGACAACTAGGAGAAAGTGAGGACTGCAGATGCTGGAGTACCACAGTTGAAAAATGTGGCGCTGGAAAAACACAGCAGGCCAGGCAGCAGCCGAGGAGCAGGTGAATAATTGGGGACAATGTTCAATTTACTCCTACTCTTAGTTTCCTCTCTATTAACTAATCCTCTACTCTGGCTAATTTGTAAACCGTTACCTTGCACATTAACCTTTTGTGTAGCATCTTCTCAAATGTCTTTCAGAGAAAGCCAAACTTACTGCCACTACTGGTTAACTTTCATCAACTCTATTAGCTGTATCCTCAATCAGCTCCAGCAAGTTGACAAATACACTTCCCTGTCATGAAACCATATTATGTTGCTCTAATTATTGTATAATTTCGTTAGTGCATATCTTAATAATAAATTCCGGCAAATTTAAGATGACCAAAGACTAACCTCTAGTTTTCTATTTTCTTTTCTTCCCACACCTTTCCCCTTTCTTAAATAGTGATGTAATATTTTCTTCAAGGATCATTCCAAACTTCTGGCAATTTTGGAAAATCATTATGAATGTCCACTTTCTCTACAGGCCTTTTTTTTTAAAGAGGATGTAGGATGTAGGCCATCAGGTCTTATGTCAGATTTTAGTCCTTTGAATTTAGCCAATACTTTATTCCTCACTCTTGTTAATCACCTTAATTTCCCCCTGCTATTAGTCCCTACCATATCCTCAATACTGATACATAACTAGCACGGTGGCTCAGTTGTTAGCACTGCTGCCCCACAGCATGAGGGACCTAGGTTCAATTTCAGCCTCAGGCACATTCTCCCTGTGTCTGCGTGAAAGGGCTCTGGATCCAAAGATGTGCAGGTTAGATGGATTGACTATACTAAATTGTCCATCATGTCCAGGGATATGTGGATTAGCCATGGGACAAGCAGGGAGAGGGTAGGGGATGAATCTGTGTGGGATGCTCTTTGAATAGTTGGTGCGGACTTGTTAGGCCAAATATCCTGTATCCACACTGTGGGGATTATATGCAAAATTCTATTTTTCCCCCTTTTTCATTAGTTTTTATTGTCTATTTGTTGATTAGTGAAACACATCCAATCCTTAGACTTATGGCTTTTTTTTCTGGTGTGTAAGATCATAGTCTCTTATTTTATCTAATACTATCCTTAACCTCCTTAATAATGTCTTCCTCATTGAATTTCTTTTTCATAGAACATCTTTCTGTTGAATATCTTGAATTATTCCCTTAAATGTTTTTGCTTATTTATTGCCATACCTTTTAGTCCATTAACCAACTAAACTTATAGTTAGCTCCTTCATCATTCTTACATAAGTTTAATATTCTTGCCTGTGATTGAAAAAATGATTTCACTTGATAGTTTGGTTAGCTGTATCACAAGCACATGTCATTTGTCCAGCTGACCAAGCAAAAGAAATATCATAAAACTACCAAAGGAAGGTATTGCAACAATTTAAATTCCATGAGGCGAATGTTTATCGTTTCAATATATAAACATCAATGTTGTCCCTTTGTCCTTGTTGCCAACTTAATGGTGCACTGATAAGAGACAATTAAAAAAACATTCTCTGCCTAAAATAACACTTTTTCTACATGTTTGTCAGATTGTTAAAACAGTGTGTGTCCGACGAAACTCGGTGTCTCAAATTTACACATACCATTCATTATAATTGGCGTCGTTTCTATCTAATAGATATGCCTTAAACTGCCTTTTACTGAAGTAATAAGGGACCTTTAAACATTAAGAAAAGCGAAGGATGATGTTTTTTGTGGCAGCTATAAAGTTCAGGCAGTGACAAATGGTTCTATTTTTATCATTTGACAGTTGAATGATTGCTTGTGTATAAACCCAATAATCTTTACACTTGGCCTCCTTACAGATAAAAAAGGACCTTTGCATTATTGGGGTCTTTCAAGAAACGTAGCAAAAAGCAATTTAAATAAAAGTACCATCTGACTGCTGCAGATGTTTTCCAGTTCCTCTTTCATTGAATTTTTCCAATGCTTTACTCTCTACTTTAAACATTTATCCTGATCTTTCTAGGATTCATTTGGAAAACGTAGACAAAGAGGGCATGTTATGATTTCTGACAAAGTGCCGGTTTACAAGAGAAGGCCATCGTGTCCAAATTTGACATGTTTCATGTCAACCCAATGAGGATCATAAATATAAATGATTTTCCCATGCAGTCAAAGAGGTCAAACAACGTCACATCAAGTATCTAATTTTTAACAACAACACCCTCTTGTGTACTAACTTCAACAAAGTGTGAGATTAGCATAAACCATTCTATGAGTGGAAAGTGAGGCCAGGTAGGGAATGTCTCATGGGCATTTTGAACACGTCAATACAGGACATCAAGGAACAGTGGTTTGGTCAGAAAACTACAATGTTTGAGGCAGCTTCTGATGTTAGGAGAGTGTGCAGTATAGATGGACAGGAGAAGAGCTTCAATAGCTCAGAATTAGCACATAATCCATGTTGTTAGCAAAGTAACACAACATCTCAATAAAAGCTGGACACTAAACAAGACTGCTACAAAACAAATCATCCTTGTGATTAGAAATGGCATTTCAGGATTAAAGTATTGAATTATTCAGTACTGCATGCAGTCAAAGAGACAATATCTGCACCAAAGCTATTCTGAGAAATAATGTTAAGCTTGACTGTGGCATAAAATGAAATCATCTCATTGTTCTAATCCCACAAAGCTACAAAATTGACTGATGTCAGGAAGTTTGTCTTCAACACAAAACTTCCAACATACGCAATTTTCTTTCAGATTAAGTAATGGAACTGAAAATGGGTTTTTGCTTTAAAGAAATAATTGGATGCAAAAAAGGGGAGTGCTTCAGATCACACTTGAACGATAATCTAGGTGGGTCAAGTGTTCTTGAACGTTAATGCGATGACTTTTGACTCAGAAGTAGCACAGTGAGGAGAATTTGTAGTTTTTTTTCAGATGTCTAGGTAATCTGTAATTATTTTGAAGACATTTGAAAGGGATTTTTTTTTAAAGTTGGATAACATGAAGGGACCAATTGTAATTTTTGTGAATAGTAAGAAATAGTAAGAAATGACCTGGAAGTAGTATCAACAAGGAAGGCAGTTAAATGCAAAAGCTATGTGGCTGGCAAATCAATTCAGAGTTGAACATAAAAAGCATTCAACATGCAGTTGCAAGAGTTCTTGGAAGCACTGTGAGACCAAATTCTAAAGATGTAAGATCTGAAAAGCTGTGTGGATAACTCTAAGATGCTAAAACAGTACACAAATCAGAAACCAGAGTGTTATTCATCGGTGAATTGAAAAGAAACCCTAAAAAGATACACCAGTAGGACAATCACGACCCGAGACAGAGGGTTGCAGAATTATGTCCTGCTGAAAACAATCATACCCATAAAACTCAAAAGTGAAAGCTCTGTCAGCCTACCTTGACCTACCTTATGTCAATGAAGAATTGCATATTTTGAAACTGTATTTTTATGTGTTGCTACATGTCTGCAAGAATAATGTGAGAACGTATGATTGTGAATGACATAACCTTTAGCACGGACTATTTAAAGAAAAAATTAGCTTTCCGGAGTATCATCTGCCTTTGATTTAACCTCTGTTGGTTCAAATTCATTTTAAAGTTGCAAAAAGTAAAACCTGGTTGGTAATGCTTACATTTGAAGATCCGTTTGTAAATTTGGTTTAAAGGTCCCCCATGGGTTTTCTAATAATACTTACATTCATCGGTTCAACTATTCCTCTGTAACATTATCCATTGGGAGTAACTCTTGCTTTTAACTTTTTACTCCAGTTTGAAACACAGAATCTCAGTCTCTGGATAATCAAAGACGATGTTTGAACTTCCAGTGTACATTGGAACTCTCTGATAATGTCACTGGCTCAGAGACCATGGACAGATCCTGGATAGCTATCCAGGAAGCAGTGGATGAAAAGAATTCCTAGTCTAACTCTTGGGTACCTATACAACAGATCACACCATGCACCACTCCTCTACCCCACTCCTCAACCAAAACTCTGACCCTGTCACCACCACCCCACAACCAGACCTAACGACCAACCCACCAAGAAATCTACCTTCACAGCTCTGTGATTCCGAATCAAACACAATTTAATTAGGCTTCAATGTGATGACCTCTTCTAACCTGACCTAACCTATCTCACACTGCTACCATCCCATTCACTTGCCTCACGCAGTCTAACTACTTACCACTTAGCTCAATCAGTTATTCATTTATATTACCCTTCACTCACTCACTCACTTATTCACATATCAGCACCCTGAAGAATTGCTTATATATCTCCAAGATTTGGTGAGCTTTTAAAAAAATATATCATTCAAGGGATATGACCAGTGTTGGCTGAGTCAGTATTTTTGCCCATTCCTAATTACCCAGAAGGCAGTTAAGAGTCAGCCACATTGCTCTAGATCTGGAGTCCAATGTAATCCATACCAGCTAAGAACAGAAGACTTCCTTCCCTACAGACCAATAGTGGGAATCATCTACAGTGTGGAAACAGGTCATTTGGCCCAACAATCTATACCAACCCTCTGAAGAGCATCCCACCCATCCCCTTCCCCTACATTTCCTCTGACTAATACACCTAACCTACACATCCCTGAACATTATGGACAAGTTAACCAGGGCCAGTTCAGTTAAACTAGACATCTTTGGAATATGGGAGGAAACCGGAGCACCCACAGGAAACCGATGCAGACAAAGGGAGAATGTGCAACTCCACACAGACAGACGCCCAAGGCTGGAATCAAACCTGGGTCACTGGTGCTGTGAGGCTGTAGTGCTAACCATGGGAGCCATCGTGCTGCAACAGTATTTACAAAATCATCATTAAACAAGCTCTGTCGCCAGATTTATTTTAATTAAATTTAAATTTAGGTTTTACCAACTGCAATGGTGAGATTTGAGTTCAACTCTGCAAAACATTGAGCGAGAATCCTGGGGGTTGGTAGTTCAGTCACATTATCATTATACCACTGCCTCTTCTATGAGCAATGATTTATTAAAATATAACAGCTAGTGTGCACAGTTTTGAAGTTAGAGATAGCCCTTTCAGGATGGAGATGAAGGAATTAATTTTTTCTCTCAGAAGATGATGGGATGTAAGAACTCTCTGCCATAGGAATCAGTTGAAACAGAGTCATTGAATTGAATTGAATTGAATTTATTGTCACGTGTACCGAGGCACAGTGAAAAGTTTTGTCTTGTGAGCAAAACAGGCAGATCACAGAATTAAGTAGCATAGATAAGTAAATAATAGATAAACAGTGGCAAAAACAAAAACACAGGTACAGGTGAATGCTAAGAGTTTGTGAGTCCATTCAGTATTCTAACAACAGTAGGGTAGAAACTGTTTCGAAACTGGCTGGTGCGTGTGTTCAGGCTTCTGTACCTTCTCCCCGATGGTAGAGGTTGTAGAAAAACATTGCCAAGGTGGGATGGATCTTTGAGAATGCTGACAGCCTTTCCTTGACAACAGGCCTGGTAGATGGATTCTATATTATGGATTAGTGGTGCTGGAAGAGCACAGCAGGTCAGGCAGCATCCGAGGAGCAAGAAAATCGACATTTCAGGCATTCCTGATGAAGGGCTTTTGCACGAAATGTTGATTTTCCTGCTCCTCAGATGGTGCCTGACCTGCTGTGCTTTTCCAGCACCACTCTAATCTTGACTGATCTCCAGCATCTGCAGTCATCACCTTTGCCCAGTTATACATTAGGCAGACGAATCAAATATTTTCAGGAGTTGATGGGAATGTGGAATTTGGAACAAAAGCAGGTTAATTAAGAATATTTTAAAAGGTAGAGCGGGTCTGAAAGGCCAAATGGCCCACTTCTGCTCCAAATTTATATGGCTGATATGGTAAGAAAACATAAGGCTGCATGGCTTGTATTCCCCCGACAATTGAGCATTACAAACAAGCATTTGAAGATGGTTCATAGCTCCTTTGAAGGTGGAGTCACAAGTAGACAGGATTGTGAAGAAGGCATTTGGTATACTTACCTTTATTGGACAGTGCATTGAGTATAAGAGTTGGGAGGTAATGTTTCAGCTGTACAGGACATTGGTTAGGCCACTTTTGGAATACTGCATTCAATTCTAGTCTCCCTGCCATAGGAAAGGTGTTGTTAAACTTGAGAGGGTGCAGAAAAGGATGTTGCTGGGGTTGGAGGGTTTGAGATATGGGGAGAGGCTGAATTGGCTGAGGCTATTTTTCCTGGAGCATCAGAGGCTGAGGGGTGATCTCATAGAGTCATAGAGATGTACAGCACGGAAACAGACCCTTGGGTCCAATTCGTCCATGCTGACCAGATATCTCAACCCAATCTAGTCTCACCTGCCAGCACCTGATCCATATCCCTCCAAACCCTTCCTATTCATATACCCATCCAGATTCCTTTTAAATGTTGGAATTGTACTAGCCTCCACCACTTCCTCTGGCAGCTCATTCCATACATGCACCACTTTCTGTGTGAAAATATTGCCCTTTAGGTCTCTTTTATATCTTTCCACTCTCACCCTAAACCTATGCCCTCTAGTTCTGAACTCCCCCACCCTAGGGAAAAGACCTGAAAGCATACCAAATGCCTTCTTCACTGTCTTATCTACCTGCAACTCTATTTTCAAGAAACTATGTACCTGCACTCCAAGGTCTCTTTGTTCAGCAACACTCCTGAGGACCTTACCATAAGTCCTGCTAAGATTTGCTTTCCTAAAATGCAGCACCTCTCATTTATCTAAATTAAACTCCATCTACCACTCCTCAGCCCATTGGCTCATCTGATCAAGTCCCCTTGTAATCTGAGATAACCTTCTTCACTGTTCATTACACCTCCAAATTTGGTGTCATCTGCAAACTTACTAACTATATCTGTTAAGCTCACATCCAAATCATTAATAAAAATGACAAAAAGTAGTAGAGTCAGCACCCATTGGCTCATCTGATCAAGATCCCCTTGTAATCTGAGATAACCTTCTTCACTGTTCATTACACCTCCAATTTTGGTGTCATCTGCAAACTTACTAACTATATCTGTTAAGCTCACATCCAAATCATTAATAAAAATGACAAAAAGTAGTAGAGTCAGCACCGATCCTTGTGGCACCCCACTGGTCACAGGCTTCCAATCTGAAAAGCAACCATCCACCACCACCCTCTTCAGAGGTTCATGTAAACACGAGGAGCATGGATAAGATAAGTAGATAAGATCTTTTCCCTGGGGTGCGTGAGTCCAGAACTAGAGGGCATAAGTTTAAGGTGAGAGAAGAATGATTTAAAGGGACCCTAAGGAGCATTTTTTTCACACAGCGGGTTTGTGTGTATGGAAAGAATTGACAGAGAAGGAGGTGGAAGCTGGTACTACAACAACAACATTTAAAAGGCACTTGGATGGGTTTATGAAAAACAAGGGATTAGCTGGATATGGATCAAATGCTGGAAAATGGGACTAGATTAATTTAGGATATTTGATTAGCATGGGCGAGGTGAATGCGAAGGGTCTGTTTCTGTGCTGTATGACTCTTTGACTCTGTAACTTAAAGTAGCTGGGAAGAAAAGACCCAGCATGAAATGATGAGATCAATCAGGGGGACAATCTCACCATTCATGCTGTCCCTCAAAAATTCCAATCCATGGAAACAATCCGAAACTCAAGACCGTAAAAAGTAGACATTTTTCTGTTAATCAACTCTTCGTTTTGTCGAAATGCCATTTCCATTCACCAACATTAATTTTTATTTAAAAATGTCAAGTCATCCACAACTCTTTGCTGATTTGAAACTGAAGATCTTTTCTAAACGGATGTTTTGAATATCTCTATCACAGGTCATGCTGTATCATCTATAGCACAGTTTTAAAAAAAAAAATTATATGTCATATTAGAAGGTAACCAGAACATCCTAGAGAGAATTCATTCTGAGTTATAGTGTTCATTCAAAAACATATTTCTCCGACATTGCATTATCAACTAGCATTAAGTGGGTGAAATTCCTGTGCGTGCTATTGTTCGCACACTGGAATACATGTGCATCAGATTTCTTTGTTAACAGTGTCAACTTTGACCCATTTACTTAAACTGGTTTAACTATCTCATTATTTATTCCAAGATGGCGGCAGAGTTGGGTTCCTTATTTGGAGCTTGTCCACTCTGACCACATTTCTTTCTTCTTTTCTCACTGCTTTGGCGTGGGGGTTGAGAAATTGGGTACAGCGCAGGAGACATCGAGCCCAGAGCGGAAGGGAGATTGAGCCCTCGATGGGAAAGCCAGCAGAGAGGGACTGCAAGCCCATATCTAAAGAAGGCCTATAATTTGGAACTTCTAATTTTATTTTCTACTTACTGCCTTATACTGTCAATAATTGTAATGTTGAACTTTTAACTTATTTTTTAATTTTTTTGCTTTTTCTCTAAGATTTTGTACCTGGGTACCATGCACCTAAGATGGCACTGTGAATGACGACCTTCCAAGCTTTTCTCTGTACTCTTGTATGCAAGGTTGGGTACACATGACAATAAAACCTCATTCTAAATTCTAAAATAACACATGGGCAAATTTATTATAATCCATTTTGTTAAAAGATGACAGATTTCCAGCTTCTTACCAAACAGAAATGGAAATTTTATATTGCACATCAAGTGGTGAAAACATGCAAAATAAGTACTAAAATGTAGAAAGAATTCACTTCAAATTTTCAGCACAATGTTTGCTAAACACTTCAACATATTATAGTTTATAGCTGTTAAAAGAGAGTGAGTGGGAGTGAAGCCTGCTTCAGACAATTGTTGATCGATGATGATTAAACAACAAGTAAAATTTCATTCTTTAGATTATTGAGCATTAAGCTTGGAAAAAAATTCAATATCTCATATGCATCCCTTGTACTGTCCCAACTCTAACCATCTCAGTATATATAATAATCCAATTGCTATCTATGTATTGGAGCTAAAAGATCAATACAATCACTTACATTGCTGCCCACTTCTGCCCCTATTGATCCAGATCGACATGAAATATTGAACTGAACTTTACTGACTTTCAATAAATTCACTTTATCTGAAAGGGAGAACTGCTGAATGGCTTATTTGTGCATGGGAGAAAAAAATGTCACATTTCTGAGAACACAGTAAGATCAAGACTAGGGGCACATTTTTAAGGTGAGAGGAGAGATATTTAAACAAGACGTGAGGGGCAATTTGTTTACACAGAGGTTCATATGGTAATGAACTTCCTGAGGAAATGGTGGAAGTAGGTATGATTACAGTATTTAAAAGACATTTTGATATGTATATGGATAGGAAAGGTTTAGAAAGATATGGGCCAGGAGCAGGCAGGTGGGTCTAGTTTAGTTTGGGATTATGTGTAGCATAGACTGGTTGGATCAAAGGGTCTGTTTCCATTCTGTATGACTATAAGTGGGTATGGTGGTAAGGATGTATGCAAGTAACTTTTTTTTGCCCTATTTAGTGATACATACTAAAGGTACTTTATATTGGCTGTGGGAATCAAAGTAACAACAATTTCAATTTTTATGGTGCCTTTAATACAATACAACATTCAGAAATGCCTCACAGTAGCAGTATACAACAAAATATGAATGCTGAACCATGTAAGGAGATTTAATGTCATGTGACCAAATGTTTGGTCAAAAAAATAGATTTTATGGAATATCATAAAGGAGGAAAGTGAGTTGGAGAGCAGAGAGGAGGACAGAGAGAAGTACAGAGCTTAGAGCCTCGGCAATGGAAGGCATAGTCATCAATAGTGAAGCCATAAAAGTTAGGGATGCTCTTCTTTCGGCAATGCTCTCTGGAGATGAAGTTCCAACACCATATCTTTACCATAACTAAGACCTGTTGCACTTCTACAACTCACATGAAGAGCAGGCAAATTACACTTGAACCGTTAACTCTTGTTTCTCTCTCCACAGATGTTGTGAGATCTGCTGAGTTTCTTTAGCATTTTCTGTTTGTTTTAATCTCTAAGATCACCAATCATAGAAGTACCAGTTGTGACTTTGTTGAGAAAGCTCAGACTCAGTCCTTTCCAAATCAAAGATTACACTATTTATCATTTTCCTTGATTCTGTATGTTCCCAGCTAGCCAATATTTAGCTTCTTGAAATATTTGCTGTTTTCAACATAAAAACTAGATAAAATTTCACCTGGTAATAACTGGTTTGGAGAGAGGGTTACAAGAATATTATGTGATGTAATTTTTCTGTGTTTGGAAACTGCACTCATCTTAGTATCCTTAGATTGAAGGTTAACTGTTCCGGATGAGATGTATTGATGGAGCAGAGATCAGAGGTTGAGGAAGTGTTTCGCTCATGGAGCATCCAAACCAGGAAGTGATGGTAAAGTCACCAACTTGAAGAAAACTCTGTTTCTCTCTCCAAATATTCTGTCTGATCTGTTAAGTGTTTCCAGTATTTTCTGTCTTCTTTTCGAAAAAATGCTGCATGTTTGAAAAGACAGATTTGTCCAAATGAAAGCATTTTGTTAAAGAAAAGAGACAAATTAAAATTGCAAATCATGCAAGAATTATTGTCCACTATTGATTCCTAAAGTAATTTGGGGCTCCATCACTTTTTATCATATAGACCATGTACATTGCATGATCTCAGTGCTGTTCTTTCAAGTAGGGGGTCTATGTGTAAAAAGTAGCAAGGTCAGAACGATAACACCGCAACCTTAACTCTAACCTTCAAGAAAGATGATTATCGTCTAATCCTGATTTTCTCAATGTTTCAATGACAATGTTTAATTCTTTAATGATCCAATTCAGTGCAATAACTGAACCAAATAATTGAAATAGTTCATCATCTTCATGCTGCCCTTGTTCTTAGTTGTGTAATGATCATTTGCGAGAAGTTTTCCTTAACTCCCTCCTCCCTATCATCATCAATCTCACAGTTCTGCAGGTGTTTTGGTATCATCTATGACTTTCTATGCATATCATTTGCTACAACCCACGGCATAAGCTGTCATATTCAGGTTGGACTCCAACTAAGGAGCATCATGTTTCCATGTCTTTTCCGAATAACACATTATTTGCTTTTCACTCCGCAGTATAATGTGAAATACAGTCAATGAGAAAGCTGAACAGTAGGGTGACAAAAATGTTTACTAGTTCTGCAGCAACTGCTATCAATTAAACTAATTGGATACAGCCCTTTTTTCTCTTTCAGTCTTTGGCTGTGTGTTCCTGAAGATCTTCATGACGGTGGAAAACCCTCTGTGTTTTCTTTTCATTTGACAAATCAACTGTTGAGATGGTATTTGCCACCACTACTGGTAAGTGATACTGGGTGAGGGTTGTTTGAGGCAGTTAGCTACTAGGAATCCTCCCTAGCCTTTGTTTGTCTTGGGCCTACCTAATGATTAGTGTTGGGTAATACACCATCATAGATTATTACAGAACAAGTATTGTTCTTAGATAACAAAAGATTTATCACACAATAATAAAAGTGCACCTGCATTTTGTCCAGCCTGTTTACTGGGACATTACATTTTCTTCCTCTGAAAGCTAGAACAGAATTTCTTGCCTCCATTCAAAGACTGTGAGTGATATTAACAGAATAGATGGAGCCAATCTACAGTGAACATTAACTCCTGAACAATCATTACCTTAAATTATACTGTTCCACCATCAGAATAGTTCAGAAGGGTAGCTCAGGGAACATTAACAAACTGAAATATTTATTCAACAAAGCGAATGGGAACATTTCAAGATTGAAACCAATAAAAATGAATTTTCTTTGGCCATTAATTGTTTTGTAATAGTTTTGTTCAGCTGATGATGGGATTTATACACTTGCCACATGGACGGATTTGAAGTCAAATTCTCATTAGTAACTCCTGAAGTAACTGAACTGTTACCATGTGTAAAACTGAGCCATAAAGATTAGGTCTCACCATTTGTCCTGAAACTTCTAAACTTCAGGAATAAAGTAATGACTCCAACATTGGCCTCAGGGTGTGTTACACCGCCAGGGTGCCATATTTTAGATTAGATTTCTAACAATGTTGCCATGCTGGCTCAGGTATATAATAATGTTCTCATGGCATTAGATCACCTATAGCACTATATCTGAAAATAATAGCAAGTTCTCCCCAGCATCTTGATCAATACTTATTCCTCAACCAACTTCTGATGATCTGGTCATTTACCCCCTATGATTTGTGGGAAATTATTATTCAAAAATTGGCTGCTGCATTTCCTAAGTTGCTGCAACGAGAGTTCAAAATCACTTTATAGGCTGTAAAATGCTTTGGGATGTCCTGCTGTCAAGAAAGGCTGTGCAAATGTAAATCTTCTTTTGTTTAATTCAGGAGTAGGAAATTCTACCCTTGGGATGTACTGTACATCTGAAGAAGGGCTTATGCCCGAAACACTGTGCTTTTCCAGCAACACATTTTTCAGCTCTGATCCCCAGCATCTGCAGTCCTCACTTTCTCCTATGTGAAAGGAACAGAAAGGAAGGCATGAAAGGAAGAGTTCCTCAAGGTTGGGATACCACTATTGTGGCTTAGCACATAGTAAACGCTGCAATGATATAGCCTGATCTCCTTGTGAGTGCAGATGATCCCTGGCTGGAGAGGATTTCAGTACTACACTTTATATTCAGTTAATCATAGAGTATACCTAGCCCCAACAAACTAAACTGCAGCCACATGGAATCTCTGCATTCCCCTTACCTTCTCTACATCTTGAAATTGTACATGAAGGGTACTAATTTCACGCAACTTGCTCAGACAGATCATGGAAATTTCGCATTAACTGTGCTGTAAAGCAGAAACCATAATGTGTCTCTTCTCAAATCAGCTAAGATTTATTCTTCTACTGTAAATGAATTATGCTAATCGGGTGCAAGTCACATATCCCAATCACAAATTATATGAGACCTCCATTTTCAGATGAATGATAATGGTCTATTAGTTGAAAGTTTCGGTCTTAGAGACTTGCGTGGAATGTGACACCCCAATGCTGTAAGTCAAGCGTGTTACCTAAGTCGGACCTGCATTTGCCAAAAACAACTAGAGCAAAAATGAAGGTTGTTAGCCTGTTACTGGAAAATTGTGTTCATTACTGCTACCATATGTCAAATAATTTGGTTTTGTGGATTTAACAAATAATTAATTTGTAATATCTGTGACTTGTGGCATAATGTTAGTTTAAACTACTGGACAAACTAAACAGCTAAAAGCAATTCATGACCCAAAACAATACAGTACCAAATGAAGTCCATATGTCTGGCCTCATCTGTTGAGTGAAATTAGAGATCATATAGCCAGTTTGGCACACATGTAGCCATCATATGTTTCCGCATCAAATCTACCTCTTTTGGGAAGCAAAACAGAATGGCAATAAGCTTAACTTTCAATATGTCCAAAATGCTATGGGAAGGATATTATTAAGCTGGAGAGGGTTCAGAAGAGATTAAACAGGATATTGTTGGGTGTGGAAGGTAATGCCCAGATTACAGAGGAGGAAGTGCTGGATGTGTTGAAACGGTTAAAGGTGTTTAAATCCCTAGGACCTGATCAGGTGTACCCGAGAACTCTGTGGGAAGCTAGAGAAGTGATTTCTGGGCCTCTTGCTGAGATATTTGCATCATCGATAGTCACAGGTGAGGTGCCGGATGACTGAAGGTTGGCAAACGTGGTGCCACTGTTTAAGAAGGGCGGTAAAGACAAGCCAGGGAACTATAGACCGGTGGGCAAATTGTTGGACGGAATCCTGAGGGACAGGATGTTCATGTATTTGGAAAGGCAAGGACTGATTCGGGATAGTCAACATGGCTTTGTGCATGGGAAACCATGTCTCACAAACTTGATTGAGTTTTTTGAAGAAGTAACAAAGAAGATTGATGAGGGCAGAGCAGTAGATGTGATCTATATGGACTTCAGTATGGCATTCAACAAGGTTCCCCATGGGAGACTGATTAGCAAGATTGCATCTCATGGAATACAGGGAGAACTAGCGATTTGGATACAGAACAGGCTCAAAGATAGAAGACAGAGGGTGGTGGTGGAGGGTTGTTTTTCAGACTGGAGGCCTGTGACCAGTCGAGTGCTACAAGGATTGATGCTGGGTCCTCTACTTTTTGTCATTTACATAAATGATTTGGATGAAAACATAAGAGGTACAGTTAGTAAGTTTGCAGATGACACCAAAATTGGAGGTGTAGTGGACAGCGATGAGGGTTACCTCAGATTACAACAGGATCTGCACCAGGTGGGCCAATGGGCTGAGAAGAGGCAGATGGAGTTTAATTTAGATAAATGCGAGGTGCTGCATTTTGGGAAAGCAAATCTTAGCAGGACTTATACATTTAATGGTAAGGTCTTAGGGAGTATCGCTGAACAAAGAGACCTTGGAGTGCAGGTTCATTGCTCCTTGAAAGTGGAGTCGCAGGTAGATAGGATAGTGAAGAAGGTGTTTGGTATGCTTTTCTTTATTGGTCAGAGTATTGAGTACAGGAGTTGGGAGGTCATGTTGCGGCTGTACAGGACATTTTACAGGCTGTACAGTTTGGGAAGATGCCTCGCATGGACTGATTTGACCGAAGGGTCTGTTTACATTCTGTGTGAGTCTATGACTATATGTTTTTGTATCCCTTTATCCCACTTTCTGACAAGCACCTATTTAAACTATATGGGAAACTCAACAAGCCCAGTCCTTCAACCTCCTAACCTGATAGCACATTCTCCAACCTCACGTCCCGAAAAGATTCCTCCTTATCTGGAGGCCCTTTAAACATTTGGTGAAAGCTGCTCTCTTGAAGTAAGGACTTTTTTCCTTTTAACATCCTGAATTTCTGGATCAAACAATTACTTTCTCCTTGGAAGAGGGAGTCCCTTTTTTGCAAGATCATGGATTCTTAGAGCAGACACTTTCCTCTTCTTGACCATGTCCCAGATCTCTTGATGTTGTTCTGGCTCCCATGAAGTCTTACAGAGTTTACCTCTTTCAATTTGACAATCAGGCTGCATTTTTTTTTAGTCTCCTTTGTGACTGAGTAGAGAATGTGCTATCAGGTTAGGAGGTTAAAGGACTGGGCTTGTTGAGTTTCCCATATAGTTTAAATAGGTGCTTGTCAGAAAGTGGGATAAAGGGATACAAAAGAGTAACAGGAAGGGGGAAAGGGATAAACTTGCAGGTTAGGAAGGCGGTGCTGAGATCAGTCAAATCCCTCGAACTCAGCACCGCCTTCTTAACCTGCAATCTTCTTCTTGGCCTCTCTGCCCCCACCCCACTCCGGCCTATCACCCTCACCTTGACCTCCTTCCACCTATCACATTTCCAACGCCCCTCCCCCAAGTCCCTCCTCCCTACCTTTTATCTTAGCCTGCTGGACACACTTTCCTCATTCCTGAAGAAGGGCTCATGCCCGAAACGTCAATTCTCCTGTTCCTTGGATGCTACCTGACCTGCTGTGCTTTTCCAGCAACATATTTTCAGCTCTGATCTCCAGCATCAGCAGTCCTCACTTTCTCCTCCATCACATCCATAAATGTTCTCTCCTTCCACCATCCATGATGAGCAGCAGATGTTTGAAAAAAAATCCTTCCTGGCCCATTTGCTACTCTGTTTAAGCACTGATTTACGGTAGAAATATTGAAAGCTGGGAAATGTGAATAATCACTGCTGTTTGAAAGGGTTAATACTTGATAGAGTGCAGATTGTGATGATATTAGTGGGAATTAGTCAGAGTAAAGAAGATGCTTGCAGGGGATATGCCTGAGGCTAGTGTGTTCCTACCAATCTCTGTAGTAATCTAGATTATAGTTATGCAATTTCTGGAATGTAATTACTCAACAAGACTCTTCTATTTCAAGTAGGAGTGGGCTATACTCAACCACATTGGACCACCAACCCACACAACAAATCAGATAGTCCACGAGATACTTTCTCAAAATAGAGCGCAGCATATTACACTTCAACTTGAGAAAATTCAGAAAATTTAAAATTCTCTCAGTACATTTTTAAAAACCATTCCTAAGAAATGTCTCTATTTCATAAGGCATAAAAGCAAACTTAGACAATAGTCTTTATGATAGAACCATAGAATGGTTAACAAACAGAAGGAGGTTATTCAGCCAGTTGTATCTGTACAAGCTGTCTGTAACAGCATAAAGTCCCAGGGCCACATTCCATCTTTTCTCATAATTTCACAGGTGTTTCTTCTTCAGCTACTGATTTTTGAGAACCATGATTGAGTTCGTTGCCACCATATTCTCAGGCAATACATTCCACATCTGAACCAATTTTAGGATCACAGATTTTAAAAGTTTTTACCTTAATTTTTAATTGCTCTCAAAAAAATTCTTCATGTCGCTACTGTGTCTTTTGCCTCAAATCAGTTTCCTCTATTCTCAGTCCTTCCATCAATGGGAACAGTTTCTCCAGTATCTACTGTGAACAGACACCTCATGACTTTGAATATCTCTATCAAATCTCCTGGCCAATTTTACCTTCTCCACAGCGAACATGCCCAGAGTCACTGATCTATCTAGGAAACTGAAGTTCATTATTGCCAAAAATATCCTCATAAGTCTTTTCCTTTGTGAATGCCTTAGCATCCTTCTTCAATGTGAACGTTAATAAAACAGGCTTTGAGAGTTTGGTTTTAACATTGAAAACTCTGCTTTGAAATTGCAATGTCCTGCACTGGAACCCACATAGTAAGAAGAAAACTCTCTTCAAGTTTCTTCTCTGACCTGATGTTTTATAGTTAGTAACAGAACAGAATTACTACTGAAGAAACCCAGAAATGATTATTAACTGGCACTCCTTCAGAAGTTTAAACTTGAATAAAAAAATTTCAACTTGAAATTCAGATCATTTTAAAACAGTTGCAGATATACTGAAGTCCCAAAATGTTGAAAAATGGACTGAAAGGGATATATTTTTCTTCTACCTTCATACTGTGTTCATATGGATTTGTGTATGAACAGATGTTCTCTTCAGATTCTGGTGGCAGCAAAGGATTAATAAAAAGTATCTTACGTACCAAGGCTATTGAAAGGACAATAAAAAGACAAATAGCAAGCAGTGCATTAGTGGAATTGAACTGGACTACACACATCCTTCATACCTTCAGCAAACAGCAGGCTCATCATATTACAGCATGCGGACCTCAGCAGAACAATGACCTTAAGCAGCACAAAGCAAAGTTTCCAAAGCCAACAACAACCCTTCCTGTTCTGGAAACTGCAGCCTTTCTTTCTGCTCAACAAAAAATGCAGCTATGCAGGACATTGGTTCGGCCACTTTTAGAATAACGCGTTCAATTCTGGTCTCCCTGCTATAGGAAAGATGTTACCAAACTTGAAAGGGGGCATAAAGGATTTACAGAGGAACTTCAATTATCTGAATATCAATCATCCGAATATCAGATTATCCAAAGGAGATTTCGAGGTCCCGATAGAAACATTACATCAAAGGCGTGTTTCCAACAGTGATCGCATCTTTTGTTTCCAGTGATTAAACAGGGACTGTCTTCAAATGACTGACCTCCCGCCCTCTCTCTTTACCCCAACACTTTCCCTGGAGTTCTACAGAGGGGTGTACCCTAAATCCCCATTCCCCAGATAATGTCTCCAACATTGTCCTGTACAGGGCAAAGGTGGAACCTGTCAAAATGTTGCAGTGAAAAGGTGTGTGTGTGTGTGTGTGTGTGTATATGTGTGTGTGTGTGTGTGTGTGTGTGTGTGTGTGAGAGTGTGTGTGTGTGAGTGTGTGTGTGTGTTTAAGTGTGTGTGTGTGAGAGAGTGTGAGTGTGTGTGTGTGACGGTGTGTGAGTGCATGAGAGTGAGTACGTGTGTGTGTGCGCATGTTCTTCCTGACTGTAATAATTATTACTGTGTGTAAGCACGTCCTGGGAGTGGCGTGGGAAATTTTGGATGGGGTTGAGGGGGGGGGGGCGGTGTTGGACGGGGGGGGTGACAGGGGCTTGTGTGCGGTATGCTGCTGCCTCGTCTTAACAAAACGCACCAAGCCCCAGAGGAAAGGCATTTAGTCGATTAAACAAATAATCAATTATCCAAATGAAATAGTGCCCACCCATCTCATTCAAATAATCGAGGTTCCTCTAAATAAGGACATTGCCAGGTTTGGAGGGTTTGAGTTAAAGGAAGAGGCTGAATAGGCTGGGTTATTTTTCCTGGAGTGTCGGAGGCTGAGGGGTGACCTTATAGAAGTTTATAAAGCCCTGAAGTGCAAGAATAGGGTGAATAGCCAAGATCTTTTTCCCAGGGTAGTGGATTTCAAAATTAAAGAGCATAGGTTTAAGATTAGAGGGATCTAAGGGCCCCCCCCTTTTCACACAGAAGGTGGTGCATGTATGGAATGAGCTGCCAGAGGAAGTGATGGGGGCTGGTACAATTACAACATTTAAAAGATACCAGGTTGGGTATATGAAAAAGGAAGGCTTAGAGAGATATGGGCCAAGTGCTGAGACTAGATTAGTTTGGGATATTTGGTTGGCATGGACGAGTTGGACCGATGAGTCTGTTTCCGAGCTGTATAACTCTGACTCTATGAGGAATAAATCTCAGAAAATAAGGCTGTTTACTCTGGATGAAGTTTCCAAATCACACTAAAGAGCAGCAGCAAAGATTTGCAATGTACTATCTTAAATGATATGGGACTTGTTCAAAAATCATACAATGATTTGAAACTGAAGAGGGTAAATAACTGGTTACCAGATGACGAATGGGCCAGTAAAACATGGAAAGAAATATTAGCCCAGATTTTTCAGGATCAGAGCATTCATGTTGCACCAGTTAAAATTTTACGAACACCCTTTAGATTGATACTTTTTTGCCCTGTACATCACTGCAAGTATAATGTTAGTCACCATAGTCCCAAAGGTCAGCCTTGTCATTAGAGTGAGATGACCTGGACTGAGTTTAATAAAAGGGTACAATGTACCTCGGGTGAAAGGAGAGGTTGAAAAGGAGAGTCCTTCATGGTAACCTCAGCTGGTGTGGGGATTGAACCTATGCACTTGGCAGCACTCTGCATTCAAAACCAGCTAACCAAAAACACCAACCCCTATTGGAAGCATGAGGTGATACTCACACGGTAAAAACCAGACAATATGTGCATCACTTTTAATTGATAACAAATTTAAAGAAGCAGCTTACCTAGACAATTTGGTTAGGTACTATGTTGGCAATATACAGCTCCTACCTTCACCATATTTCATATTTCAAATTACCTTTAACCCCAGCTTGAACTAAAAATCAGAAATTATCTAGAATGTAGAATGGCTGGAGACACTGACATGATAGAGGCAACAACAATTGGCAATGTATCTCCTTAAGCAATGGGATTTATAAATTGAGAAAAAAAAATACATAGAATGATGGAGAAGGAAATGGGGTAAATGAATGTCATTCATATATTGAGAGTGAAGTGAGGAGAGGGATCAAAAATTGGATCCAGATTAGAAAAAGAAGTTTAACAAAACTATAGTAAGAAAAAACTAACTATATAAAAATGTAATATCTGTAGCTAGCTTATGATCTGTCAGCAGTGGTAGTCAAGTCAGATGCATTAGGGTCATTTAAGCGACTCTTAGATAGGCACATGGAAGATGAAGGATATGTAGGTTAATCTGATCTTAGAGTAAGTTCAAAGGTCGGCACAACATCGAGGGCCGAAGGGCCTGTTCTATGCTGTGCTGTACTGTTCTAAGCTCTATGTTCTAAATGTGATTGTATTGAAGAAGTATAAACCTCCTTATTAGATTATTGCTCACCAAGTCAAGTATCATTTCTAAGTCATTGACAAGCTTAAATACAACATTTCCATGAGACTCAGGAGGGCAAGTTACCATTTTCACAAAGCTAAGAGCAGAGCACTAAAGAACGTCATGCAATTTGTGGAGGTTCAAAATTCCTGGGTTGTTTCTTACTCATTAGAAATTGTTGGATAATTTGCACATAATGCTAAGTGCCTTCAAGTCACTTTTATTTTGGCTCCAAATTCTAGCCCATTATAAAAGTTCAAAGCAGGAAATTAGAGCAATGGGCATGTTTCTCATAGAGGTGTGTGTTCGTGTGCCTGTGTGTGCGTGTGTGTAAGGAAAATAACCCTCAGGATGGAGAGAAAAATTGAGTCAAGGATATGTCACACTAAAGTGAATGGCAAGGATTATGAATCCTACTGTGTGATTTGGAATCCTAACACACAACATTATAATTTTCAAGAAGAATGGTTTCACACAGTTACTATCTGCACTCTGGACAGAAGATGATGGAAGAGGGGGATGGGAAAAGAACTGATTTAGCCCTATGAAATATTAAGTGTTTTAAATAAGGCAAATCCAGAATATACTTAAAAAATTAAACAGGTTCAGAGAATCAAATGTCAGCGTTAAAAGTGAAATTAAAATAATCATGCAAAAGATGATAAGTCCTGAGAATAATTGGCTAGGCAAGGAAGTAAAGATTGGCTGAGGGAGTTGAAAAAGTCAGAAGATGAACTTCAGTGCACAAAATGGCATCTAATTATCCTCACTTATCTTGCACAGTTTTAGATAGACAGAAATGTCAGTGGTTTGATGATGAACAATTCTCCCTTATAATGAAGACAAAAGAGTGAATTTTAAGTTGTCAAGCATATGGCTCTGAAAAGTGAATATAACTTTTCTGAGTGACAACTCTGCCCAATTGTCTATTCATACTGATCTTTTTTCCAGTTGCATCACCCACCTCTACCCAGCTGCCATTGCCTCATTTGTGCCCCATTATCTCTTCACTCCAATATTCCTCCCCATCCAATCCACCATGTTCTATAAATGTCAACTCTGTAGCTCATGTCCTATCTTGTAACCTTGTCAAGCTTGCCTTAGCATTGCCTTCCAATCTGACATTTGCAACATTTCTATTCAAACCTCTCCATGGCCTTTCCACCTTATCCTTCTGTTCCAGCCTCTCTCACTCTCAGAACTCTGCATTCTTCCAAAATCAGTCCTTTTATTTCCAACTAGGAGAAAGTGAGGGCTATTGATGCTGGAGATCAGAATCAAAACGTGTGGTGCTGGAAAAGCACAGCCAGTCAGGAGCACAGCCAGTGAGGAGCAGGAGAGTACACAATTTGAGTGTAAGTGCTTCATCAGGATGAAGCACTTATGCTCGAAACTTCAACTCTCCTGCTCCTCAGATGCTGCCTGACTGGCTGTGCTTTTCCAGCACCACACGTTTTGACTCTGATCTCCAGCGACAAGTACATCTCTCGGTCCTAAGCTTCACAATTCCCTCCCTAAACTTCCCTATAAATTTCTTCTCCTTTAAATCTGTCCTGAAATCTGTCTCGTTACTGATCACATTCATCTCAATATGAGATTGCATAGAACAGAAATCTTCAGTGTGCTTAGACAAAACATTAATATGAATTCGTACTCCCATGATCTACCATGCTAAGGCATAAAAGTTACAAAGTAGGATTTTTTGACTGTCACTGACATAATGGACTCAAGGCCCACCATCTCGGAAACAAATTTTCTGTTTTTATTTCCTCTCACTCACAATCTAATTTTGTCAGAACACAAGTCTGTAAACCGCCCAAGGACATTTTTCAATGATCAGCAGGTCTGGCAGCACCTGCCGAGAGAAAGGAGAGGTAACGTTTCGAGTTGACTGACCCTTTCCCAGAGAGTTAACATGTCGGGTTGATCTGAAATGCTAGGTCTGATATCTCTCCACAGATGCTCCCAAACCTGCTGAGCTTTTTCAGCAAATTCTGTTTTTTACAGCATCTGCAGTTCTTTTGGATTCTAAATTTTTCAATGATATTGTGCTTTTGAAATGGATATCCTTTTAGTTGCCTTGGCAGGTGCAACAGGAAGGTAAATGAAATGCTGATGATTTTCACAAGGCGAACAGATCATATAAAGTTAGAGCAAATTTTACTGCAGCTGCACGTTGCTTGATGAGGCCACATCTAGACCATTATGCACAGTTTTGGTGCCCTTATTTGAAAAACAGATATAACTGCATTGGAAGCTGTTCAGAGAATATGCACTTGAACCTGAAATTATGCCATGAAAAGTGATTGAGCAGGTCTGGCCTGTAGTTTTGCATTTAGAAGATTGAGAGATGATCCTATTAAAATATGTACAATCCTGAGCGGGCTTCATAGTGTGGATATGAGGAGAGTGATTCGTTTCAGGCTAAAGACTAAAAACTAGGGTACACAATTTAAGAATAAGAGGATTTGTTTGAAACAATGATGAAGAGGCTTTTTTTCTCTTGGGGGTCACTGTGATGTGGAATTCTCTCCCCTGGTAGGATGTGGAGCCTGGATCATTCAATTAATTGAAGGCAAAGTTAGATAGACTTTTGGTAGACAAGGGATTCATGGGTAAAGGGGGGAACAGACAGGATGTGTATTTGAGACCATGAAAAAAAATCTAAAATCATATTGAATGACTGGACATACTCAAAGGGCCAAATGGCCCACATCTGTTCCTATGTTGTTGCACACTTTTTAGCAGTAAAACTTAAACCATTGCAGTGTCTTTAGTTTCAAGCAGTGAGGTAAATTTAGCATTTCTTTTTCCCAGAGGAGTTTTTCCTCTACACTTATTTACTTGGCTTCCTACTTCAATCAATTTAATAAACAAAACATTCTGGAAAGAAATAGTCATCTTGCTTAATTTAGTCACGTGCCAAAAGAGCACAAAGGTACAATCTGTACAGCTGGAAAGAACTAGGTGGACAAGGGTTATAAATTCTGTATGGGCTAAAGTACCTGTTATTGATCTAGAAATTAAAGAATGATCTGTTGAGAATAATGAACAATTATAACATAATTTATTAATAATTGAACAGGCAGCAGATTGAAAGCTGGCTCAGTAAAAAGATTTGCTCCTTCCCTCTGTGGCATGATGGAAATGATCAGATATTCAACTATGACCACTTTCTGTGGTTCAGACCCAGAAAAGCAAAAGAAAAATCATTTTGAATTGAAGAAAGTAAGAATGAATGTGTAATTTTAAGAGTTATTTCTTGTATTTATTCAATCTCTGCCCTGAATAAATATTACTTAAGGCTCTGACAACATTTTAACAATACTACTGCAGTCTTTGTGTTCCAGAAATAGTGGTCTCTCCATCAAAACTGTTCTTTTACAGCTACTGGGTGTGCGTCTACCCAATAACAGGGAACAGTGCTTAGTTATGCCCTGTCCACAAGAGGCAGGACAAATCCTATGCAGTCAGCCATCATTAAAGTGATAAAAAAGGTTGTCATGAGTACTATCAAGCGGCACTTACGCATCAATAATCTGCTCACTGGTGCTCAGTTTGGGATTCATAAGAACCACTCAGCTCCTTGCTAGATTACAATACTGGTTCAACATGGACAAAAAAGGTGAACGCCAGAAGAGAGGTGAGAGTGATTGCTGTTGACAAAAAGACAGCATTTGGCCTGGTATGGCATCAAGGTGATGTAGTAAAACTCAACCAGGGAAACCACTCCCTACTTCTTTGAGTAATACCGAGCACATAAAAAAGTTGATTGTGTTTCTTGGTGGTCAATCATGTTGGTCCAATTAAGTCACTGCAGCAATTTCTCAGACAGTGCTTTAGACCTAAACATTTTCAATCTCTTCATTAATTTTAAGCTCAGAAATGGGATGTTTGCTGATAATTGCACAATGGTCAGTATCTTTGTTGAGGCCTTGGATATTAAAGCGATTCAATTTACATGCAGCCAAACCAGGAGAACACTCAGGCTTGGGCTGATAAGTGGCAAGTAACATTCACATGACAAAAGTGTCAGTAATGATGACCTCCAAAAGGGGAGATTCTAACCATCTCCCCTTTCCATTCAATAATTTAACATCACTGAATCCTGGGGGCTACAATTATCCAGAAACTGAACTGAAGCAGTCCTATAAATACTGTGGATGAAAGAGCAGAGTTATAGGCGAGGAATTCTATAGTATGTAACTCACCTCCTAACTCCCCAACGCTTGGCTATCATTCACAAGGCACAAGTCAGGAGTATGATGGAATGCTCTTCCCTTGCCAGGTTGAATGCAGCTCCAACAGTACTTAAGAATTCCAACATCAAAGCAATCCATTTGATTGCTATCCCATCCACCATGGACTCACTGCACCATCAATGGATTGTGGCTCTAAAGACTACCATTTGCAAAGATGCATTGCAGCGACTTAAAACGGTCCATTGAAAACTTTTGGCCCCTACCATTCAGAAGGCCAAAGGAAAAAGGTACATGTGTTTCACGTAAAGACAGCATAGTCCTACTGTCTCCCTATAATCTCTCTACGCACTGTCATTATCACCTCTTTATTGCTACCTTTGCTTCTGGAGCCATGACTCACCTTCTCTCAGATCTAGTATAAATACCTCCCTATTTCTCCACTTTTTTTAGCTTTGACAAAATGTCAGTTAGACTCAAAACATCAGCTCTTTTCTCTCCTTACAGGTGCTGCCAGACATGCTGAGATTTTCCAGCATTTTCTCTTTTGGTTTCATGCTGATACAACATGAAAAACTGTCAGCTTTGAAAGTTGACAGCTATGAAGAAATTAATTTAATGTCATTCCAAACTGGCTAATGCATCACCTCAAATTGCCCTCTCCTATATTACTTTAGCCTCTCTCAACATACTTGTACTATTTGCAGCACATATTTGAAAGAACAAAATCCATAAGCTAATTGGATGTATCCTGAGCCACAGGATCTCATGAAGAATGCTGCACTCCCAACAAAAGCACTGTCGTGAAAACTCTGTTAAAAAGAAAAACTATTGAGGTGGGATAAAAGCTTAATAGGTATTTTGTTAAACTTAGCGAAAGATCTTCCAATGTGAGTACCCTTAAAATTTCCCTTTGTGTAACAGGACTAATGTTTCAAGTCTTTTTTCATTATTTTCAATTACTCTTCCAACAATAATGAAAATGATTGTATGTCCAGCTGGTAGTTTTGCCAAGTCTGCAGTGCAAAGTATAGTTAATGTTTGAGGTCAATGACTTAATATTAGTTATGTTCACTATTCAGAAAAGGTAGACATTATCTGGCACAAGAAATCTAAACCACGTGATGGAACAATAGTTATCCATTCATATAAAACATTTGCTTCTCTCTCTGCAGATGTTGCCTGACACCTTGAGTGTTTCCAGTATTTTCTGTTACACTTCCAACTCCCAGAGTCTGCAACATCAGCGACAATAGTAATTGCATATTGTCCATAGCATCCCAAGACAATTCACATGACATTGTGACACATGAGCAGGTGGTTGATCATTTGACCACAGTTTGGTATTATTTTGTATGTATTATACAGATTCCATATTACTGCAACCCTGTGTCCACAGCAATAAGGGAAACATTTGTCACTATGAAGACATGGTGTAGAATTCATTTTGTATTTTTTTCGAAGTGTTAATTTATATGCTGACAAAGAAATATAGTGTGTTAAATCTGGTACTTGGCAATGATGAGGAATAAG
Source organism: Chiloscyllium plagiosum (assembly GCF_004010195.1). NCBI lineage: Eukaryota > Metazoa > Chordata > Chondrichthyes > Orectolobiformes > Hemiscylliidae > Chiloscyllium > Chiloscyllium plagiosum. The sequence continues at coordinate 11,822,408 of NC_057739.1, read as the reverse complement.
TAAAAGACCTGAAGGTAGCAAAATGCTTGTATTTCAGATGACTGGCCTCCAACAACCACCTGCCTTTGTATTAGATATGACTCCAATTGGTGCGGACGGAGTTGGGGGCAGGGTAGGATCTGACAAGGAAGGGGGTGGGCAGGGGGAAGCGGTGTTGGACGGGGTTGGGGTGGGCAGAGTAAGACCGAACGGGTCGGGGGCGGGTGAGGCGGGTGCAGGGTGTGCTTTTGCTCGGTCTCCTAAACGGGGAGCAGACTTCACAGAAAACTCCGAGCCCCAGAGGAAATCAATTAACTGAATAATCAGTTATCTATCCATCTTGTTTGAATAATTGAGGTTCCTCTGTATATAGACAATTCTTAACTTTATAGGGTCAATAGCAGTGTTGAACCTGGACTGGAAGAGCTTGGCTAGGAGTGCAGCAAGTTCTGGAACACGTCTTCAAGATTTTTGCAGGAATGTTGACAAAGCCCATAGCTTTTGTTGTATCCCAGCAATTCTTGATATCAAATAGAGTGAATTGAATCAGTTACAATGTAACGTCTGCGATGCTGCAGACATTTGGAGGAGGCTGTCATGAATCATCTACTTGGTACTTCTGCCTGAAGATTGTTGCAAATGTTTCAGTTTTACCTTTTGCACTGATGCACTTGGCTCCCCCTTTATTGAGGATATGTCGTTTACTTGTCCAGAGTGGTAGAACTGTGGAGCTTAGATCTGACCCACTGTTTACAGAATAATTTATCACTTTCTGCTTTTGCTGTTTGGGCAGCAGGTAGTTCTTCCTTGTAGCTTCACCAGGGTGACACCTCATTTTCAGATGTGTCCAGTGCCGCTTCTGGCATACCCTGTTTTACATATCATTCAACAAGAGTTGATCTCCTGGCTTGATGGCAATGTTAGAGTGTTGAATATGTCATGTGATCAGGTTGTAGATCGTATTTTAATATAATTTCCGAGAGGTGCGAGGGAGGAGCGAAGGACTTCTGGGAAGGTTTTAAGTGGGTGAGATCTAAACCCAAGACCCTACACCGTAGGGCCTCCCTCCCACCCCTCCCACCCACCTCCTCTAACCTTACTAAGAGTCTGTAAACGAGGTAAGTTTTCAGGTTTCTCTTTTTTTTTCCTTCTCTTCCTTTGTTTAGTTCTATGCGGGCTTTCAGAGTAGTGGGATATGGATGTGAGGGCAGTTGCATGTTCCTCCTGCAGAATGTGGCAGGTGAGATACACTTCACATATCTCTGCCCACTACATCTGTGGGAAGTGCACCTAACTCCAGCTCCTCGAAAACCGAGTTAGGGAACTGGAGCTGGAGCTGGATGAACTATGGATCATCTGGGAGGCTGAGGGGGAAATTGAGAGGATATACAAGGATGTGATCACTCCCCAGACACAGAACTCAATAGTTAGATGGATTGACAGGAGATTTTGTGGTCAGGAACAGGACTCCCGGAAGGGATTGACAGGAGATTTTGTGGTCAGGACCGGGACTCCCGGAAGATATGTTGTCTCCCCGTTGCCAGGGTCCAGGATATTGCAGATTGGGTTTACAGGAATCTGAAGGGGGAGGGTGAGCAGCCAGAAATCATGGTACATATTGGCACCAATGATATAGCCAGGAAAGGGATTGAGGATCTGAAAAGTGACTACAGAGAGTTAGGTTGGAAGCTGAAGAGCAGGATGAGTAGAGTAGTGATCTCAGGTTTGCTCCCGGTGCCACGAGATTGTGAGATGAGGAACAGTCAATGAATGCAGCTTAACATGTGGCTGCGAGGCTGGTGCAGGAAGGAGGGCTTCAGATACCTAATCCACTGGGATACCTTCTGGGGAAAGTGGGACCGGTACATGAAGGATGGGTTGCACCTGAACTGGAAGGGCACAAATGTCCTGGATGGGAGGTTTGCTCGTGTGATTTGGAAGGGTTTAAACGAGTTTTGCAGGGGGGTGGGAGTCAGAGCCATGTGTCTGAGAGGGGGGGTCAGTTGCAGATGGGACAGTGACAGGATGTATTGAATCTACTGGGAAGGTTTCTCAAGTGATGAAACAAAGGGATCGGATAAAGTGCGTCTGCTTTAATGCAAGGAGTGTCCGAAATAAGAGTGACGAACTTAGAGCATGGACCAGTACTTGGGGCTACGATGTTGTGGCCATACGGAGACATGGGTTTCACAGGGGCAGGAATGGTTGCTTGATGTTCTAGGGTTTAAAATGTTTAAAAAGAACAGGGAGGGTGGAAAAAGAGGAAGGGGTGTAGCATTGCTAATCAGAGAGTGCATCACAGCTACAGAAACAAAGGTTGTTGAGGAAGGTTTGTCTACTGAGTCAGTATGGGTGGAAGTTAGGAACAGCAAGGGAACAGCCACCGCATTGGTGGCTTTCTACAGACCACCTAATAGCAGTAGAGAGATTGAAGATCTCATAGGCAGGCAGATTCTGAAAAAATGCAAAAGTAGCAGGGCGGTTGTTATGGGTGATTTCAACTTTCCCAATATCGACTGGAACATCCTAAGTGCAGATGTTTTGGATGGAACTTTTTTTGTCAAGTGTGTTCTGGAGGGTTTCCTTACTCAGTATGTAGACAGGCCGACGAGGGGAGAGGCCATTTTGGATTTGGTGTTCGGCAACGAGCCAGGACAGGTGTCAGATCTTGCGGTAGGAGAGCATTTTGATGAAATTGGTCACAATTACCTCATATTTAGCATAGCCTTGGAGAGTGAAAGTAACAGCTACCGAAGGAAGATATTTAATTGAGGAGAAGGAAATTATGACGCTGTCAGACAGGAGTTGGGAAGTACAGACTGGGAGCAATTGTTCCACAGAGAGGGCACAGCAGACATATGGAGACTATTTAAGGAGCAGTTGTTGCGAGTGATGCACAAATTTGTTCCTCTGAGATAGGTAAGAAGGGGTAAGATTAAGGAACCTTGGATGACGAGAACAGAGGAGCTTCTTGTCAAAAGGAAGAAGGCAGTTTACATAAGGTGGAGGAAGTAAGGATCTAGCACAGCTTTAGAGGATTACAGGCTTGCTAGAAGGGAGCTCAGAAATAGACTAAGGAGAGCCAGGAGGGGGTACAAAAAAGGCTTGGCAAGAAGGATTAGGGAGAACCCAAAGACATTTTACTCATACGTGTGGAATAAGAGAATGATCAGGGAGAAGGTAAGGTCAATCAGGGATAGCGGAGGGAACTTGTGCGTGGAGTCTGAGCAGATAGGGGAAGCCCTGAATGCATTTTTTGCTTCAGTTTTCACCAAGAAAGGGAACTTGTTGTCAATGAAAACTTCGAGGATCTGGGATACAGTCTTGACCAGATCATGACTGATGAAGTTGATGTGCTAGAAATTTTGGAAAACATTAAGATTGATAAGTCCTCAGGGCCAGACCAGATTTATCCTAGACTGCTCCGGGAAGCAAGAAAGGAGGTTGCTAAGCTGCTGGCGAGGATATTTGCCTCCTCACTCTCCACGGGAGTTGTACCGGAGGATTGGAAGGAGGTGAATGTTGTTCCTCTTTTCAAGAAAGGCAATAGGGAAATCCCTGACAATTACAGACCAGTCTTACATCTGTGGTCAGCAAAGTTTTGGAAAGAATTCTGAGGGATAGGATTTATGACTATTTGGCAAAGCATAGTGTGATTAAAGGTAGTCAGCATGGTTTTGTGAGGGACAGGTCATGCCTCACAAATCTTATTGAGTTCTTTGAGGAGGTGTCAAGACAGGTCAACGGTGGTTGAGCAGTGGATGTAGTGTATGTGGACTTCAGCAAGGCATTTGATAGGGTTCCCCATGGTAGGCTCATTCATAAAGTCAGGAAGTATGCGATACAGGGAGATTTGGCTATCTGGATTCAGAATTGGCTGGCTGACAGAAGGCAGAGAGTGGTTGTGGATGGAAAGTATTCTGCCTGGAGGACAGTGTTGAGTAGGGTCCCGCAGGGCTCTGTTCTTGGGCCTCTGTTCTTTGCAGTTTTTATAAATGACTTGGATGAGGAGATTGAGGGGTGAGTTAGTAAATTTGCTGATGACACAAAGGTTGGAGGTGTCGTCAATAGTATAGAGGGCTACTGCAGGCTGCACCCCAACAGACAGGATGCAGAGCTGGGCTGAGAAATGGCAGATGGAGTTCAACCTGGATAAATGCTTGGAAGGTGATGCGTTTTGGAAGGTTGAACTTGAATGCTAAATATAGGATTAAAGACAGGATTCTTGGCAGTATGGAGGAACAGAGGAATCTAGGTGTGCAAGTACATAGATCCCTCAAAGTTGCCACCCAAGTGGATAGGGTTGTTAAGAAAGCATGTGGTGTTTTGGCTTTCATTAACAGGGGGATCGAGTTTAAGAGCCGTGAGGTTTTGCTGCAGCTCTCCAAGTCCCTGGTGAGACCACACTTGGAATATTGTGTACAGTTCTGGTTGCCCTACTATAGGAAAGATACAGAGGCTTTGGAGAGGGTGCAAAGAAGGTTTACCAGGATGCTGCCTAGACTGGAGAGCTTGCCTTATGAAGAAAGGTTGAATAAGCTCGGACTTTTCTCTCTGGAGAGAAGGAGGAAGAGAGGAGACCTGATCAAGGTGTGCAAAATAATGACAGGAATAGATAGAGTCAATAGCCAGAGACTTTTCCTCAGGGCAGGATTGATTGGTACGAGGAATCATAGTTTGAAGATATTAGGAGGAAGGTATAAAGGAGATGTCAGAGGTAGGTTCTTTACGCAGAGAGTTGTAAATGCATGGAATGTGTTGCCAGCTGTGGTGGTGGAAGCAAAGTCATAGGGGACATTTAAGTGACTGCTGGACATGCACGTGGATAGCAGTGAGTTGTGGTGTGCATAGGTTAAGTTACTATATTTTACATTAGGATTAAATCTCGGCACAACATCGTGGGCCAAAGGGCCTGTTCTGTGCTGTACTTTTCTATGTTCTATGTTCTAATTTGGCTGCTACTGATATCCCACAATGCTGCATGGATTTCCAGTTTTGAGCTGCTGGATCAGTTCAAAATCTATCCCATTTAGCACAGTGATAGTGCCACACAAAATGATGTAGAGTATTTTCCAACGCGCTGTGCTGTTCTCATGAAGCTCAACATAAGCTCAAGGAACAGCATGTCATCTTTCAATTTGGAATTCCATAGTCTCTGGGGCAAAACAATGAGTTCATCATTTTCTGATCATTGCCACAGCTCACATTTTTTCAGAAAGCAGCCTTTAGTGAAGGTGGTCATTGAGGACTGAGATGAGAAGTTACTTCACTTAAAGAATTGTGCAATATCGGAGCTCTCTCGGCCTAGACAGTTGTGTCGGCCTCTTCGCTGAATACATTTAAGGTTGGGATAGGCAGATTTTTGATCCCTCAGGAAATCAAGCGAAATGGGAACTGTGTGGGGTGGTGAATTTAAAGCCTAAGATCAGCCATTGACAAGGCTTTCTCTGCGTGTTTTCCCTTTTGTTTTTGTATTCTGCTATTCCTATGTAAACTTCCACTAAGCCCCATCTTTTTTGCTGAACATGATGCATTCCCACCTTCATTTGCATCACACCATCACCCATTGACATAATCTCTCCTGTCTTCCGTGTTCTACAGATGTTCCCTTTTATTCTCAAATCTACCACTCACCGCGCAAACCTCAACCTTTCCCTGATTCAGTACTTGCTACAAAGTTCCAGCATCTTCCAAAAGGCAGTCAATCTGAAAAATTAACACTGGCTCTCCTCCAGCAGATGGGCCTGACTTCTTGTTTATTATCCAAGCTAATCATCATTGTGAATTATTTGTTTAACATATAATTCTGATAACTCAACATGAGCCTTCGCTAATAATTTTATTTTGATGAAGAAAAGAGTAAGGGTAGACATCAACTGAGGCTGTCAAAAGTAACTTAGAGCATTTTTGTAATTTCACAAATTATTCATAAAACTTTCTTTATACACATACGTAGTCACTGAAGCAGTTCGATTCTGTATGATCACATTATGAAGAAAACAAACATTGGACTTTGAATCTATCCAACAAACAAATCGAAGGCATCTTTTACTTGTACAAGGTTATATTTATGTATATTTGAGGAACAAGGAGGGTCCGATAACTAAACAGATCCCCAATTACCTGCAGCGGGAAGACCTTAGACTGTGGTCATTCCCCACTGCACCTTGGTGCCAGCTGCCTCACACTTTAGTGCATCCCTCAGCACGTTGCCGTAGTCCTTGGAATGTGCCAGTCTGAAATATTTGGGCTGGGTCAACTTTTTGCTCTGGAAAACCAATACATTTCAGACATACCAAAGAGTGCTTTTCACCAAGTTAATGGTCCTCCAGACTCAGTCGATGTTTGTCTCAGTGCACATCCCTGGGAACAGACCATAAAGCATAGAGTCCTGTGTCATGGTACTGCTCGGTACTAACCTTGACAAAAACTACTGCATCTCTCTCTAGACTTTCTTTGCAAAGGCACATCTGACAAATAAGACCTTGAAATTTGAGAATCTGCTTATTCTGCCACATAAAACGGTCATTTGTTCCACAGCAGTAAATCCATATGTTTGAACATTCGTATTAGCCCCAGTGAAACTGGTATTATCATCATAGTCAGAAGCTGGAATTTTAATGTGTCCATTGGTGGAGATGTATTATGGAAGTGATTGATGAGTGAGTGAAGAAATGAGTGTTAATGATATCAACACTGTCTTTGTTATTCAAATGAATGTTGTACAGTTCTGGCTCAACCTGTTATATTTCACTGATAAGACAGGTTTTAAAACATTCTTGCACTGAAGTCAATGCAACCATCACCTCTCTTGACAATGTACAATGAATGAGGCTAACAAAAATTGACAAGCAATTAAGGAGCAGGTACTGCAGGTCAGAATTTGAGTAGAACTTGTTTCTCTACCTTTGGGGGAATTGTATTATCTCTTCTGTATAGCTTTGAAAAAGGATAGTTTTTTTTATCACAGAATATCTAATTCTTTGCACATTTGAAATCTGTATTTCAAAATGAGTTTTTTTTACATTCGTTTATGCTGTTTTGGTAATGTTTTAAAAAGTGTATCTTAACCAACCAGGCCTTTAAAGATTAACACTGATAAACACCGTTGAGCATGAGAAAGGTCAAAGTAGTTGTGTCACATGGACCTAAGTGCCATTTTGAAAATTAACAAAGCCCTCAGTAGACACATTACTGACCCAAAGTTCATCAGTATGATTGAGTTCAGCATGATGTTATTCAAGAGGTGAAATCATTAGTAGCACAACTAAATATAAAACAGTAATAATCTATGGCAGCATAACATGAAATATCATGATTTATAAGACATTTATAGAATGATGAGACTAACGCATTAATATTGTTTAATGCAAGGTTTGATCTCACACCAGACATTTGAGGATGGTATTTGAAAGTGCAGTATCTCTTTATAAGTGACTTATACTGTAAAACAAGACTTAGCTCACACCTAGTTTATTATGATTTAGCAATTTGGTCATTTTACATTAGGATATTATCTGTCTGTGTCCCATGGGGGACAGGGTGTATTGCATCCTGGGTGTAAAGGAGGTTATCGGATAGCAATGGGTTAAAGGGTGAGGAGAAGATCCTGGGGAGAAGAGGGAGTTGATGGCTTCAAGGGGTATGCGAGCAGAACATCAGGTCCCAATGGGAGAAGGAGATTGTCGGGTCAGGGTACAGAGTGTGAGGGATCTGGGAGCAAGGTAGGAGGAGCATCTCTGTCGTAAGTTGGAAGGTCAGTTTAACAGATATCCAGGAGTTAGTCTACATTTTTAACAGTATAATATTTCCTGATTAACTCTTCATTAACTGCAGCAAAAATGTCCACATTCTCCAATTAAAAAAAGGCATTTTTGGAAGTTGCCAGTTTGTATAACCTCTCCCTGTAAGCTACTCAAAATTGAGGCTCAGGGAATAAACAGGATAGTAGTAGTATGGATACAGTGTTGTCTGAGCAATAGGTAACAGGGACAGTGGCAAACTGCTATTTGTTTTCTAAATGTTCCAGACTCCAATATCAGGCTCCATTATCAGAACAACTCCTTTCCTTGATCCACATTTGTGTCCTAGACTTGGGTGTACAGAACACAAGTCAAAATTTGCAAATGGTTTGGCTGTACCACGAACAATTTTGAGGATGATGATAGATTTCAGCTGAGTAGACAGTGTCTGGACTCCTGAGCCTGGGGCTCGTCCAGTCTGTTCACTTTTCTTTCTTAAGGTTTGAATGCTTAGGAGATGGTATATAAAAAGAATGGTTCCAAGCAAAAATATTTCAGGTTTACCAATTTAAAGTGAGCGTCAAAATTGGACTTTTCTCTTCGGGGAAAAAGATAATGATAAGAAAATTTACAGAATGTTCAAAATCTAGACAGAATAGATTAGGAGAAATTCCATGCATCAGCACAAGAATTAAGAACCAGATTAGTAAAGTAACCAGAGGAACATAATGATAAATACTTCACTGAGTGAATAGTTCAGAATCTGAAACATTCTTCTTGACAGTGCGATGGAAGAAGATTCAGTCATGTCTTTCAAAGGATAATGGGCAATTATTTGAAGAGAAAACATTTACAAAGCATTTCTTAGAGGTGACATAACTATGAATATTTGGCTGTGTTTCAAAATTACAATGATCTTAACAGGGGATTCTGTGTTTACAATTTGATTGACAGTTTAAAGAAGGCTATTAAGGTATTAGTAACTTTTGATTTGACTGATGAATGAGAATTTCTTCTTTTCTTTAATAACAGACTGAATCCTTGAGGGGATTTAAAAGTTTGAATGGTTTCCTGAATGGAAATTTACTTCTATTATCTTGTGTATATGAGTCAAAGCTGTATTAGATTCGTAGAAGATTAATTTATTTTCTTGTCTGTACATGGTTCCAGAAGACTTTCCATGGTCAAGGTTGGGTGAGTGGCATTGGAAGTGGCATGGGGTTATGAGGAGCATGAGGGTGAGCAGAGGTGAGGGTTATCAATCCCTTACGTAACTAGGGCTGAGACAATTATAAGCTGTAACAATAATTTGTTTTGTATCTGATCATTGTGCATCTGAAAGTGTATGTGAGATGAGTAGGTGAATTACGTGCATTATTTTCAGCATAAGTCTGTGCGAATGAATAATCTAATTTTTAAAACTCACAAAAAACTTGCTGCTTGAATTATTTAATTAGATCACTTGCTCTGAGGGTTACAAAAATGCACCTCTTAGGCACAAATAGACCAATCAAAGGCACAGACAGTAAAGGGATATCTATTTATTCGTGACAATTTGTTCAAACTATAATCCTCCTGGAATGCCAGGCAACATATGACTTCATTGCTTTGAAATCTAAAGCTTTTAATGGCAACATAAATGTCACTGAAACCAAGTGAAATACCAAGTGTTAAGTGAATAAACAACATTAATTTCAGTCAGCTATGCATTTCCTCTAATATATGTAAACTGTGGACATTTAGCATCCCACATTAGACCCCTGGGAATGTCAGTTAGCTAAGCAGTCAACTTTTTGCTTCCTGCATTAATTTGGGTACTTCTCCAGTAAACAACCCTTCCATTTTGGCTCACAATTCTTTATATTGAAGCGAAATGATATCAATGTATTAACTATTAATGGGTTACGGAGGTTAAAACTCTAATATTTGTGATAAGAACAAAGAACAAAGAAATTTACAGCTCAGGAATAGGCCCTTGCACCCTCCAAGCCTGAGCTGATCCAAATCTACTGTCTAAACCTATCGCCCAATTCCTAAGCATCTGTATCCCTCTGCTCTCCACCTACTCGTGCAGCTGTCCAGATGCATCTTAAATGAATCTACCGTGCCTGCCTCTACCACCTCTCTTGGCAACGCGTTCCAGATGCCCACCACCCTCTGTGTGAAGTACTTATCGCGCGTATCCCCCTTAAACTTTCCACCTCTCACCTTGAAAGCATGACCTCTCATTATTGAATCCTTCATCCTAGGAAAAAGCTTGTCTCTATCTACCCTGTCTGTACCCTTCATGATTTTGTAAACTTCAATCAGGTTCCCCCCAATCTCCTTTTTTCTAATGAAAACAGACCTAACCTATTCAACATCTCTTCATAGCAAGCACCTTCCATACCAGGCAACATCCTCGTAAACCTTCTCTGCACCCTCTCCAAAGTGTCCACATCCTTTTGGTAATGTGGCGATCAGAATTGTACGCAGTATTCTAAATGTGGCCGAACCAATGTCTTGTACAATTTCAGCATGACTTGACAGCTTTTATACTCAATACTCCGCCCAATGAAGGCAAGCATACTATATGTCTTCTTGACCACTCTATCCACATGTGCAGCCACCTTCAGGGTACAATGGACCTGCACTCCCAGATCTCTCTGCCCATCAACTTTCCTAAGGCTCTTTGTTCATTGTATAATTCGCTCTAGAATTAGTCTTGCCGAAATCCATCTGCCACTTTTCCGCCCAACTCTCCTGTCTATCTTTATCCTCCTGTATTCTTTGATAGTCCCTTATGCTTTCTGCTACTCCACCAATTTTCGTGTCATGAAGTTGGTGATCTCAATTCACTTCATTCCCACTGAAGACAGAACTTTTAGTTTTAGGAATGAGACTGAAGCAGCAGCAAACAACTGAGAACACTTACATATCACCTTCAGTGTATCTAATCATGTCTATTTGCTATATGTCCTCCAAAATGGCAGACGTGAAGGGCAATGGGGTGACGTTGGAGTGGTGCTGACATATGGGAATGATTGTGTTCCATCCCAATGGCTGTGGAGTAGACAGGTCTATTTGTTCACAGCCAAGAAATCTGTACCTAACATCAGCAACATTTACATTTGCCTTTGAAAGACCATCTCACTGAGACCACTCAAATCTTTTGGAATATTTATACACCTTGCGCAGGCAAGTCTACAATACAGGTATTTTTAATCAAGCATTTCGGACATGTTATGATACACTTCTGGAGTAAGACTTGATCCTGGGCCTTCTGGCTCAGGAAGGCTCAGTACTGCTATATAAAGAGACCAGGATCAGTCATCTTAAACTGAGATAAAAAGCATTCTGTCCAGTATATTTTATCCAGATTTATGTTCAGTGAATTGTATGAAATGTTTTAATTTCCGGTTTGTCATCAGAAGGTAAACAGATGAATGTTTTGAAAAATAGAATGAGAAGAAAAGGGAATAAGACCTCCCGTGCCTGTTACAAACACTTAGTGTAACACTTTCTAAAGTAAAATGTTTAGATATTAGGGCTGTTATGAAATTGATGTAATAGGACTGGGCTTCTAAATAGACTAACACAAACCATTAATAGAGTCAAAACAATAGGCTTGTGAGAATAATTACTTGACTGCCAGCTTTAATATCTCCACATCTAAATGGTATAGATCCATGGCAAATGAATTGTGAGTTACTCCTGCAGCTTTTACCACATGCTGTGCAGTAAATGGAGGAAATGAGATGATGGATTAATTGGCTCACAGTTTTCAATTAGTTACAGAATGATTGGAAGGTGGTTGCTCAGTAGATTATTTTCCATGGTAACAAAACAACCAGGCATTCAGCAGTGTCGGCCTCTTTTGGGAACAGGTGAACAGGACTTCTAACTTCGAGTCACAAGAACATAAGAATTCAAGCAAAGAGTCAGCCATTCAACCCCTTGTGCCTGATATCCCATTGAATAAGACCATAGTTGATCTAATTGTGGCCTCAACTTTTTTCTTGCCTATCCAGATAATCCTTGACTTCCTTGTCAAATAACAATTGATCTAAATCAGGCCTCAGTGATATATGTTCTGGGAAAGTGAACTCCATAGATTAATGACCTTCTACAACAAATAAATCCTTGCAGTCTGAATAAGAAACCCCTATTCTTTAAATTCTTATTACTGTGTCTACTAGTTCTGGTCCTCATAACTCCTCCAAGCATTCACCCTGTCAAGCCCTCTCAGGATTTTGTGTGTTTCAATAAGATCACATCTCATTCTTCTCAAGTCCAATGGGTATAGACACAACTTCCAAACATGTCCTCATCAGACAACTCCTTCATGCCAGGAATCAGTTGGATGAACCCCCATCTAAGGTGCTTCCAATAAAACTAATTAATTTGCAAAATAAGGAGACCAAAACTGCACAAAGTATTCCAGATGTGATCATGCTAAGGCACTATACAGCAGTAGCAATGTCTATTTCTATACATGATTATCCTTTGAAATAAATGCCAACACTCAGTTTTACCTTCCTAAGCATTTTCTCCTCCATAAACTAACATTTTGTCATTCAATCACTAGGACACAAATAGATTTTTGGGGTCATTGTCCACATTACAATCCATTTCCATTGGAATGCTAGCATTAGTTTAGCTCAGTTGGCTGGATGGTTGGTTTGTGAAGCAGTGTGATGCCAACAGCATGGATTTAATTCCCATTACTGAGTGAAGTGACCATGAAGGACTCTCCTTCCGACCCTCTTCCCTCGCCTGAGATATGACGGTCCTCAGGTTAGATTACCATCAGTATAACTGTCTCATCTCCTGTGACACCAACAATGGGCAAAGATCCAAGGAGTGGCAAATGGAGTTTAATTTAGTTAAATGTGTGGTGTTGCATTTTAGAAAGTCAAACCAGGACAGGACTTATACACATAATGTTAAGATACTGGGGAGTAATGCTGAACAAAAAGACCTTGGAGTGCACATTCATAGTCCCTTGAAATTGGTGCACAGGATAGTGAAGAAGGCATTTGATATGCTTTCCTTTATTGGTCAGTGCATTGGGTAGAGGTGTTGGGAGGTCATGTTGTGGCTGTACGGCATTTTGATTAGAACACTTTTGGAATATTGTGTGCAATTCTCGTCTCTCTCCTATCTGAAGGATGTTATGAAACTTGAAAGGGTTCAGAAAAGATTTACAAGGAAGTTGCCAGGATTGGAGAGTTTGAGCTCAAGAGAGAGGCTGAATAGGCTGGAGCTGTTTTCCCTGGAGCACCGAAGGCTGAAGGGTGACCTGAAAGGTTTATAAAGTCATGAAGGGCTTGGATAGGGTAAATAGACAAGGTCTTTTCCATGGTGTGGGGTAAGTCCAGAACTAGAGGGCATAGGTTTAGGGTGAGAGGGGAAAAATTTAAAAGGGACCTAAGGGACAACTGTTTCAGGCAGAGGGTGGTGCGTGTATGGAATGAGCTGCCAGAGGAAGTGGTGGAGGCTGGTACAATTACAACATTTAAAAGACATCTGGATGGGTATATGAATTGGAAGTGTTTGTAGGGATATGGGCCAGTGGACACAAATGGAATTAGATTCTTAGGATATCTGGTTGGCATGGACTAGTTGGACCAAAGGGTTTGTTTCTGTGATGTACATCTTTATGACTCTATTTAACAAATTTTATTTTCAATTCATATGAAGTATAGCAGGCATCGTTTCCATAATTTGCACTACAGAATGCAGAGCAAAAGAACAAAAACCAAAATGGGGAAGTAACTTAGCTAGCACCTTGGATATCTTCACCAATAACTATCAATCTGGATTGGTTAATACTTGTAACTTACTGTGCAAAATGAAGTTTCAAGATTTGTGTTACAGTCAGTGAATCTTGATTATTAAAGAAATAATAATGGGGACAGAAGTTTTAAAAATCACTTCTTTAAAAAAATAGTTTCAGTTGTAGAAGTTACTTTGTTTCTTTAAATAAATAGTGCTTTTAAGTGACAGTTGCACTACCCAATGCTGAAACATGATGAGATTACTGATTTCATCATTACCATCATCTTCATTTTATTGCCTTTTGTTTTGCAAGACAATAGACCTGCTTTAAGATTTGATTGAATTGCCGAAATGGTCACGCGTTTACAATGTAGGCTGTAATTGAGAACAGGTTTTTTAATTGAGGTTGTCAATCCCCAATTTCGCCCTTCAATCAAGCTGCGGATCTTCATTATAATCCTCTGGAGTCTCACTTGTCCGTTGTTGCTAACACATTAACTTTCAACAATATTCAATGCATTCCAGAAACTGTACTGCATATGTATATATGATTATTATTGCCATGTCATGACTGTTGGATACAAGTGTTCCCAGTGCTCCATAATTGAACAACGCAATCTAAATTTACACTTAATTAAAAAGCAGTCACAACAAAGGCAACTCCCTCATTTTATAACAAAAACTGATGCCTTCTTATTGCATTACATTCTTTCATTTGAATTCCATAGGTGCGATCAAGTGGCTTTGAAATCACTGGCAGTTTGCATTTGCCCTTGGATCATGTAAACAATGGACTTTCTACACCTTTTGGTTGGGGTAATGGAGGTGGGAGCACTGTTAAATATAATGTCACACTGAATGGAATTCAGAAAAGATCTCTGTGCCTGCAGGAAATACGGGAGCAGAGAAAATTGGCAGTAAAATAGCTGCACTGAGGTCGGGCATAGTTTCGGAGTCAATTTATTAGACTTGTCTGTTCACAGGTTGTACTTACTAAGGCTGATATGCAGACAATTTTCTTGACTGAGATCACTTAACAATAAAGAAAATACATTGATCTGGCATTATGTCTTGTGATGTACTTGTCCACCAAGTTAGTTGACAAAGCCCAAATGTCTAAAGCAGATTACAATTTTGCAGCCATAAAGAAATTCAATTATTCCAACCTTTAGGATAGCCAGAAGATTTATTTTCAATAACAATGGAATCTTTGGATTGATGTAGCATAAAACTTAGTCCTGTCCAATGACTCAGATGTCTGGAGCAGATTGATTAAAGGGAAATAAATATCAGTTAATATTTTCACAAATATCTGCAAACCAGAATTTTTGGTGACCTGCCATTTTAATTCACCACCTTGCCATCATGCTGACATCTCTGTCCTGTCCTGCCCCACTATTCCAATCAGACTCAAATCAATATTGAGGAGTAGCACATCATCTTTCAATCAGTCATTTTACAGCCTCGGAGGTTCAACACTGAGATCAATAATCTCAGATTATAAACTCTGAGTTCCTTCCCCCATTTTATTTCCATTTCCTGAAATAATTTGTTTGTTATCATGTTTGTGTTTCCAAACAATAGGTCGAGGCACATCTTTTGTTACTTTTTCTGCCAGAGCCTAACTTTGCTGTCATTCAATAATTCTTGTCTTCAAAACTCTTGCAGATCCTTCGATTGTGTTTATTCCACCAGTCCCTGGCTCAAAATCTATTATGTCGCTAAAATTTCCCAGTTCTGATAAAACATCATTTCTTTCTCCACAGGTGCTTTCTGATCTACTGAGCATGTCCAGTATATTCTGCTCAGAATTCAAATTTACAGCATTTAGAGAATTCTGAATTTTAATCGAGTGAAACAATTCCATTTACCTAAGCACTGAGGACGGTGGAGAAAACAATGCCAATGGATGTTGTATGTAATATTCACCTAATGCTTTATCTGAACTAGAGTGATGCATTAAGCAGCAGGCTTACAAAGGACATACACAAACTCCGAGAGAGTTCTGCAGTCTCCTATCAATGTCATGAGGACAAAAGAAAAAACATTCTTTATTCTTGATTATTGTGAACCACATTAGAATACTTGGAGCACTTCCCCAAAACAGCAACAGTGGTTTCAACAAACGTCAAAGACCAGTTTGCAGTTACAAGCATGTTTATAGGTTTACATTGCACAAAAATAAAATTAATCCACTTCTGATTTTTTATAATACAAAGCAGTAAATCCATTCCTAGTTACAAATTAATTGCAAATGAAAGCTCTCACACAACTGATCTTAATATATTGATTTATGATAGATACAGCATTTACCTCTCTAATATTATTAATGAAATATGGAAATGAATCCCTGAACCCATTCCTGAACTCATTTGGATAATTTGTTCAAAGCAGTCAGATCTTTCATTGGCACAAGATCTAGTTTTATCACACTCTGCTGTGGTCCACAATCAGCAATCCTGTGGATGCTGTCAATTCACACTGTCCTCGCCTCAAATACCTTCCTTCTTCAAGAAGTTACCTGTTTCTTTCTCTTTGTAGGTCTGACCCATTTACGTTTGAAAGTAAGCAATTCAGAATGGTAATTAAAGAATAGGTCATTAACTTTGTATCTAAAAAAGACAAACACTTGTTTTTTCGAAAATGTTGAGGGAATAGGAATCATGGAAAAGAAAAAGAATTTGGGATTCCAGCGACACAAGTCTCTAAATTTTTCCAAATAAGTACAAATTAATAAAAATGCCTTTGTTTGGGGGGGATGATGGAATAGAAAGAGCAGGAAATCAAGACATATTTGTAAAAATCTTTGGTCAGATCACAGAAATAACATGCATGCCTTGAAAATGATATAGTATAGACACAATAGAATTATAACTTTGTTTAAATGGATAAATTATGAGGACAGGTTGCATAGACTTGATTTGGAGTCCCTTGAGTTTAGAATTGCAACTTACACTTACATTACCTGCTTAATGTAGAATGACATCCCAAGGCAGATAATTAGACCAAAAAATAGGCACTGAATGAAAAGAGATGTCAGAATGGGTTGTCAAAAATATGGTCAAATAATTACATTTGAAGAAAAGCCTTTAAGCTTGGCAGAGAGGTGGAGTGGTAGAGGGATTTAAGAAGAGAATTCAAGAACATTGGGCCTATTCAGCTGGATACAGGGAATTGTGTGCAAGAAGCCCAAATCATTGGAAGAGAAACTCTTGGAAGCAGCAAGTTGTAGTGATGAAGGAGGTTACAGAGAGAGGGAGGATGAAGCCCTGAAAGCCCTGAAGGCTTGATGACAATTTCCAATTTGATTCAAGGAAGGGAAACATGGCTGAATGGCCAACTGTGTACCATAACAATGCAGTGACTCGGTGAAGAACTTGGAGCCTTTGTAGGTTGGCAAGGCAGACAGCAGCTGACGGATGAGTTAGACTTAATTTGGGCAAGTTTAGGGCATACAAGTTTCGGATGAGTTAAAAATAATACAGAATGTAAAGGTTAGAGAGCCAGGGAGGAGCACACAAAAATCATTGAGTCTTGTGGTAACAAAAGCCTGGATGTGAAGTTAGAGGAGACACAGCATGCACAGTTGTAATACAGTAAACCCCACAGCATGGGAGGACAGTAGTGTCATAGAGATGTATAGCATGGAGACAGACTATTCAGTCCAACTCATCCATGCCGATCAGATATCCTAAATTGATCCAGTCCCGTTTACCTGCATTTGGCCCATATCCCTCTAACCCTTGCTATTCATACACACATCCAGATGGCTTTTAAATGTTGTAATTTTACCAGCCTTCATCACTTCCTTTGGCAGCTCTTTCAATAATCTCTGCATGAAAATGTTGTCTCTTAGATCCCTTCTATATCTTTCCCCTTTTACCTTAAACCTATGCCCTCTGGACTCCCCCACCCCAGGGACAAGACCTTGGCTGTTCACCATATCTATGCCCCTCATGATTTTTATAAACCTTGATACAGTCACCCCTCAGTCTCAGACATTGCAGGGAAAACAGCCCCAGCCTACTCAGCCTCTCCCTATAGCTCAAACCTCCAGGCAGGAAGCCTCACAACCTTTAAAAACAACTTGGATGATGCTTGAAATTTCATAACATTCAAGGCTATGGGCCAAGTGCTGGAAATGGGATTAATGGAGATACTTGTCTCAGTCCCAATATGACAAAGGGCTTCTTCTGTGCTGCATGACTCGATGTTGCTAAGCATTTTCTTCCTGCTCTTATCCTCC
Source organism: Chiloscyllium plagiosum (assembly GCF_004010195.1). NCBI lineage: Eukaryota > Metazoa > Chordata > Chondrichthyes > Orectolobiformes > Hemiscylliidae > Chiloscyllium > Chiloscyllium plagiosum. Next base: position 11,804,681 of record NC_057739.1, on the reverse strand, counting down.
TTCTGCTGAACAATAAAGGGAAGTATTCAATTTACCATTTACCTACTTTACTTTCAGGAATCTGCAGATATGCATTCTAAAATCCTCTGTTTCACACCCCTTCTCATGTTTACTGTAGCTTTCCCTGCATTATTTGCAAGCTCCAAGTGCCTTTACTTTTATAATTCCATTTGTCATTTTCCTGGCATCTAGCATGTCCAATGATATTGTAATAGAAGATATGTTATTATATATTTTAAAAACCCTTTATTCTAGAGTTTGGATTTTGAACTGATGGATTGTGAGTTTTTTTCTGATTGTATGAGGAGGCTTAATAATTAATTGTCAGTATTTCTGGACCCATGTTTTGCTTAAACAAAAATGTGATAGAGGGACAAAAGAAATCTGTTTGCTTTAGGAGAGTTTTACGAGAATAGAGAGAGTAAATGTTGAAGGGCATTAAATTGCTTTTAGTGAGAAAGATCAGGGATTTTTTGTTTAAGGGAAACATGCATAGCTTGAAAACCTTTTGGTTTCAGTTCACAGATGTCCTAGTTAAATTTTGGGTGTATGAAACCTGTCTTAGGTTGACAAAATAATTTTTACATATTATGCACCTTTTTCAAAAGAAAAGGATTGTGGAGACAGCCAAACTCTATTACATCCCCATGACAATGCCCTGATCAATCAGAATTTACATTGGTTGTTGACTGTTCTGACTGTATCCCCATATCAGTGATAACTTAACCAATCAGCACCCTCTCCTATGCTGTAGAAAAGAAATGCCTCCTTTCTCATGTTTGTTTTTTTTTTGTGTTCTAGTTCCAATGAATGGACAGTGAAAATCTTCAACTTTTCTTCTATTAACAATGTATGACATAGTTCTTGTCGAGGAGGAGAAAGTGAGTACTGCAGATGCTGGAGACCAGAGTTGAAAAATGTGGTGCTGGAAAAAACACAGCAGGCCAGGCAGCATCTGAGGAGCAGGAGAACTCCTGAGGAGCATTCCTGAAGAAGGGCTTATGCCCGAAACATCGATTCTCCTGCTCCTCGGATGTTGCCTGGCCTGCTGTGTTTTTCCAGCACCACATTTTTCAACCCATAGTTCTTGTCCAACAAAGAGTTCATTCAGAGAAGTCTGAAATAGGTTATCCTCAGTGTTAGGGTCTAATTGGGAAGTTCCAGATCAGAAGTGTTTGGTTGGAACCCTTGAGATCTAGTCACAGTCTGTGATTACTCAAAAAAGAAGTTATCAGACTATTAAGACAGGGAATTGGAAGAAAAAAGTTATATCTATAGGTATGATAGAGATGAGAATTATTTTTGGTGTTTCAGTATTATAAAGTGTTGATATTGTGCCAAACAGGGTATACTACTTTCGATATTTTAAAATTGTGTTATACATAAATAGCTTGGTTTATTTTATTTCACCATCAATGCTTTTGCATAATAAGCTGCAAACCTTTTAATCATGTCCTGAAAAACATTCATGGAAAATAAAAGATCCAGTACTGATCCCTACTTAGAGGAGAAAGTGAGGTCTGCAGATGCTGGAGATCAAAGTTGAAACTTTATTGCTGGAACAGCACAGCAGGTCAGGCAGCATCCAGGGAACAGGAGATTCGACGTTTCGGGCACAGGCCCTTCCTCAGGAATGAGCAGAGAGTGTTCAGCAGGAGAAGATAAAAGGTAGGGAGGAGGGACTTGGAGGAGGGGAGTTGGAAATGTGATAGGTGGAAAGAGGTCACCTCCATCCTACTCCGACCTATCACCCTCACCTTGACCTCTTTCCACCTATCACATTTCCAACGCCCCTCCTCCAAGTCCCTCCTCCCTACCTTTTATCTTCTCCTGCTGAACACTCTCTGCTCATTCCTGAAGAAGGGCCTGTGCCCGAAACGTCGAATCTCCTGTTCCCTGGATGCTGCCTGACCTGCTGTGCTGTTCCAGCAATAAAGTTTCAACTTTGATATCCAAATGAATCCAACAAGAACTGGACCAAGCATATGTGGTACTCATAATCTTCTTCATCCTAAGTATACGCATGATTTTACTACAACTGCTAAGTATTTCATCAGTAATATTTTCAGCAACATAACACAAAACATCGCAGATAAGAAAAACTGCAGCATATTAACATGCCAAATTTCCCCTAAAGTAAATGCATTAAAATTCCATCAAATTTGACAATATTGTTATGTATTTGGCTTTAAGGGGTTAACACGTAGGGGGTTCCATACAACAGCCAAGCAGGGTGAGATCAATAGTTGTGATGTTGAGAAGATATGCTCTTCTTCATTAGGGTAAATAAAACCACAGAAAGTAGACAAAATCAAACACAAAATATTGCTGAGGAAAGGAGTGAACAAAGACAGAAATGGGAACTATTTAAATGTAAATCTATGATTCGCTCCAGTAATAATATCTAACAATATTCAATATCTAGGATCATACCAAAAGAGTACTTTGAAGTATTAAAGGGATTTTCTGCTATCTAGTGATCTCTGAGGCATGAAGTTTCCCTTTCTTGATATGTGCAAGATCAAGACAAACACTAGGCATACAGTAACAGTGATATCACCGCAGGGAGTTGGCAGCCAATTACACTGAAGTATTCTCAAACAGCAAATCAGAAAGTAAAATGCAGTAAAATCTTCTACTCAATTAAAATTTCCACAGAGTAAATACAAATCATCAGTGATACACATGGGATTAAAGTAGCTGAAATATCATAACTTTTTTTTAAATTTGAAAAAAACATTATTGCCATAATAATGGCAAAAAAGCATCCCAGTGATATAACATTAGATTTCTATGAGTAACTATTGAGTTATTAAAATTAAATTGCATTTATATAGTAACTGTTATGGCCACAGAAAGATCCAAAATGCTTTACAGCCAATAAAGTACTTTGGAAGTACAGTCAGTGTTGACACATAGCAGGCAATTTACATGTAGCAAGCTCCCACAAAAAGAAATGCTGTACTAATTATTGAAGGAGGAGGTGGAGGGCGTGGGTGGTGTCACGAACGTAGGTGGGGAGTTCTTGGACTAATGGGGACAGGACCGTGTCGAGGTATGCCGAGATGAGTTCGGTTGGGCAGGAGCAGGCTGAGACGATGGGTCGTCCGGGGCAGTCAGGTTTGTGGATTTTGGGCAGGAGGTAGAAACGGGCGGTGCTACTTAGCTCCACTGGAAACAGTATTTCAGTCACAAAACACCAATCCACCATTATCCTTTGCTTCCTTCTACTGAACTGTTTTTGGTCTTATTTACCATTTCCCTTTGGCTCTCATTGGCTTCATTTCAGACCTCTGCCATTTGGGGCCTTACTAAAATCTGTCTTAACCACTCTTTTGTTGAATGTTTCAGCAATAAACAAGAAAGGTAAATGAAGTTAGAGAGATATAACTTCTCCTTACAAATCTGTGCTGACTGTTTTTGATTAAGTAATATTTTTCTAAATTAGGATTTATACTGTAATTCAGAATTCTTTCCAGCAGACTGACTGACCTGCAATCTCTCTCATTTTCTCAGACTCCCTTTGCAAACAACAGCACACCATTAAAAATTCTCTAAAATCTGCCACCGCATTTGTAGCCAGAGAGGATTGGAATATAATATTCAATTCTTGCTTTGCTTTAATCAAGACTTAATGATTTATCCACTTTCAATGAATGTTTCCTCTCTCATGACTTTTACCCTTTTCAAAATATTACTCCATCTCCAAAACTTCTTTACTACCCCCTTCTTTTGTGAAGACAGACATGATGTTTTCATTAAAGGCACCTTCACATCTAATGTCTTCATGTACAAATTACATTTTTCGGTGTTTTGTAAGACCTACTCTTTCTTTAGTTCTGCAACGATAAGACCATAAGACATCAGAACAGAGATTAGGCCATTCCGCTCATTGAGTCTGCTCAGCCATTCAATCATGGCTAATATGTTTCTCAACCCTGTTCTTCCGCTTTCTCCTGCTAAACTTTCATCCCCTTGATACTCAAAAACCTTTTTATGGATTTATAATATACATTTAGATTTTTTTTAATCTTATTTACCTATATATTTGCATGCCATCTCTCAACTTTCCTTTATTTTACATTATTAATTATACACTTTCTAGACATCTCTCAGCTTTTCATAATATTGCACTCACAGTATCTGATATATGATTTCACTTTTAACCTTTTTCAATGCAATGCACTCTTTTGGACCTGATTGAGACACAGTACAGTTTGGGAACCGCACCACTTGTCTTTGTGGGAACGCATTTATTCTGAAGTTACTCCATCTTCTCCTTGAGTGGCTCCCATTCTCTTGACACTGATTCACCTTCAAATATTTGTTTACAGTGTACTGTTACCAACTAACACATGTGCTTAGTAAAATTGGCCTTCCTTCCAATGTGAACCTTTCATTGATTGAACGTACTGTGCAGAAGTAGAAAGAAGAACTCTAACCAAGCTTTGGCCCATACCTGTCGAAGTTTACCTCCCATCGCCTATCATCCACAGTCACCTACTACAGTCAGTGTTAAAGAGTATGGCTTGTGCACTAAGTATTGGCTCAGTGCTGTTGATCTTCTGCCTAGTTTCTCTACAAGAATTCTCCACTAATTTTGAATTGTAACGAGTTAGGATTTATTTTAAATGTCAGAAATATCAAATTGTTCTACTATCAGCTGTGCGACCAACTCCACTATTTAATTCCATAAAAAAAACACTAATTTTGTCTGGTCGGAAGAATTTGCGATCACTGGATTTTATTTTATTTTGGTGGAACTGATTCCTAGCTGCATAATTCAAGGTGCAAATTAATGTATGAAGGGAGAATGGGAAGATGAACTAATTATTGAGAATTGCTTGGCTGTAACTCCACCGTGTACGAGAGACAAACGAGGGTTTTCTTTTGTAAACTACTGACCTTTGTTCAACTTGACTTTGCAGTGTGTGAGCTTCCACTCAGGTCTGGAGTTCCTTTGATTTATTGCCAAGTGAAAGAGGATTGATTCAAACTGAGCTAAAGCACAGCAGGAAACATCTGCACTCGGAACTGGCCATCAGGCACTGCTGTTGCTTTGACATTGTTTCTTAGGATATATGCCAGAGCAGCTGAACCATACAGACAGCAGTACAGAAAATGTTCTACATTTAAGTTAAAAAAGAAGATTTGTGAAATCGTATAATATGTTTCTAAGTGGACCTTTTACATTCCACGTACAAGATTTAAGAGGAACTCAGAGAAAGGGAATCAAAGATTTTGTCTGTGTGCCAGTTTTGAGGGCCTTAAGTAAGATAGTTCTTGAGTATTCTCAGGTCATAGAGTCATAAAGATGTACAGCATGGAAACAGATCCTTCGGTCCAACCCGTCCATGCCGACCAGATATCCCACTCAATCTAGTCCCATCTGCCAGCACCCTCCAAACCCTTCCTATTCATATACCCATCCAAATGCCTCTTAAATGTTGCAATTGTACCAGCCTCCACCACTTCCTCTGGCAGCTCATTCCATACATGTACCATCCTCTGCGTGAAAAAGCTGCCTCTTAGGTCTCTTTTATATCTTTCCCTATCACCCTAAACCTATGCCCTCTAGTTCTGGACTCCCCGACCCCAGGGAAAAGATTTTATCTAGTTACCCAATCCATGCCCCTCATAATTTTGTAAAGCTCTAAAAAGTTACCTCTCAGCCTCCAATGCTCCAGGGGAAACAGCCCCAGCCTGTTCAGCCTCTCCCTATAGCTCAAATCCTCCAACCCTGGCAACATCCTTGTAAATCTTTTCTGAACCCTTTCACGTATCACAACATCTTTCCTATAGGAAGGAGACCAGAATTGCACACAATATTCCAACAGTGGCCTAACCAATATCCTGTACAGCCGCAACATGACCTCCCAACGCCTGTACTCAATACTCTGACCAATAAAAGAAAGCACACCAAACGCCTTCTTCACTATCCTATCTACCTGCGACTCCACTTTCAAGGAGCTATGAACCTGCACTCCAGGGTCTCTGTTCAGCGACACTCCCTAGGACCTTACCATTAAATGTACAAGTCCTGCTAAGATTTGCTTTTCCAAAATGCAGCACCTCACAGTTATCTGAATTAAACTCCATCTGCCACTTCTCCATCTGGCCAAGATCCTGTTGTAATCTGAGGTTACCCTCTTCGCTGTCCACTACACCTCCAATTTTGGTGTCATCTGCAAACTTACTAACTGCACCTCTTATGCTCACATCCAAATCATTTATGCATGTGACAAAAGGTAGTGGACCCAGCACCAATCCTTGTGGTACTCCACTGTTCACAGACCTCCAGTCTGAAAAACAACCTTCCACCACCATCCTCTGTCTTCTACCTTTGAGCCAGTTCTGTATCTAAATAGCTAGTTCTCCCTGTATTCCGTGAGATCTAACCTTGCTAATCAGTCTCCCATGGGGAACCTTGTCGAATGCCTTACTGAAGTCTGTATAGATCATATCTACCACTCTGCCCTCATCAATGTTTTTGTTACTTATTCAAAAAAACTCAATCAATTTTGTGACAAAATTTTTCCCACGCACAAAGCCATGTTGACTATCACTAATCAGTCCTTGCCTTTCCAAATACATGTACATCCTGTCCCTCAGGATTCCCTCCAACAACTTGTTCACCACTGACATCAGGCTCACTGGTCTATAGTTCCCTGGCTTGTCTTTACCGTCCTTCTTAAACAGTGGCACCACGTTAGCCAACCTCCAGTCTTCAGGCACCTCACCTGTGACTATTGATGATACAAATATCTCGAGAAGAGGCACAGCAGTTACTTCTCTAGCTTCCCATAGAGTTCTAGGGTACACCTGATGAGGTCCTGGGGATTTATCCACCTTTATGTGTTTCAAGACATCCAGCACTTCCTCCTCTGTAATATGGACATTTTGCAAGGTGTCACTATTTATTTTCCTACAGTCTATATCTTCCATATCCTTTTCCACAGTAATACTAATGCAAAATAGTCTCAAAATAACATGAGGCTAAGCCATGAAACTATTCGTAAATTTTGCTGGAAGTATCGCTGAAAGTAGTTTACTCCAGGAAAGGAAAATGTTCCCTTTTACTAGACACGCCAATAGAAATGTGCATTTAATTACTTAATTCTAAATGTCCAAAATTGCTATCTAGGTGTGGTCAAGGAACATTGCCATGGCCAATATGTCTTGACCAATACCAATGGGGAGGTAATGACCTAATGGTATTATCACTGCACAATTAATCCAGAGATTCAGGTAATGTTCTGGGGACCCGGGTTTGAACAGCAACATCACAGATGGCGGAATTTGAATTTATTAGCAAAATCTAGAATTAACAGAACAATGATGACCATGAATCCATTGTCAATTGTCAGAAAAATCCATCAGTTCACTTAAGGGAAGGAAACTGCCATCCTTACCTGGTCTGGCCTACATGTGACTCGAGTCCCACAGCAATGTGGTTATATCTTAACTACCCAGTGGGCAATTAGTGATCGGCGATATATGCTGACCAGCCAGCGTTGCCATCATCTTGTAAATAAATAATAAAAAATGCTCAATCCTGTCTCAAAACCAAAATAGATTAACAGCTTGTGAAACCCTTTGTTAATTGTGAAATCTCATTGTACATAGTTTAATTATTTGGAAAATAAAATTATTTGATTAATTAATTTCACATGTATCTCAGTACCGTGAAAAGTTTTGTTTTGCAAGCTCTTCATACAGATCATACCATTCAAAGTGCATCAGGGTAATAGAACAGGATGTAGAATACAATGTTACAGTTGCAGAGAAGGTGCACAGAGAGTGAGATCAATATTAAATTTAAAATGTGAGAGGTCCATTCAAATGTCTAATAGCAGTTGGGAAGAAGCTGTTCTTAAATCTATTTGTACAAACCTTTATATCTTCTGCCTGATGGAAGAGGGTGGAAGAGAGTATAGCCAAGGTGGGAGGTATTTTTGATTACATTGGTTGCTTTCCCAAGGTAGCGGGAAGTTTAGATGGAGTCAATGGATGGAAGGTTGGGTTGTGTTCGCAACTCTGCATTTTCTTCCTGTCTTGGGAAAAGCAGTTTCCAAACCATGCTGTGATGTATCCAGATAGAATTTTTCTATGGCACATCAATAAAAATTGGTAATCAAAATTGTCAAACAGCTTAGACTTATGAACAGAATAGGTTGTGAAAAGAGAAAGCTCATCAAAATTTGCAACATTAGGAAAAGGATTGGCGGTACGGCCACATGAAAGATATTCGAACAAGGAATGTTAAGTATCAGTAATACTCAACAATAAATCCAACAGGGAGCTGAGCAGAAACATTTTCATGTAAAATACTTGGAACGTAGAATTCAATATTGCAAGGGACAGTGGAGACAAATTTGTTATTAAAGTGAAACTTGTTAAGCATGAAACTTGTTGAGACAGAAAGGAATTGAAGGTTACGCTAAAAACGATATTAGACTATTCGGAGGAGGCTGAAGAGGGAAACACTGATGTGGATGAATTGACTAGTGTAGCCTTTCCCTGTGCTATGTGTCTCTTTGTGATGCTCAGTAAAGAAACATTATTCATGCACAGAATGGGAGGACAACCACACAAGACTGTAGCTGAATTCTGCACCAGATTCATGTTAGATCAGACCAGAGATAAGAGATATTTAATGCAAATGGCTCGTTGTTCATCCTTCATTCTTCTCTTTTGATAGATGCTACCAAACCAGCTGAGTAATTCTAGTGCTCTTTTTTTGTGCGTTTTGAGTGAGGATGTACATTTTCTGACATCATTGGTTGGTGCCAAAGCAAGTCAAGGATCATTATGAGGCGAGACATTCCAATCGAATTTCAGCTTCCCAAGTAACTGGGTTTTTCATGTCCTGGCAACAGCCATTTCAGAGAATGCCATAATCATTCTACTATTACATAGGATGTACAGCATAGTCAGAGAACATTGAGTCCTATCAATTTATGTTGCTAATGATGTGGTGGTAGATTTTTCCAGGACAGTGTATTTGTCAACTAATAGCATCTTTTGAATAAATTATATGAACATTAATTACATTAGTTTAATGTAGAAAAATAATCTGGACCAGCAGTGAGTTACATACGGATTATAAATATAAATATTAGTTTTATTAACACTCAGCAATCTGAAAATCTAAAATTAGATTCAGTATTGTCCTAGTTTTCACATCTTGTGTAGACTGTTATTGCCAGATTCATAGGAAAGCATTGTTAGAAAGATTAAAACCTGGCTGAAATTTAGATGGAAAGATTTGAATTGCTGCTAATTACAACAGTGGAAACAGTATGCTTCCATTTGGAAAACTCCCTCCTAAAATGAGCTGTAAGATTATTTTTACTGGATTAATCCATGGCGAAAAGTATGGCACTAGAAAAACACAGCAGGTTAGGCAGCATTCGAGGAGCAGGAGAATTGACTTTTCAGGCATAAGCCCTTCATCAGGAATGCCTATTCCTTCAGATGCTAAACCATCAGAGAATCCCCACAGTGTAGAAACTGGCCATTCAGCCTGTCAGGTCCACACTGACCCTCTGAAGAGCATCCCACCTACCCCACTCTATCCATGTAACCCTGCATTTCCCATGGATAGCCGATATAGCCTCGGTATCCCTGGAAACCAGGGACAATTTCCTAAGGTCAATCCACCTAACCTGTACATCTTTGGGAGGAAACCAGAGCACCCGGAGGAAACTCACGCAGACATGGGGAGAACATGCAAACTCCACACAGTCAGTCACCCGGCCCCTGCAGGATAGAATTGAAGCCGGGTCTGTGGCGCTGTGAGACAGCAGTGCTGACCACTGAGCCACCGTGCAACCTGCTAAATATGCTGCCAAATCGTTATACAATCCAGCAGAGGCCCAGGGTTGTGCAGACTAGCCATTTAAAGCCATCACCTGTACTAAGTGCATCAATCTGACTGCAGGAGGTGTTGGAAATGCTTGAGGAAATGTACCTGACCCACTGGATGAGTGAACATGGTTGTTCACATTACAACACCGGGGCCTTTGTCATCAGTTGAACAGGAGATCACGTAGTAAAGACTTAACTCCCAAATATGAAAATAATCAGCTACATAAGTAGCAAAGTAACAATGAGACACTGATTAGGAATGGCTTCTGTGTAGAACCTGAAACAAAATGTAAGAGTTTACACAGTTATAGAATGTTCAATAAAATGTCATTTAACCAACAAGAGATTTGCCTGAAACAGTTTCTTTTTAGCTTTTCTGAGTAGCCAATATCTTCCAGGATCCCCTACCACAAAAACAGAGAGGTAAGAGATCCACAAGATGCCTCCAGAAAAAAAGGTTGGCATGATCATATAGTCATTATTCTCAAAGTAAGCAGTGCCATCTTTGAGGATCTAAATCCAGTGAATGAATAAACTAAATAGTGGGGACAAGGGCCTACGTTTGTGGACTTGTGGTGAATCAAACAGTGGAGAAATTGTAACAGGGGAAGGAATTTTTGTGGGAAATGGTAAACAGATATTTTCAGGAAAGGATAGAGTATGTGGATCTAAGAGTCAGTCAGGAGATGAAAGGTTCCAAAAACAATGAAATATCAAAACTTAAGGTGTAATATTTGAATACATGTAGCATTCAAAACAAAACAGATGAACTGTAACAGCAATTGAGATAAGTACAATTTGGTGGCTGAAACTGAGACTAGGCTGCAGGATGATCTAGATTGGAACCTGAATATTGGAGGGTGCAAGGCTCTTTGGAAGGACAGGAAACTAAGAAAGAGTAGAGGAGTGGCGCTGTTAATAAAAAAAAGTATTTTTAGGGCAGAGGTGAGTAGATTCCCGATTATCTAAGCAATGAAAGATTATCGGGAGTTTGCAGGAATGTAAAGTTGAGTTTCGAATCAGGTCAGTAAGGAGCTTACTGACTGGTGGACCAGGCTTGAAGGGCCAATTGGCCTCCTGTTGTTCCCTATTTGCACGTTCATGACTTGTTAAGTGATCTCACGGATGTTGCCATGATCTTGGAAATCTTTAACATAGAGGATGATGGCAATGATTACATGATAAATGCATCTAAAAAAATGGGTAAAACAAGCATACAAACAAAAGATTGATCGGTTAGAAATGCAGATGGTTATAAATATAAAATAGTGAAAGGGCAGGGAAACATGGAGAATCCGGCAAAGCAGAATGGATCACCGCAGACTGGGAATGTGGTGGAAGAAACATTTGGCTCCAGGACTGTGTCAGACTCCAATCAGGAATCCCCAACCTCACAATAGCCCACAGTCTCCTTCCACATCATGTGAATCTGTTTTTTAATTATTTGTTTGTGTGTCATGGACATTGCTGATGGGCCAGCCAACATTTATTGCCCCTCCCGAGTTGCCCTTGATCAATTCCCTATGATAAACAGCTCTTGATGTTTGAAAATGAAGAGGTGGCAAAATAAGAGTTTAGCACATAGGTGGGAAAATTGTATTATTAGAGGCAATGAAGCATCTTTTCTGATTTCACAGTAGAATGAGAGATACCATCAGAGTTTCGTAACTTAATATTTCATTTTAATGAAATAACTGCATTCTTTTATTCATTGCACTTGTATTCCATTTATAACCTGTTGTGGATACAGCAGGAATCTCACAGGAGTCCAAGCTGTGTGCGAGATTTATGAAACAATCTGAGAATAACATCTGTGAGGTGACTGGTGCAGTCTTTAGGGAATGTGTCACATGCATTTTATGGAGAGTACAAAAATGAGATTCCATTAAAAGCAGATCAGTCAACTGCACAACTATTAACTATTGCTACATTTTAAAAAAAAACGCACTCAAATATCATTTTGCATGTGCCTCCGAGAATTCAGGAGCTAAGGCTGTACCTTCAATTGTTGTACACGTAACTATACATGACATTCAACTAGTGAAAACAAATTGTCCAAAACAACATAATGCTGAAAATGTAAGGACCGGTCAATTCAATGTTAAAATTGAAAATAACATCTCATCTTGTTACCAAGGAGCCACAAATGGATTGAATTTAGATTATGCGCTTTACAATCATACTTCAAAATAGGTCCTTCGGGGGCTGGCATTGTAAATTTTTAAAAGTACAGTGTTGGTTCCTTAAAGTCAGTGTAACCAGACAACTTTATATCATATTACATTGAGCAAAATGTCTAATTCATCACACTATGAAAGGATACAGTCAAAATTAAGACTGTAGTAACTGTGTGGGAAAAAAAAAGTCTTCCAATAATACAAATGGATTACCACATTTGTTGCATATAAGGTTAGTATACATAACATTTAAATATTCCAGTGTGCTTTGCACAATAAAATATTTTTGAAGTTCATTGTGTGTTATTATGTGGACATATGTTTAAATGCTCTAAAATCCTACTATGTGTAATGAAGTGAATGGTCCATATATATGTTCAATTGTACACTTGAAATTGAATAATAATATGGTCCAGATAAACAGTGAGCCTTGTTTTCGTACTAGAAGTAAAAGTTGACTATGACTGAGTATACAGAGACTTCCTATAAGATTCTCCTGATCACGCAATACAGCTGTTATGGAAGGTTAGAAAACAGCTCATGGGGAAATAATGTAAATGACCCTTTTCTGTTATTTACATATTTTCTCTGGATGGGGGATTCATTCAATTTTCAACTTAAGAAAACCCTTCTCTACAGAAAATTCAGGAAAGCATCACTTTTGAAAACAATTCATTACTACACCAGGCGAGTTCAAATCGCAGCACAGAAAGAAGTTGCCAGGAATGGGTTATTAAGCAGAGACTGGCTAGGCTGGAACTTTTTTCACTGGAGCGTAGGAGGTTGAGGGGTGACCTTACAGAAGTTTATAAAAACATGAGAGGCATAGATAAGGTGAATGGTGGATGTCTTTTCCATAGGATGGGGCATTTCAAGACTAGGGGCCATAAAAGGACATTTACACCGTTTCCCCTTAAGCTGTCCCTAATCTTCCACTGCAGCTGGATTGTGTGATCAGGAGAATTCTATAGGAAGTCTCCATATACTCAGTCACAGTCAATTTTTACTTCTAATAAGAAAGAAAGGCTCATTGTTGATCTGAACCATATTATTATTTGATTTAAAATGCACAATAGAACATATATATGAGAGGAGAAAGATTAAAAAGAAAAGATATGAGGGAATTTTGGATTCAAAGAGAATGGTTCATATGTGGAATGAACTAGAGGAAATGATGGATGCAGGTACAGTTACAACATTTAAAACACATTCAGATAAGCACATGGATAATAACTTTTTGGAGGGATATGGGCCAAGCCAGGAAGGTAGGACTAGTATAATTTAGGATTATGGTTGACGTGGACTTGTTGAACCAAAGGGTTTGTTTCCGTGCTGATGCCCTTCAATATAATCATGACTGATTTCTGCCTCAACATCATTGTGCTGTCTGATATTCCATTTCACTTTAACCCACTACCAATTAAAAATCTTTCCATCTCTTTCTTACATTTATTCAGTCTCCCAGCATCCACCACACTCTGGGTTAGTGAATTCCACAAATTCACAAACTTCTGAGAGAAGTGATTCCTCATCCTTAAATCTGCCGCCCCTTAGCTACAAACTGTGGTCGCTCATTCTAGATTGTCCGTCAAGAGGAAGTATGTTGACTTGTGGGCCAGCATTAGAAAAGAGACCAGTTGTCTAGCAAGTCCCAACCAATTCAATCACATCTTTCAGGGAAGGAAGCATGCTTTCCTTGCATGTTCTAATTGGAGAAACTTTAGATTAGCAGACAATACTAATTTAGTCAGCAACAACAAATGAATCAGATACAACATGAGGAAAACAAATCTTTATTTCATTGAGTTTTGTTGGATCTGAAAGGCACATCCTGAGTATGTGGGGTGAGGGCAAGTTCAGTCAAGGAATGAAAGAAATCGGTTATTTGAACAGAACCAATCTGCAGGGCTAAGAGGGAAAGGTATGGGAGTGAGTATTTCGGTATTTCTCTTGAAACTGCACTCTGTTTGTCACTCCCTCTGTCAAATGGCCTCTGTCTGTGTTGTAACCATCATTTTTACCTTCATTGCTTAAAATGTAAAGCCTAGATTCCCTGCTAGTTTGAGAATCCTTCTAATTCAATTTTGAGTATATTCAATTGAAATATGGTTTTCTGGGGTAGAGAGTTCCAAAGGTTATTGATTCTCAGAGTAGAAAAGCCCCATCATCGTCATTTTAAATGAGTGACCCCTTATTTTGACATTGTGCTAATTGTTTCTGGACATTTCCACAATCAGAAGCATCATTTCAGCTTCAGCTATATCAAGCCTCCTGAGAATGTTATATGCTTTAATTAGATCATTTCCTGATCTTCTCAACTCCAATGAGCATTGGCCTGACCAACTCAACCTTTCCTTATAAGATCAGCATTGTGACCTTCTTTAAACTGCCTCTAATGCAAGGGCACCCCTTTTGAAATAAGGAGAGAAAAGCTGTACACAATACTTCAGTGCAAGGGCACCGATTCCCTGTCCAATTATAGCAAAATATCCATATTTTATACACCATTCCTCTTACAATCAAGGTTAGCATTTGAATTGACTTCCTAACAACTTGATATGTCTGCATGCTATACTCCTGTAAATCATAACAAAAATGTCATATTCTTCTGTACTTCAGCATTCTGTGGTCTCTCTCCTTTGAAGTAACGTTCTCTTTTTCTATTATTGTTGCCAAAGTGGACACCCTCACATTTTCTCATACTGCACTCTATCTGCCATAGTTTTGTACACTCTCTTAACTAATCTATATTCCATTGTAGAAGCTAGGGGACTGACTCTAACCAAAAAGAATCAGCTAAGTGGTCATGTGGGTTTCACAAAGGGTTGCCTTCTATGCAGTCCATTATGCAATCTGCACTGCCCACCTTGCTACATGTGTACCTACTCTGTGCTGCCTATGTTATCTTGTGGCAGAAGTGATTGCCATGACAGCGGCTCTGGGATTTGCACCACTGGCACCATATTTAAAGAGCAGTTGTGTTCCATGTCAAACAGCATCAGCCATGGCTAGCCCTTTACGTTCGATGTGGCGGGAGAGAAACGACAAAAGGAAAATTTCTGAGGGCACGGGGGACACTTCATTGGAAAAGGATCACATTTGTAAATGTATTGCCACATTACAACGTTAACTGTCCATCACTGTAACTGCAGTTACAAAAATGAAGCTGCAGAAACTACTGTCCTTAATGCCACACCATGTCAGAATTCTGTCTGAGGGAGTGCTATTCTTTCCTTCATGTGCCTCGAAACACAACATCTTGTCATTGTGAGACATTCTAAATTGGAAAGCCGCAAAACGCTGTTATAATGAAGAGGCAGGAAAACTGAAGAAACAAGACTTTTTTAAAAAATCTACAATTGCTTCTGAGAATAAATGGGCACTGATTGTCTTTCAAATATCACTAGTTTGCAGTCAATGAATGATACTTTCACCAATCTTAGATCTGTGGGAAGTGAGTGCCAATCAAGTTCATCTCTCATGTTGAATATTCACACTCTTCACACTCAGTATCCTCATCTTCTCTTTTGGAAAACCATTGCTACACTCTTAGCTCTTCAGCATCCATTCTATGTCTGCTCCAGAGTTTAAAAAGTGTGGTGCTGGAAAAGCACAGCCGGTCAGGCTGTATCTGAGGTACAGGACCGTCAAACTTTCAAGCATAAGCTCTTCATCAGGAATGTTGATGAAGAACTTAGGCTCAAAACATTGACTCTCCTGCTCCTCGGATGCTGCCTAACTGGCGTGCTTTTCCAGCACCACACGTTTTGACTCTGATCTCTGGCATCTGCAGTCCTCACTTTCTCCTATAGGTCTGCTCCAGTTGTGTAAGCACAGCTTGCTAGGATGATGTGGCACACTCTAGTTGGAGTATTCTGCAAGGCCACCAAGTTATTCCAAGCACCAGGACCTCATCATTATCATCTGCTCCGCAATGGGCCTGGTGAAAGATTAAACCTCACCGCAATCCCTAGCAGACTATTTTATTTAAAGTCCTCATCAAATTCTTAATTACATGATTCACCAGGAAACCCATCTGTGTTAAAGTTAGTTGTAGCCCAACCCAATGGTATGTATCATCCTTTTCTCTTTCTTCAGTACTTGTTCCGGTAACCATAAATCAAAAATAATTTCTCCCATCAATCTTTTAGCCAAACAATCAACATGCTAATCCTGTTTAGCCTTTATCAGTTTTCTTGTGTTCAAGTAGTTAGGACCAGGGTTGATCTGAATTTTCATTTAACTTCCAGTTACACTTACTGCCTTAGTCCAACCTCTGAGGCCTTGGTATCCATATGAGGCACAGTAATAGGATACTTATTAGATTAGATTAGATTGCATTACATTACATTACAGTGTGGAAACAGGCCCTTCGGCCCAACAAGTCCACACCGACATGCCGAAGCGAAACCCACCCATACCCCTACATTTACCCCTTACCTAACACTACGGGCAATTTAGCGTGGCCAATTCACCTGGCCCTGCACATCTTTGTGACTGTGGGAGGAAACCGGAGCACCCGGAGGAAACCCACGCAGACACGGGGAGAACGTGCAAACTCCACACAGTCAGTTGCCTGAGGCGGGAATTGAACCTGGGTCTCTGGCGCTGTGAGGCAGCAGTGCTAACCACTGTGCCACCGTGCCACCCATTCTCTCACTATAGTTACTATTTGGCCCCAGGGACATGTCCACAACATGGCACCAGGCAGACAGCACAAAAAAAGCATAGAAACTGGATCAGGCGGAGGCCATTTGGCCCTTTGAGTTTGTGCTGTCATTCAATACAATCATGGCTGATTGTCCGACTCATTACCCTGTTTCCACTTTCTCCCCAGACCTTCTGATCACTTTAGTCCTAAGAACTATATAGAACTCTTTCTTGAAAACATTCAATGTTTTGGCCTCAACTGCTTTCAGCTGTGGCAGAGAATTGCACATGCTTACCACTCCCTGACTGAAGAAATTTCGAAGATAGAAGTTTTAAGGAGAAAAGTTTGAAACGTTTTGCCTTCTAGATTGTGGACCATTGAGATTGAAATGCTCACCTGTGTTCCTCTGGCTCAGGTTACAAATCTTGTTCCCTAACCATCACTGTCCCCAGCAAGTGTCTGTGTTTGAATAAGATTGGTTACAATGCTGGCGTCATAGATTAGCTTTGTACCACATATTTGTGTTATTACTAAGAATGCCTATTTCTACATATGAAACATTGCCGAACTCCAACTCAGTTCACCTGTTGCTGAAGTTCCTGCCTTTACTGCTACACCAAAGTTTGGCAATTCCAATGTGCTCCTGGACAACCTTCCAACTTCATATCTCTGCAGGCTGGATGTTATCCAAAGCTTGCTGCCCATTTCCTAATGCATACTAAGTCCATTTCTCCCCACTGCTGTCTTCACTGACCTGTGTTGGTTCCCAGTTAATCAATGCCTCATCTTTGTTTTCATAATGACAGGACGGTTAACACAGGACTGAAGGTGTTTTATCTGAATGCACGCAGTATAAGGAATAAGGTAAATGAGGTTTTGGCGCAGATTGAAATTGGCAGGTGTGTCATGGTGGGCATCACAGAGATGTAGCTGCAAGGGGATCAGGATAGGGAGCTGAATATTGAAGGATATCCATCCTATCAGAAAGACAGGCAGGTGGGCAGAGGGGGTAGGATCGCTCTATTAGTAAGAAATTAAATTAAATCAATAGTAAGAAATGAAGTAAGGTTAAATGGTGCAGAATCTGTGTGGATAGAATTGAGGAACCACAAAGGTGAAAAAAAAAACCATAGTTGGAGTCATGTATAGGCCTCCAACCAGTAATCAGGAGCTGGGGCATAAAATACACTAAGAGATAGAAAAGGTGTGTAGGAAAGGCAAAGTTACAGTGATCATGGGTGATTTCAATATGCAGGTGGACTGGGAATATCAGTTTGGTAGTGGTTCACAAGAAAAGAATTTTGAGGAATGTCTACAAGATGGCTTTTGGAGCAGCTTGTGATGAAGCCCACAAGAGAACAGGCAATACTGAATTTCGTGTTGTTCAATGAGGCAGACATGATAAGGGAGCTAAAGGCAAAAGAACCATTAGGAAGCAGTGATCATAACATCATCAAATTTACTCTTCAATTTGAGAGAGAGATGATAGAATCAGAGGTAACGGTATCTTTGTGTTGCCATAGACTTACCAGACCATAGGGGCTGCTCTCTCATTAGAGAGAGAAATGACTGGTGGTGATTTAATCTGAAGGCCACCAGACCTCAGGTGAGAGAAGAGGTTAAGAAGGAGAGTCCTTCATGATAACCTCAAACCAGTGATGGAAATTGAACCCATGCTGGGGCTATCACACTGGTCTGCAAACCGACAATCCAGCCAATTGAGCTAAACAGTATTATAGCTGAATAAAGAGAACTACAGAGGCATGAGGGAGGAGCTGGGTAGAATTGACTGGGAGAGGAGCCTGGCAGGAAAGACGGTGGAATGGCAATGGCAGGAGTTTCTGGGAGTAATTCAGGAGACACAGCAGAGATTCATCCTGAGGAAAAAGAAACATATTACAAGGAGGATGAAGCAGCCATGACTGACTAGGAGAGTCAAGGATAGCATAAAAACAAAAGAGAAAGCATATAATGTGGTGAAGGGCAGTGAGAACTAAAGGTTTGGGAAGCTTATAAAGACCAACAGAGGGCAACAAAAAAAGAAATAAGGAGGAAAAAGATTAGAAATGAGGGTAAGCTAGCTGGAAGTATAAAAGAAGACTGCAACAGTCTTCTGTATTTTTTATATATATGTAAAGGGCAAAAGAGAGGCAAAAGTGGATATTGGGCCACTGGAAAATGAGGCAGGAGAAATAGTAGTGGGGAACAAAGAAATGGCTGAGGAGCTGAATAACTACTTTGTGTCAGTCTTATCCAAACATTCAAGAGAATGAGGGGACAGAGCTGAGTATGGTAGCCATCACTCAGAAGAAGGTGCAAGAAAAACTGAATGGCCTGAAGGTGGATAAATCACCTGGATCAGATGGACTCCACCCCAGAGGTCTAAGGGAGATAGCTGAAGATAAAATGGATGAGTTCATGATGATCGTTCAGGAATCACTAGAATCAGGGAGGGGCCCAGAGGACTGGAAAACCAATAACATGATAACTCTGTTTAAAATGGGACTAAGGCAAGAGTTGGAAAGCTACAGACCAATTAGCCTAAACTCAGTCGTGGGTAAGATCCTGGAATCCATTCTGAAGGATGAAATTTCTGAATACTTGGAAGTGTATGGTAAATAGAACAAAGTCAGCATGTTTTCATCAAGGTCATGCCTGACAAATCTGCTAGAATTCTTTGAGGAAGTAATGAGCAGATTAGACCAAAGTGAACCAATGGATGTTATTTACCTGGACTTCAAGAAGGCCTTTGATAAGGTGCCGCACAGGAGGCCACTTAGTAAGATAAGGGCCCATGGTCTTTGAGGTGAGATGCTCCCATGGGGAGAAGCTTGGTTGTCTGGAAGAAAGCAGAGAGTGGGGATAGAAGGGTCCTTCTCAGGATGGCAGCCGGTGACAAGTGGTGCTCCACAAGGCTCACTTTTGGGACCACAACTTTTCACTTTATACATTAAAGATCTGGATAAAAGAACTGAGGGCATTCTGGCTATGTTTGCAGATGATACAAAAAATAGGTAGAGGGACAGGTGGCACTGAGGAGGCAGGGAAGCTGCAGAAAGATTTGGACAAGTTAGGAGAGTGGGCAAAGAAACGGCAGATGGAGTACAACGTGGGAACGCATGAGGTCATGCACGTATGTATGAAGAATAGAGGCATGGACTATTTTCTAAATGGGAAGAAAATTCAGATGTCTGAAGTGTAAAGAGACTTGGGACTTCTAGTTCAGGATCCTCTCGAGTTAAACCTGCAGGTTTAGTCAGTAGTTAGGAAGGCAAATGCAATGATGGCATTTATTTTGAGGGGACTTGAATATAAAATCAGGGATGTACTTCTGAGGCTCTATAAGTCTCTAGTCAGGTCACATTTGAAATATTGTGTGCAGTTTGGAGCGTGTTCAGAGGAGATTCACAAGAATGGTCCCAGGAATGAATAGCTTGACAAATGAGGAATGTTTGAGGTCTGTAGGTCTATACTCAATGGCGTTTAGAAGGCTGAGAGAGGATCTAATTGAAACATACAGAATACTGAATGGCCTGGACAGAGTAGATGTTGGGAAGATGTTTCCATTGGTAGGAGAGACTATGACTCAAGGGCACAGCCTTAAAGTAAAGAGAAGACTTTTTAGAATGAAGATAAAGAGAAACTTCTTCTGCCAGAGAATGGTGCATCTATGAAATTCATTGCCACAGAAGGCTGTGAAGGCCAAGTCATTGAGTATGTTTAATACAGAGACGTAGAGGTTCTTGATTTTAAAGGGGATCAAGGGTTATGGGGACAAAGCAGGAGAATGGGGTTGAGA
This sequence comes from Chiloscyllium plagiosum, assembly GCF_004010195.1. NCBI lineage: Eukaryota > Metazoa > Chordata > Chondrichthyes > Orectolobiformes > Hemiscylliidae > Chiloscyllium > Chiloscyllium plagiosum. The sequence continues at coordinate 11,784,184 of NC_057739.1, read as the reverse complement.
AACTTATCAGCCATGATTGAATGGTGGAACAGACTTGATAAGCTGAATGGCCTAATTTCTGTTCCATTATCTTCATTAACTTGCCTGTCCCTATCTCTATGTCCACCTTCATTTCCAGATTTTATCTAAGCGCTTTGCACTACTATGCCAATGGTGAAATTAACCAGTCTTTTGGTCATCTGCCTCAACATCAAGCATGTAAAGGCTTGATGGCAACTTTTAAAAAACAAATTTGCCCTTTGGAAGTGCATTGGGACATTTGGAGTTTCCGCATTTCCCTGTGTCTGCATGGCTTTACTCGGGGTGCTCCGGTTTCCTCCCACAGTCCAAAGATGTGCAGGCTAGATGGACTGGCCATAATTTCCACAGATGTGTTGACTAGGTTGATTAGCCATGGGAAATGCAGGGTTACAGAGATAAAAGATATAGGGGGTTGATGGATCTGGGTGGGTTGACAATACGGACTGCAGATGTTGGAAGTCGGTGTCAATAGATACGAAGCTGGGAGAGCACAGAAGGTCAGACAATGTCTGAGGAACAGGATAGTCGATGTTTTTGGCTGTAATGTTGACTTTCCTGCTCCTCAATCCTGTCTAACCTGCTGTGCTTTCCCAGCTTCACAGCTACTGACCCTGGATCTGAATGGGATGCTCTTTTGGAGGGCCAGTGAGGACTCGATGGGCCGAATGGCCTACTTCCACACTGTAGGGATTCTATTATTCCATTATACTTTTAGCTCTTAATAAACACAAGCTGTTTGCTGTCGATGGAATATCTGTTCTATAAGATGTGGTTACTTCCAGAATGGTCCCATGACGGTCTTACTACTTATTACTTTTGCAATGATTGTCACATTGAGATTCCGTTTTGTGGTACAGTGCACAATCTACTTTAGAAGAATTTTGAAAATAATTCTTTTCATTCCCTCACATAAAATGCAAATGGACATCAGCATGAAATAAGCCAAACACTCGGATAAGAAAGATGGGCCTCAGAAGAGTTCCTGAATAATGCTTTTGCCATCTTTTTAACTAGTCTGCCATCTCCTCCAAACATTTGTTGTGGAACACTCAGTGCATCAAAAGCCATTTTCTACCCTACAGGTTATGTTAACCATCAGATCACTTTAGAAAGATCTTCACAAAATGTGCTATTGCCAGCAATAGTTTGTCTCACAGTGGTTTCATTTAGACCACCCTCCTGAAACTGAAGAGAGGAAAAGATCAGTATGCTGTCAGTCTATTCAGTTTTGCTTCATCATATCCCGACTTGGCTTGGCACAGTAAGTGGTGAGCTCATCACTATGTCAAGAAGGTTATAAGTTTAAGACATGCTCCATTGACATGAGCACAACGCTCAGCCTGACAATCCAGTGCAGGACTGAAGGATCATAAGAGTTTTTGGATGTGACATAAAATCTATCTGCCCTCTCAAACTGATGTGTAACACACTATTCTCAAGAAAGGTGGCTTTTCCTGGTGTATTGACCAACATTTATCCTTTGACCTATATTAGTAGACCAGAATACCTGTTTGTAGTCTGTGCACAATAAGGATTCTGTGTTTCCTACAACAGGAACCTTCTTTTTGTACTTCAATCGCTGTCAAGTGTTTCAGGATGTCTGGAAATCATATAATATACAAAAGAAAGTACTTTCTTCTATTAAAATAAAACATCAAATCCAAATTAACTGAGAGGCCCAGCGGCTATTTCTTTTGACAACCAGTCAATAGGAGAAGAATTACCAAAATTTGCTGATGAAATGGTTAGGCTCCAAAAATCTTGGTGTGAAAAATAAATTTCCACAAAGTCACTGGTTCAGGTTGTAAAGTGAGTCAGGGTTGATATCAGTAAAGCTTCGGCAGGTGGTGGTTGCCAAAATGAAATTTGTTATTTCATTGAAAGTGCTACTGAAAAACTGGAATAAAGACATGAGACTGGGAACACAGGGGAAAGTATTCAGCTCCCTGTACAACCAATCAACAGCACAAATTCTATCAGTGAAGGGATCTTGACAGGCTAAGCTCATTGTACAATTATTATGGTGTAGGTTTGAAAAATCCCATTTCTTTTTCAATAATTTCACAGCCTGATTCATGTCTAAACCTTGTTCCATTATCTATGTGTCATGTTGTTTAGAAACTGTGTGGTCCAGGGTTAACAAGTTGAGTTATTTGTAGTCTGAATTCAACACAGATTAACACTTTTCAAAAAAAAATCAAAGTTAAAAATCACACAACACCAGGTTATAGTCCAACAGGTTTAATTGAAAGCACACTAGCTTTCGGAGCGACGCTCCTTCATCAGGTGGTAGTCACCTGATGAAGGAGCATCTCTCCGAAAGCTAGTGTGCTTCCAATTAAACCTGTTGGACTATAACCTGGTGTTGTGTGATTTTTAACTTTGTACACCCCAATCCAACACCGGCATTTCCAAAATATAAAAAAATTCAGCTTTCTACAGCAAAATATCAAAAGACAGATCAGAGCTATTACAGGCTCAATTAACTAATATTAATTTCTTTAGTAATGCCCATAAGGAACTAATTATGACTTTGAATCATTTACTGAATAAATGATGATACACGATCTCACTAATGACTCTCTGATTGAATACTACATAACAAAGTCTCCTGTTTACTCACTTCAGTGCCACGTCTTGTTGACTTTTTCTTCACTGGTTTCTAATCTGTGATTCAATCCAATATTCAAATGGAGTCATAGAATCATAAAGATGTACAGCATGAAAACAGACCCTTCGGTCCAACCTGTCCATGCCGACCAGATATCCCAACCCAATCGAGTCCCATCTGCCAGCACCCGGCCCATATTCCTGAATCTTGAATAAGAACAAAATGGAAAATAAACGAAAGAACTGTGGATGCTGGAAATCCGAAACCAAAACTGAAATTGCAGGAAAAGCTCAGCAGGTCTGGCAGCATATGTGAGCATATATGAGAGAAATGGGAGTTAATGTTTCGGATCCAGTGACCCTTCCTCAGAAATGAGTAAGAACATCCTAACTGATTACAGTCCCCGCCAAAAAAAAAACATCATGTTAAGTGAAAATAAAATTGAGCATTTAAAAAGGATTAAAAATAAAAACAATAAGCCTAAGAGATAGAAAGGTCAGGCAGCATCTGTGGAGAAAGAAACAGAGTTGGTTTGCAATGTTACTCTTCAAGCGGCTCCAAAGCACTATCAATTTTCTTGAACAATCCAGATTCTGTGAACAGCAGTCTGAAGGTAATGGGTGATGTGAAACTGTCCTGAAGAAGGGTTACACCCAAAATGTCAGCTTTTCCACCTCCTGATGCTGCCTGGCTTGCTGTGCTCTTCCAGCCTCCTGCTGGTCCAACTTGGATTCCAGCATCTGCAGTTTTTATTGTCTCTGTTATGAAACTTGGCAATCTATTAGGTAATGATGGAAACAGTCAGGATTGTGAAGTGGATGGGAATATGGTCAACAGAGTATAATGTGGAGCAATGTGAATTAATGCACTTTGGGATGCAGAATCTAGAAAAAATTATAAATAACAAATGACACAATTTTGACAAGTGCTGATTGCACAGAATGATTTTGCTGTCCATATACAAAAGTTCTAAAGAGGGCATAAGGACAAGTGGGCATCAATTTTGGAAAGCATATGGGCCACTATAGGATTGAGCAAAAATCTCTATCATCTAAAATACTGGACAAGTCTGTGGACTTTTCTATCATCTAAACTACTGAACAAAAGTTTGAACTCAGACTGCAACAAATACAGATTAACCTCAATTATCCAAATGAGACGGGCAGGGAGTATTTTGTGCGGATTACTGATCTGATTGTAAACAAAGGAAGCATTCTCAGGTGTGGATGGAACCCCATGATATAAAACTTCAGCCAGAAGCACCGACTTGTGTGTTACACCAGTCAACTTGATCAAATCAAACCGAAAGACACTGGGATGAAGCAAGGCAGTCTCTGCTGTAGTCTTACATGGGTTGTCGAATATTTGCCTGGGTTTCTGTCAGTGTCTCGGCTCAGAGTCGCACTGTTTCACTCATTTGGGTCATTGAAAGAGGTAACCATGTCTACAGTAGTCAAACCCAAACTTTGGACTGTAATTTATTGTAACAACGGAAACAAAGCTGCATGTAAGTCTGTAAATGTAACTCCTGAAAGAACAGCTATCAGAAACTTTCTGCTGTGTGTGACAGAGAGAGAGAATAAGAGAGAAAGAAGGCGACAGAGAGAAAGGGGACAGAGACAATGTGAGAGAGATAGAATGAGGCAGAAGGGCAGGAAACAAAGAGAGAGAGAATAAGAGAGAAAGAGAGAGAAAAAGAGAAAGAGAGAGAAAGAAAGAGAGAAAGAGCAGGAGAGAGGATGGATGGATGGATGAAAGAAGCAGAGCAGGAGAGAAGTTGCTGAGTTCACTGGTGGGTAGTCTGTCTTGGAAAGAGAGTTTCTGCAGGCAGTGACAGAGTCCGGTTTCCGACCTCAAACTTCGGGACATTGAGATCTTGAACGGATAATTCGAAATTTGGATAATTGGTGTTCAGATAGCTGAAGTTGTTCTGTACACACAGAGCCAAAATGATTTCAGTCTGGGACTATTGTTCAACCTAATTTCAATTTACACCTCCATTCTAAGACAACGATTGACCAAACCTAACCTTCTAGACAGAAACTAACCTTTATATCTACAGAGCACAGATAGTATTAGGCCTACACAGATACTGAACATTCAACTTCAATCAAAATTCATTCACACCTACTTTAACTATCAGGAAGTCAGTTGACCTCAAAAGGAACACCTGAAACACAATGGCAAGAACAGATTTGAGGGGAGATTGCAGGGTACACAGCCAGTATAACTGCCAGCCCTGATCTGACCCAGGGGGGAGAGCTTTTTCAACAACAAACTTCTCCCCAAACAGCCTCCCCACAGGCTTCCAGCTCCAACAAGCAGCTTCAGAACCAAGAACCACAGAGGGTGAACAAAGACACTGAGTCAGGAAGACAAACCAAGAACATCATCAGAACAAAGAACACCTGAGGGGGGGAAGCCAAGTGCTGTCCAAACAAGAGCTTCCAGACACAGACCTGTTCTAAACCAAGAGAACTGACAGCAAGGACCTCAGTGCTGAGCTGAAACTCCAGAGACCCCAAAGTTCCAACCTAGCTAGCAGGAAGGGGAAGGTGGGTGGTGATAATGCATCTAACCCCAAAGGTAGGGAGTCTGATTAAAGATTCTGTCTTTAAAACTGCTGTTTAGCTTCCAATAGTGATTCATCTGTGTTTGATTTAACAGTGCATTTCATTACTGTCCTCAGTATAATTGATAGTGTTAATTTCACCATTTAGTGCTTTTACCTGTATTTCTTGTATTATACCTACCTTGTGTTTGTATTTACATAGATACATGAAATTCTTTTGCCCTGATACACCTGCCTACTGACTTCTTCATTTCACATTCGCTAAATAAGTCCAGTGTCTAGAACTAGGGATCTGGGGTGATACAGATCACCTAAAATCAGCAAATTACTGAGTGCACACCAGAACCCTTTACCACTCAAGTTTATAATTGAAGGCTCACAAATGTCGTTTTGGGATGGAAATTGCCATCCTTACCTGGTCTGGCCTACGTATGACTCCAGGCCTACAGCAATGTGGTTGACTCTTAACTGCCCTCTGGGCAATTAGGGATAGGTAATTAATATCAGTGATGCCCTCATCCAATGAATGAATAAAAAGAACATAGAAGAAACAAGATGTGCTGGTACTGTATAAATTATTGGTTAGGTATTAGTTAAAGGACAGTGAAAATTCCAGTATCATAATTTAGGAAAGATATCAAGTCACTACAAAATATGCAGGTTTCTTTGATATTGGGGACTCAGTCAGGAGTTTGGTATAATTGAAACTGTTCTCTTTGGAAGGTGAAGAGATAATCTTAAGATTATATTGAATTTTACAAGAAATGTTGATATATTGCATAGAAAAAAATGTTTTATGATGAGTTGTTAATAACTAAAGATCACAGGTTCAAAATTATTGGAAGGAAATATAAAGGGGAGATAAGGAGAATTATTTCCCTCACACAGGGACTGGTCCTTATCTTAATGCTGCACCTGAAGAGATAAGACCTTAAGACATAGGAGCAGAAGTAGGACACAGAATTACTCTTCCTCATCTCTGTCCTTACTGGGAGACTCTGTACTCTGAGATTATGCTTCCTGGTCCCAGATTGTTCCACAAGGGAACACAACTTTTCTGCATCTCCCCTGTCAACCGTCCTAAGAATCTTGCATGCTTCAGTAAGGTCACCTCTTGTTCTTCTGAACCCCAACGAGGACAAGCCCAAACTATTCTTCCACTTCTCACAAGAAAAACCTTTCATATCTCAGATCGGCCCAGTGAACCTTCTATGGATTTCTTTCAATGCAAGTATACCTTTCCTTAGATGGGGGGACTAAAACTGTTCACAATATTCTAGGTCGTACAAGTGGTTCCCCACTTTTATAGTCTGTTCACAATGGTGAAATCAAATGCTATAAATAATTTTAGACATAAGGGAGTTGGGCAGGTAATTTAGGATGATGAGCCTTCATCCTTCAATGTGACTGGAATTTGAGATTCTATGAACCTTTTAAGCCAATGATCTCTCATCAGAAGTGAATGATTTGATGCCTACCAAACATATACAGATGCTGCTTGGAAAAGAAGGAAAAGAAATTATAAGGAACATGTTGTCACATAATCTGATGTGATTACATGAGAAAAGGCCTGATTCTGGAAGATAATAAGGAGATAAGTTTTGACAGGCCCTAGTCCTTGGCAGTTTTTATGGACCCTCAGTTATAGAGTCATAGAGCCGTACAGCATGGAAGAACAGACTCTTCAGTCCAATTCATCCATGTTGACCAGATATCCTAAATTAATCTAGTCCTATTTGCCAGCATTTGACCCACATATCTCTAAACCCTTCCTATTCATATGCCCATCCAGATTCCTTTTAAATGTTGTCATTGTACCAGCCCCCATCACTTCCTCTGACAGCTCATTCCAAACACACCACCCTCTGTGTGAACAAGTTGCCTCTTAGATCCCTTTCAAATCTTTCCCCTCTCATCCTACACCTATGCCCTCTAATCCTACCCCAGGGAAAAGACTTTGTCTATTTACCATATCCATGCCCCTCATGGTTTTATCAGCCTCTTATAATATCACCCCTCAGCCTCCGATACTCCAGGAAAAACAGCCCCAGCCTATTCAGCAATACCCCAGCAACATCCTTGTAAATATTTTCTGAATCCTTTCAAGTTTCACAGCATCCTTCCTACAGGAGGGAGACTACAGTATTCCAAAAGTAGCCTAACCAATGTCATGTAAGTCACAATATGACATCCCAACTCCTATACTCAATGCTCAGACCAATAAAAGAAAGCATACCAAATGTCTTCTTCACTATCCTGTCTATCTGCACCTCCACTTTGAAGGAGCTATGAACCTGCACTCCAAGATCTATTTGTTTACCAACACTCTCCAGGACCTTACTATTAAATGTATAAGTCCTGCCCTGATTTGCCTTTACAAAATGCAGCAGCTCACATTTATCTAAAATGAACTCCATCAGCCACTTCTCAGCCCATTGACCGATCTGATCAAGATCCTGTTGTACTCTGAGGTAACCTCCTTCACTGTCCACTGCACCTTCAATTTTGGTGTCATCTGCAAACTTTCTAACTATACCTCCTGTGTTCATATCCAAATAATTTATTTAAATAACAAAAAGCAGGGGACCAAGAATCAATCCTTGTGGCACACCACTGGTCACAGGCCTCCAGTCTGAAAGGCAACCCTCCACCATCACCCACTGTCTTCAACCTTTGAGCCAGTTCTGTGTCCAAATGGCTAATTCTCCCTGTATTTCCTGGGAACTAACCTCTGCAGTTTTGACAGGTCCCTGGCCCTTGGCAGTTTCAAGAGGTCCCCAGTTCTTGGCAATTGGGCAAGACTTCGTCTTCAGCAATGGCTGTTTTGTGAAACAAGGAGGCCAAGGAATGAACAAAAAATGATATTTGTCTTAATTTTGTCTCATTAAAAAAAATACAATTTAGGTAATTAAATAGCACTGTTTTTGTGGCAACCTATATACACTTTACTGTATTTTCACACATGAAAGAAATAATAATTTTCTACCTCCTTAAGAGTTGGGTGTCTAGAAGGTATGTTAAGTTAGAGCAGGACAGTTACCATCAACTGCTCTCCAAGAAAATGGCAGCAGTGGATGTGCCACTAACATCACTGAACTCAGTGTTGAGGGTGGTGTGCTGCAAGGTGGCTTGATCAAAAGATGAGATGCTGTTCTGTAACTTTCATTAACTTTCACTGGAGGACAAAGAGGCAAAAATAGGAGTGTGCTGGAGAAGTGAAATGGCGAGAAATTGGAAGTCTGGATTCAGACATGTGGAATGATTGGTCTCTTCAATGCGCAGGAATGCTCAACACTAGCTTGTCAGAAGGGGTACAATATTATGGGAAGGAATGAGCTACAAAAATGCAGTTATTTCTTCATCTATTTAATTGAAATATTGACGTGAATGCCAAAGAGGCACAGAATAAAGACCTAAGTGAGTCAGTTATAAATGGATATCACCTAATGAAATCCATATATGATCTGACATCTGTGATATTCATCAAAATGCATTCAAGTCTGCAGCATAAGAGGTGGCATCACAAATATTTCCATTCATTTTCAGTTTATGGATGTTGCTGATGAAACTGGCATTTACTAGTGATCCTTAGTTGCCACAAGAAGTTTCAATAGAACTCTATGGCTTGCCAGTCCACCCAAATGGTAAGAAAGTGTTTGCTACATTGTTATGGCATTGGAGTCAGATATGAGGCAGATCAGGTCACGGCAACAAGCTGCTTTCCCTTAAGGGACAGAATGACTTGGATCTTCCAACAACTTGTAATTTTTATAAAGCAAAACCAGCTGATTTTCAACACAGAGTCACATTCTTGGAGTACCAAGGATGAATTTAAATGGATTCCCTACAGTGTGGAAACTGGCCCTCCAGCCCAAACCGACCCTCTGAAGTTTAACCCACCCAAATCTACTTCCTTCTGACTAATGCACCTAAGGCTATGGGTAATTTAACATGGCCAATTCACCTAACCTGCACATCTTTGGACAGTGGGAGGAAACCGGAGCAAACACACACAGACACAAGGAGAATGTGCAAACTCCACAAAGAAGGTGTTTAGCTGACCAACAATGTCAACATCATTAGGACACTTATCAGTCATCCAGTTATTCATGATGTTTCTGCTGAAAGACATGTCCTTGAATCATTGTCTGCTAATGTTTCCTCCTGAGATCCTTCCTTGAGAATTTTATAAATGATGCTTTGCCATTACCTTGCAATGTATTATCATAATAGATTCTAAACTGGATTGAATGAGTTGATGTCACCCAAATCAAAAAAAATTATTAAATTGATAAAGTTTGATGACAGGATCAGGTCTAATTTTATTTTATTTATTAGCAACTAAGGTACTAATTCTTAATCCTAAACTAATAGCACTGACAGAATCAGAGACTCAGGAGTGTGTCACAAATATTTTAATATTGTTTTAACTAACTCAAACTGGTCAACCAAATTTAAATTATCACACTCTTCAAAATAAAGCTATTTTGACAGCTTATTTAGGAAAACCACCAAGATACTTTCAATCAGGAAATGATGCATTTACAGCCACTAATGATTCAATATTAATGTCTTGCTTCAGGGTGTATCGTAATGTTGTGGAATGCATCCTTGAATGTACGTATATCACAACTCAAATCATAGTATTGTCTGACAACTGCTTCTGGGCTTTGTCTGAGACATGTTAATTTTGCTGATGATGGCAAAGTCATCAAAGAACGGAAAAAAATCTACCCAGATAAAAAAATCAGTTCAAATTTGTCTTGAGCAGAGCAAAATACGAAACAGCGTTCATGCTAACCATGGAAATTCCCACTTGGATTGTTCGGCATTGGAAAGGAATATCACCTGGGGCCAGGGATCTAATCCAGGGTGAAATATCACGCAATTAGTGAGGGAACATGACAATTTATTGTGAAAGACAAGATCAGCCCCAAACATAAAACACAACGGGGGCAGAAACTAAACTTCAATGTCTGTTTTACTCAGGTGGGAAATAATTGTAAAGTGTATCAAATTCGCCGTGAGATATCCTCCAACCTGCAAAAAATTTGGTCCTCCTGAAATTTGTTTAGTTATAGAGTCATTGAATCCCACAGCATGGAGGCAGGACCTTTGGCCCAAACTGGTCCATGCCGACCAAAACATCTGTCCAAGCTAATCCCATCTCCCTGCATTTGGCCCATATCCTTCTCATCCTTTCCTATCCATGTATTTGTGTAAATGCCTTTTATATGTTGTTAATGTACCCTATATTAAACTCCATTTGCCATTTCTTAGCCCACTTCCCCAGCCAATCAAGGTCCTGCTGCAATCTCTGATAACCTTTCTCACTGTCGGTGATAGTGCCTGTTTTAGTGTCATCAACAAACTTACTAACACACCTTGCACATCTCCACCCAAATCATTGATATAGATAACAGACATTAATGGGCCCAGCACCGACCCCTGAGGCACTCCATTAGTCACAGGCCTCCAGGCTGACAAACATCCTTCCACTATTACTCTCTGCTTCCAACCATCAAGCCAATTTTGTATCCAATTGTCAGTTCTCCCTGGATTCCGAGGAGAAAGTGAGGACTGCAGATGCTGGAGATCAGAGCTGAAAATGTGTTGCTCCATTTCCTGAAGAAGGGCTCATGCCCGAAACGTCGATTCTCCTGCTCCTTGGATGCTGCCTGACCTGCTGCGCTTTTCCAGCAACACATTTTCTCCCTGGAATCCATCGATCTAACCTTCAAGAGCAGATTGCCATTCCTTTTGCGGGCTGATAGGGTTTGTTGAGGGCATGGCATCCTGGTGCCAACTATAAGTTCTAATCCACTGAATATCCAAACTACCTGTTTTTCTTGGAAGACCCCTTCTTTCCCAATGTCTCAAATTATTGCTGGACCCGTTTTTGTTGATCACCTGCCAAGTGGCCATTACTCATCCATGAATTCTGATCATTAAAACTGTTCCCAATCAAAATGTCCAACAATTGGTCTTTCGATGAGGATGTTGCTAGAAACAGAAGTTGGAAAAGCTTTGACTTCTTTAGCATTGTAAATGATTTTTTCTCGGTCTTTTTGACTGTGAACTGTAATGGGAAATGGGCTGATTTTAAGACCAAGGGTTGTGGAAAGTATTGCTAAACTTCTTAAAAGTTAGCTACCAGACATAATTGGAAGGGTTGGTTACACTGCTGTTTGTTCACCTGTGGAGAGAATGTCTGGCTGCACATGAGCTGGAGCCAAAGGGGTGTGTGTAAATGGAGATTTGGCTGGCACCAAGTGGCTGATTGGTCTGGAGAACGATGATCTATTGTCAATGACAAAGGCCTACTGCCAGCCACCAACTATGTATTTGGCTCCCAGGTCGCTGAACAGCTTTGGGTAAGAATTGCAGGTAGATAGGATAGTGAAGAAGGCATTTGGTATGCTTTCCTTTATTGGTCAGAGTATTAAGTACAGGAGTTGGGAGGTCATGTTGCGGCTGTACAGGACATTGGTTAGGCCACTTTTGGAATATTGCGTGCAATTCTGGTCTTCTTCTTATCGGAAGGATGTTGTGAAACTTGAAAGAGTTCAGGAAATATGTACAAGGATATTGCCAGGGTTGGGGTATTTGAGCTATAGGGAGAGGCTGAACAGGCTGGGGCTGTTTTCCCTGGAACTTTGGAGGCTGAGGAGTGACCTTATAGACATTTATAAAAGCATGAGGGGCATGGATAGGATAAATAGACAAAGTCTTTTCCCTGGAGTCGGGGAGTCCAGAACTAGAGGGCATAGGTTAGTGTGAGGGGGAAAGATATAAAAAGACCTAAGAGCAACTTTTTCACATAGAGGGTGTACGTGTATGGAATGAACTACCAGATGAAGTGGTGGAGGCTGGTACAATTGCGACATTGAAAAGGCATCTGGATGGGTATTTGAATAGGAAGTGTTTGGAGGGATATGGGCTGGATGATGGCAGGTGGGACTAAATTGGGTTGGGATATCTGGTCGGCATGGATGAGTTGAACTGAATGGTCTGTTTCCATGCTGTATATCTCTATGACTCTATGAATGTTTGGTTCAGAGGCCATTGAACCTCCAGAAAGAAAGGTTTTTTCCTTTCCTCTGCAGATAAAACAGAAGTCGTTTAAGTCTGAAGAATACCAGTTTATTCCCCATATTTCGTTTCTGTAAACTAGGCATGGGATGTAAGTGTTGGCTTAGACAGAGACGTCCTTGTCCCATTGAATGAATTAAAAAAAAAACTGTGGCATTCACCTAATAAGTCAGAGACTTTATAAATTGTGAATAAGTCACTCTGTGTCTTCTGATAGGAAGTGGAAATATCTGGAGAAAGACGTCCAAGCATCCATTGCCTCCTCCAATGCTCAGTAGCAACAGTGTGTACTACCTACAAGATACACTGCAGAAATTCATCAAAGAACCTTCGGCAGCACCTTCCAAACCCATGACCACTTCTATCTAAAAGGACAGGTCCAGCAGATACATGGGAACACCTGACATGGAAATACTTACTTCACTGTTCCTTCACTGTCTCTGGGTCAAAATCCTGGAATTCCCTCCGTAACTGCACTGTGGGTCAACCTAGACTACAGCAGTTCAAGAAGGCAGTTCATCACCACCTTGTCATGAGAATTACATGCTGCCCAGTCAGTGATGACTACATCTACAAAAGAATTACAAAGAAAGAACAGCAAATGCTGACAAGCAAAAGAATAGTCTCAGCAAATCCTGTGGACAGGGAACTTTGAATTGCCTTCTCGGTCTTTCCTTCCATCTATAATATCCATTTTTTTTTAAGTGTTGGCTTGTATGTATGTAGGGATAGACTTATAAGGGAGTTTAAGATGTTTAACTTATGGTTAGATGTTGACAGTTCATAATTGTTCAGCTGTAGCTCGAATCTACTTATCTGCAGTAAATAATCATTTTTGTTAAGAACGGAAACCCGGTTCATGCTTTCTGTTAAAAAGGCAGATATTTTGCGGACTTATACAAAAACTTTAACTTTTGTGACAACCTTGGGCTTGATTTGCAGCATGCTGTACCTGTGAGATGTAACTTGTCGGTGTTGGAGATTAATTATAGCATGTCAATGTTGCTCTGGCTCAGATTAGCTAACTTGGATATGGCCATTGCAGAATAAGCCTCTCTACCATCTCCTCATGCCTAGCGAGGGCTGTCATGAGGAGTGAGCGAACTCCAGAAGGGGTGATGGGGGCAGAAGAGCTCTTTAGTTATGCCAATGGAACTCATTACTACAGACTACTGAAGGGTGCCTCTTCTGCAGACGACTGGTAGATTATCACCTTTAACATCCTAAAAATAGCAAATGTATAGGCTATCCCTTGGCTTCAGAGGTTGGCTTTCGAAAATAGCATCACTCAATGAGCTGCAGGGCTCAGAGCTTTCTATCTCCACTATCTTCTCTCCTCCTGCATCAATCTCAATTTGAGAGGCAAGGAAGTGTGTTATCTCAAGCTTTCAATTCCAAAACAAACCAAAATAAACAAAGCAGGAACTCCTGGGAACATTACAAGACAATAAAAATGCAAATATGACTACATTAACTATTTTAATTATATTGATGATTTATATGGCACAATTTACATGAATTATTATCTACAGCCCTCTAAATTTCTGAAATGGTTGATGGGTCACTGCAGGATGGCTGGTAAACAGGTGTCTGTACGTGGGAAATGAAAAGGCACAATCTGAAGACCCTCCCCAATCTAATGCAAACCCACCATCCAGAGTTTTTGAAAATAACAATAATGCTAACCAAATGCAATTTACAGTTCACATCATTTGCATTTAAAACTTTTCTAATCTTTCGCATTAGTTTGGCTACCTTCAGATGGGGATTGCAAAAGCTTGCAGAACCTCTCGCTTTCCATCTTGTGTGTTGTGCATGGCAATTTTTTAAATATAGAATCCCTACAGTGTGGAAACAGGCCATTCAGCCCAACAACTCTACATCAATCCTCCAAAGAGCTTTCCACACATACCCTAGTCTACACATCCATATAAATTATTGGCAACACAACATGGCCAATCCATCTAACCTGCATATCTTTAGACTGTGAGAGGAAACCCACGCAGACATGGGAGAACATGTAAACTCTACACAGACAAGTGTCTGAGGGTGGAATAGAACCCATGTCCCTAGTACTGCGAGGCAGCAGTGCTCACCACAGAGCCACCATGTCATTCTTGAAGATATAATTTGAAGATATAAACTTAACTGCTACAAGTGGAACACCTCAAACAAGGTTGCTGAGGCAAATAGTCATGGGCTCCAAGGAAGTGAAAATATTTTTGGGACCCAGTGGGTAAGTGGAAGAATAACCAGAAGCAAGTAGTGATGATCCTCCAACACTGCCTCCTGTTCATATTGTTATCCCATTAGCATCCAGGAGCCATCAATACCTCCATGATTTTTGGAAGAAAATCGGCAGTGAAACTATTTGGCAACATGGTGGAACTGAGACATCAAGTGGCCCGGGGATTTGGTGACAGCTCTGCCAAACCTCTCCCCAAGGTGATCAGCCAAGATGTGAGGTCCACTTCCCCAGGAGCCGTTGGAAAAGGCCACTCCGCCTAACCGAGCAGGCCTGGAGAGGTTAGCAAGGGAGGTTAGTAATCTTGGGGTCAGCTAGAGAAACTGGCTGCAGTGGTGCAAGTGGATGAAAGGTCTACTTATCTGAGTTGGAGTGTGTACGTACCCTTTGATGCCAAAGGAGCCAACAGTTTGAAAAGTGTGAGGGGGTGCTGCAACTGGTTAGAGAGAACCCAGTGTGTCATTAGCCATCGTAGAGGCTGAAGCATTTACTTGGAAAGGAATGACTATAATATTGCCAGGACAGGTCAGCCTAGCATTGTTGACCTTTCTCAATGTCAGTCAAGAGTGTGAACCAAAATCCCTCATGCCCTTGGCCACAGACACAGCAGCCAGCATGTAAGACAGTAAGTGCAGGAATTTTAGACATTTCAGGGATGGAATGGCAGGTTGGACAGGGGGCAGTAAGATGTTGTGCCAGGGCAGCGGCACCCACCACACAGCCACCTGTCCCATCCAGTCCCATAATTTCACCAGGGAATATTTTGTTGCACAACATGAGCAGAGTTTTCAGACAGCCTGCCTTCCATCAACCAAATTAGTTGAGCCCCAGGCTGATGGCACTGAAGAGCCCAATACGGTGCCATCTTGTGTGATTTTATTGCACAGTCTCTGATGTTGCCTGTTTCTGCACTGTAGAATCCCAATCCTTGAACATGTCTGATTTGCTCTGTAAGATAAATGTACACTTATCCACAAAACACAAAATGGCCATGCTCAAGTTGACATGAATAACGTTTGTTTGTTTGATTTATTGTTGTCATATGATGACTTTATGACTATATGTACCGAAATACAGTGAAAAGCATTGCTTTGCATCCAACACAGGCAGATTGTACCATACAAAGAGCATCAGGGTAGCAGAACAGTGTGCAGAACGCAGTGTTACAGCCACAGAGAAGGTGCAGAGAGAGAGAGAGAGAGAGTTTCAGAATTAACATCGGAGAGGTCCATTCAAAGTCTAATAACAACGGGGAAGAAGCTATTCTCGAATCTCTTCAATCTATTCAACTTGTATATCTTCTGCCCAATGGAAAAGAGTATAACTGGGGTGGGAGAGGTCTTTGATCATGTTGGTTGCCTTCTTGAGGCAGCAGCAAGTGTAGACTGAGTCAACAGATGGAAGGCTGGTTTCCGTGATGGATTGGGCAGTGACTACAATTCTCTGTAGTTTCTTGATGTCTTGGGATGAGCAGTTGCCATATCATGCCATGATGCATCTAGATGGGATGCTTTCTATGGTGCATCAATAAAGATGGTCATGAGTCTTTGTGGACATGCTGAATTTCCTTTGCGGCCTGAGGAGTAGAGCTGTTGTTGTGCTTTCTTGATTGTCACATCGATATTGGTGGACCAGGACAGATTGCTAGTGATCATCACTCCCACGAAATTGAAGCTCTTGACCATCTCCACTTCAGCACCATTGATGCAGACAGGGGCCTGCCTCCACTCCACTTCCTTGACTAGCTCCTTCATTTTATTGATGAAGACATGGTTGTCTTTACACCATGCCGCTAATCATTCTATCCTCTTCATGTACTCTATCACATCGTTGTTTGAGATCCAAGAAAGAGCCATCAGATGACACAGAGTCACGGTTTAGAGGGAAAAAAGTGACCAGATTTCAAACTGTTCTGCAAATAATTGCATAGATTCCAGGGTGACAGCAGATTTAAATTGCTTTCTTTGTTGACATTGCAGCACTCTGACACTCACCCTCTCCCATAAATTGCTTCAGAAACATGTGGAGCCCCATTTATCATGGCAATGTTAGCAAAGTCATCAAAGAAATCCTTGCAATGAAAAGCAGTTCCTGTGACTAATTAGCTTCACTACTAGGCATGAGAACTAATTCAGAACACTTTACCCCTTGATATTTTCCAACAAAATGGAACTCACTACCAAAAAGTCTTGAACAGGCACAGGTCACTTTCCCTTGTGGGGAAAATAGTAGAGCAACAATGGCAGGAATTTCTGGGTGTAATTGAGGAACAGTTCAGAGATTAGATTAAGTCGCTTGATTTTACTTTTCTGGATTGAGCCAACTTCACTTTTAGAACAAATTATTTTTGGGTCACATAATATGTGCAACGTGGGCCCCTGAGACATAAATGTTTGTCCCCAGCATGCTGGTGGGGTAACTAGAAAGTATGGGATGTGAATGGTGATCATAGATAACTTGGGGTGAGTGCACCAAAATTCTAATTGGATTAATACAGATGAGATAATGAGTGAAATATTTAGCTTACTGGTCAAGTGCTGGCAGCATTTGATTAGAGTATATCTCACTGATAGTGGTCAATTTCCAGATTTTATGTATAGATGTAACGTACTTTAAAAATGTGCAGATGAGAGATAGCTGACTCATTGAAGAAATATTATCCAAATGTTAACTTTATTAGGAAAATTACAACAAAATCAAAATGTGATGTCAATATATTTTGCATTTTTCCAGTCTTATAAGTGGATTGAGGGAGAATCCATCCCCCTTCTTTTGAGACCTTTCTTGGATAATCCCAGCAAATGTTTCTCCTTTTAGTACATAGCTCACATTCCAGTGTAATTGCACTTCACTAAAAAAAAAAGGAGTATTACTAAGGTTTCCTAGAGAAGAAAAGAAGAGGAAAGTTATTTCTTCCTAACCCCAGAAAAATATATAAAAGAAAAACAACAGAAACACAGGCAAAAGACAGCGAGATGGGCTGGGGGTGAGGAGGTGGTGGTGTGTGGGATGGTGGTAGTGGGGTTGCCTTGTTAGTTAAGAATGAGATTAAATCTATGGCACTGAATGACATAGGGTCAGATGATGTGGAATCTGTGTGGGTGGAGTTGAGGAACCACAAAAGCAAAAAAAGAACATAATGGGAGTTATGTACAGACCTCCTAAGAGTGGTCAGAACCAGGGTCACAAGATGTACCAGGAAATAGATAGAGCATGTCAGAAAGGCAAGGTCACAGTGATCATGGGAGATTTCAATATGCAGGTCGGCTGGGTAAATAATGTTGCTAAGGATCCAAAGAGAGAGAATTCACAGAATGCTTACAGAATGGCATTTTGGAACAGCTTGTGATGGAGCCCACAAGGGACCAGTCTATTCTGGACTTAATGCTCTTTAATGAGCCAGACTTGATAAAAGATTTTAAAGTAAGGGAACACTTTGGAGGCAGCGATCATAATATGGTAAAGTTCAGTCTGCAGTTTGAAAGAGCGAAGGCAAAATTGGATGTAATGGTGTTACAGTTAAATAAAGGTAATTACAGGGGCATGAAAAACGAACTGACGAAAATCTACTGGAAGCAGAGCCTTATGGGGAAGACAGTAGAGCAACAATGGCAGGAATTTCTGGGTGTAATTGAGGACACAGTACAGAGGTTCATCCCAAAGAAAAGAAAGATTATCCAGGGAGAGGTTAGACAGCTATGACTGACAAAGGAAGTCAGGAATTGTATCAAAGAAAAAGAGAGAGGCTATAAAGTGTGCAGGAGCATTGGGAAATCAGAAGATTGGGAACGCTACAAAAACAAACAGAGGATAATAAAGAAAGAAATAAGGAAGGAGAGGATCAAATATGAAGGTAGGCTAGCCACTAATATTAGAAATAATAGTAAAACATTTTTTTCAATGCATAAGAAACAAACGAGAGGCAAAAGTAGAAATTGGGCTGCTCCAAATTGATGCTGGAAGGCCAGTGCTGGGAGATAAGGCAATAGCTGAAGAACTTAATAAGTACCTTGTGTCAGTCTTCACAGAGGAAGACATGAGTATTATGACAACAATTAAGGAGAGTCAGGGAGCAGAGTTGAGTATGCTAGCCAATACAAAAGAGAAAGTGCTAGAAAAGCTAAATGGTCTAAAAATTGATAAATCTCCTGGCCCCGATGGGCTACATTCTAGAGTTCTGAGAGAAGTGGCTGAGGAAATAGCAGAGGCGCTGACTGTGATCTTTCAAAAATCACTGGAGTCAAGGAAATTCCCAGATGTTTGGAAAATCACTGTTGTAACCCCCTTGTTCAAGAAAGGGTCAAGACAAAAGTGGAAAATTATAGGCTGATTAGCCTAACCTCGGTTGTAGATAAAATTTGAGAATCCATCATTAAGGATGAAATTTCTAAATTCTTGGGAGTGCAGGGTCGGAGTAGAACAAGTCAGCATGGATTTAGTAAGGGAAGATCGTACTTGACAAACCTGTTAGAATTCTTTGAAGAGGTAAGAAGTAGGTTAGACCAGGGAAACCCAGTGGATGTCATCTATCTAGATTTCCAAAAGGCTGCTGAGTAAGGTGAGGGCCCATGGTGTTCAAGGTGAGCTACTGGCATGGATTGAGGATTGGCTGTCTGACAGAAGGCAGAGAGTTGGGATAAAAGTTTTTCTTTCGGAATGGCAGCTAGTGACAAGTGGTGTCCCATAAGGTTCAGAGTTAGGGCCGCAGCTGTTCACTTTATATATTAATGATTTGGATGAAGAGACTAGAGGCATTCTGGTGAAGTTTACCGATGATATGAAGTTAGGCGGACAGGCAGGTAATACTGAAGAGGTGGGGAGGCTGCAGAAAGACTTAGACAGTTTAGGAGAGTGGTCCAAGAAATGGCTGATGAAATTCAACATGAACAAGTGAAAGCTCTTGCACTTTGAAAAAATGAATACAGGCACGGACTACTTTTTAAACGGTGAGAAAATTCATAAAACCAAAGTACAAAGGTATCTGGGAGTGCTAGTCCAGGATTTCACTAAAGGTTGATTCGTGGGTTGAATCCGTGATTAAGAAAGCAAATGTAATGTTGTCATTTATCTCAAGAGGGTTGGGATATAAAAGCAGCTATGTACTTTTGAGACTTTATAAAGTTCTGGTTAGGCTCCATTTAGAATACTGTGTCTAATTTTGGGCCCCACACCTCAGGAAGTACATACTGGCACTGGTGCGTGTCCAGCATAAATACACACGGATGATCCCTGGAATGATAGGCCTAACATATGATGATCAGCTGAGGATCCTGGGATTGTATTCATTAGAGTTTAGAAGGTTGAGGGGAGATTTAATAGAAACTTACAAGATAATGCATGGCTTAGAAAGGGTGGACGCTGGGATGTTGTTTCTGTGAGGCAGGGAGACGAGAACCCGTGGGCATAGCCTTAAAATTAGAGGGGTTCAATTTAGAACGGAAATGAAGAGACATTTCTTCTGCCAGAGAGTGGTGGGCCTGTGGAACCTATTGCCACGGAGCACAGTAGAGGCCGGGAGTTTGGGTGTCTTCAAGGCAAAGATTAGTAAATTCTTAATCTCACAAGGAATTAAAGGCTACTGGGAAAGTGCGGGTAAGTGGAATTGAAACACCAATCAACCACGATTAAATGGCGGAGTGGACTCTATGGGCTGAATGGCCTTGCTTCCACTCCTATGGCTTATGGTCTTAAAAAGTTTAAAAGGAAGGCTGTCAGGCACAGAGAGGTAGAAGTAAAGCTACATAGTTCAGAAGCACATTAAAATCACAAAGGATTTAGATTTATAAGATTTTGGAGGAGAATTAGGCCAGTTAACCCATTGAATCTGTTCCACCATTTGATAATACATGATATGCTTCTCAACCCCATTCTCTTGCCTTCTCCCTGTAACCCTTGATCCCCTACTAATCAAGAACCTATCTACCTCTGTCTTAAATACACTCAATGATTTAAAACCCAAGGCTGTAGCTGATTGATTTTGACTCATAGCTTCAGTCGTTTCAGAAACTGGATGTCTTGACATCATAGAGTCATAGTGTTGTAGAGATGTACAGCATGGAAACAGACATTTTGGTCCAACTCATCCATGCTGACCAGATAACCTAAATCCCTCTAAACACTTCTTATTCATATACCTATCCAGATACCTTTTAAATGCTGTAATTGTATCAGCCTCCACCACTTCCTCTGGCAGCTCATTCCATACACGCATCACCCTTTGCATGAAAACATTGCATCTGAGATCCCTTTTAAATCTTTCCCCTCTCAACTTAAACCCATGTCCTCTAGTTCTGGAGTTCCCCATAACAAAGAAAAAACCTTGTCTGTTTTCCCTATTTATGCACCTCATGATTTATAAGCCTCTTCAACCTCCAATGCTCCAGGGAAAACAGCCCCAGCCTGTTAAGTGTCTCCCTACAGTTCAAACCCTCTATCCCTGGCAACATCCTTGTAAATCTTTTCTGAACCCTTTCAAGTTTCACAACATCCTTCCTATAGAGGGTGATCAAAATTGCACGCAGTATTCCAAAAGTGGCCTAACAAATGTCCTGTATAGCCACAACATGACCTCTCAACTCCTAAAGTCAATGCTCTGACCAATAAAGGAAAGCATTCCAAACGCTTTCTTCACTACCTTATATCCCTGTGACTCCACTTTCAAGGAACTATGGACCTGCACTCCAAGGTCTCTTTGTTCAGCAACACCGCCCAGAACTTTACCATTAAGTGTATATGTCCTGCCATGATTTTGCCTTGTGAAGATTTGGTGCATCATGTTTATTTAAATTAAACTCCATCTGCCACTGCTCAGCCCATTGACCCACCTGATCAAAGTCCTGCTGTATTCTGAGGTAACCTTACTCACTGGTGAATGTTCTTTTTCCCAGGTCACTTTGCCACCTGACTGTATCTTCTGGTGGAATCAAAGTGCCAATTGCAAGCCTTTGACATGATTGTTAGAAAACACGTAGGGAGGAATCTGTTTGTCCAGTTTATCGAGGAAATTCAAATTGCAGTTTTGTTATAGCTGTTGTTGGAACTTAACGAGGCAATGTTGAGTCATTGATATTTTGTCAGAAAATGAAACTCATTTTCAAAAGGTCTTGAAGAGGCACAGATCACTGAGATTCGACTGAATGACTCTATTCAGACAAGTGCAGCTCCAGCAACACACAAGAACCTGAACACCATCAAGGACAAAACAGCACACTGCATTGGGACCTAATGACCATCTTTAAAATCACTTCTCCAACTCAGTGTACATTGACAGCAGTGAAAACCATCTACAAGATGCAATGATGAAACTTGCAAGAGGTCGTCCAACAGCATCTCTCAAACTTGTGAACTCTATTGAACGCTAAACAGAATTGCTATGATGCAGAAGGATAACATCTAGCCCATTTGGTCTGCCCTGGCTCTCTGAGCATTTTGACTTGGTGCCTATTTCCTGCTTTTGCTCTGTAACCCTGGACATTGTTCCTTCTTTAAATAAACATCCAATACTCTTGCGAATGCCTTAGTTGAACCATTCTCCAACATTCTCCCAGGCAGTGGATTCCAAACCCAAACCACTCCTTGTATATGAAAGATCTAGGGTTAGATATATGTTATAAATTACTTCTATCCCATGGAACAATTTATCTACTTTTGAGTGAAGATGTGAAATGAAGAAACAACCTGTTTTGACCATTGCAGCGTGAGATGACTGCAGCCTCAACCAATTTTGTCTCATTTGGATCTGACACCGGCATTTTTCACTGCTTTTGTGCTCATGAAGGATTTTCAAGCTGTCACAATTTTTGGGTGCATGACCACTTATTTCTGCAGATTTTAGAACTTCATGTCATGAGAAACAAAGAATGAAAATTTGCATTGCACTTAGGTGACATCACACAGTGTCCTATGCTAGCTACCTGACGAAGGGGCAGTGTCCTGAAAGCTAGTGCTTCCAAATAAACCTGTTAGACTACAACCTGGTGTTGAGTGATTTTTAACAACAGAAAACATAAACCCTACTTTTAACCCCGTGCCTCTTTAACCCTGCGTAATAAAACAGACTAGAAACTGTCAACAATCTTCAGTTGGTGAACTTTAGCTCAGGAAAAGTAAATGTTGGCATAAGCTGGAATATAATTGGAAAAGTGGATTGTTTATTGCAGAGACAAAGATCAGATGTGGTTTATGAGGTCAACCATGCTTCTCAATAAAACACAAGGGTTCCATAAAAAATGCAATCACTGAAAACTTAAAAATGTTATCATGCTAGTGCTACAGGCTAGAAAAATCCTGAATTCTGACAGTAATTTCAGTCAGTTTTATTGCAGCTTTTCATAAAAATATTGAATATTTTCCTCATCATGAAAAGAATTTATGATGTTGATGTAAAATGCATAAACAGATGTTGCCAGTAAAGTCGCAGATTAATTTAGTGCAGAATAATTGGCCAGGCTTTTATGGCCTGCACCTGTATTAAATACCAGGCTTGGACAATTCAACTTTCACAATGGCATGCTTGTTTTTACTGAAATGAATGCAAAATCAACAAGGAAGCCATTCTGCTACAATACCCAAGTGCATACACAGTTTAAGTAATAGCATTCTATTCTATGGCCTTTTTTAAAATTGATTCAAATGCAGCAATTCTAAATCTTCCACTGTTTAGATTTCAAGTATAATTTATTTTGAAACCTTTGGATTGGTTAAGTAGTAATGTCACAATGGATACTTGCCATCTGCCCAGTTGTTGCTTTTATCGGCTTTATCTGCTCAGAGTACAACAGGACCTTGATCAGATGGGCCTTTGGGCCGAGGAGTGGCAGATGGAGTTTAATTTAGATAAATGTGAGGTTCTGCAAGTCAGGGCAGGACATATATACTGAATGGTAAGGTCCTGGGAAGTGTTGCTGAACAAAGAGACCCTCGGGGTGGAGGTTTATAGTTCCTTCAAAGTGGATTCACAGGTAAATGAGGGAAGTGAAGAAGGCATTTGCTGCAGTTGCCTTTATTGGTATGTGCACTGAATATTGTAGTTTGGAGGTCAGGATGTGGCTGGACAGGAGATTGGTTAGGGCATTTCTGGAAGACTGCATCCAATTCTGGTCTCCCTGCTATAGGAAAGATGTTGTTAAACTGAAAGGGTGCAGAAAAGATTTACAAGGAAGTTGCCAGGATTGGAGGACTTGAGCTATAAGGAAGGCTGAATAGGCTGAAATTATTTTTCCTGGAGCGTCAGAGGCTGAGAGGTATCTTTATAGTGTTTTATAAAATCATGAGGGGCATAGATAGGTCTTTTTCCCAGGGTAGGGAAGTCCAAAACTAGAGGGCATAGGTTTAAGGTGAGAAAAGAAAGATTTAAAAGGGATCTAAGGGGCAATATTTTCATGCAGAGGGTGGTCTGTG
This sequence comes from Chiloscyllium plagiosum, assembly GCF_004010195.1. Lineage (NCBI taxonomy): Eukaryota > Metazoa > Chordata > Chondrichthyes > Orectolobiformes > Hemiscylliidae > Chiloscyllium > Chiloscyllium plagiosum. The sequence goes on along the minus strand of NC_057739.1, from coordinate 11,760,244 downwards.
TATGGAACAAGCTGCCAGAGAAAGTAGTGGAACCTGATATAATTGCAATATTTAAAAGTCATCTGGATGGGTAAATAAATGGGTACATGGGTTTAAAGGGTTATGGGCCAAATGCTGGCAAATGGGACAAAATTAGTTTAGGATATCTGATTGACAAGGATGAGTTGGACTGAAGGGTCTGTTTCCATGCCGAGCAATTCTCTGACTCTAGATTCATTATGTGAAGGTGCCAGCGTTGGACTGGCATGGACAAAGTCAGAAGTCACATGACTCCAGGTTATAGTCCAACAGGTTTATTTGAAATCACAAACTTTTGGAGCTGTGCTCCTTCGTCAGGATCAGTGCTCCAAACGCTTGTGATTTCAAATAAACTTATTGGACTATAACCTGATTTCATGTGACTTCTGACTGGATCTATTAGCAGCGTGGTGAAGATGTAGATCATGTAACATGATTTTGCCAGAATCAGAGAAACAAAGTTGACAGTTCATGTTCTTTCCTTTCTTCTTCATTCACCAAAGTGTTAAGAGCCAGATATTTCTCGGCTGGTTAAGGCAACATGTAGTTGATAACAAGATGGTTTAATATTTAGTCTTTAGTGCAGTCCATTGCTGCTGAGACCAGCTGATGTAACACTGTAAATGCCTACAGTTTCTGTGATGGTGAAGGTGACTCAAAACTTTGCGTTGACATCTGCTGGAAAAGGTGAATGGCAGCAACAGAGAAGATCAAAACAAAACAAATAAAACAGTGAAACCTTACATAAAAACTCTTCATATTTCATAAGCTATGAGCATGGTGTGGTTTTGGGATTGTCGTAAATGAGAAAGACCAAAATTTAAAGCTTTTGTCTGTCTAACTAACTGGTGCATGAATAAAAAATGCTGACTTCGTCATCCACTTAATGGCAACAATCACTGACTAGAAAATATCCAATGGAATCGAGTTTCAATTAAAGGATTGAAATTCAAAGCAAAACCTGTTTCATTATCTAATGACTCAGTACCTTCAGCTTTATTCAGTATGCACCATCAGTCAAACGTATTGGAAGAAAATAGTCATAAAATTGCTTGCTCATAGTAAGACAGCAGCAGGTAACATTCAGAGCACTTTAAGAGCATATTTCATGTCTTATGGTTAACTCAAAGTCAGGCAAACCCAAACCATCATAAAATCTATAATGGCACCTTAAACCTGGTCACAGCTCTCCCATGATAATGCTTGCTTGTTCTTCTACATGAGCAATGGTCAGGTTTTACCCAATTTGTCCACATTCTGAAAGTGAAATACCTTTTTCATTGTTCATGTCATTAAGTCAGAGAATGATATAGCAGAGAAGGAGACCATTTGCTCTGTTGTGATGCGCTGGTCTTTTGATATGACCATTCATTTGAACCCTGTCCCTGCATGTTCACCATAGTCCGTGATTTTACTTTTACCTTTAAGCATTTGAACATATTGGTTTTCAATACTATTATTTATTCACTTGGTTTCCACACAGTGGAGGCCCTAACCACTACACAAAGAGACAGTGGCATTCCTGTCACAATTTAATCTGGGTGAGCAGTTGAAATTTAATCCCAATTTAGGCAATTACCTGCCAATGGGATTCCATTCCCCAGGCCTTGATTTGAGAATTCCGCCTCCAAGAGTTACAGTCAATTCAAAATTGCTAGCTCTTAAGTACCAGCAGCACACACATTCAGATGGGCATTGCCAGCTGTGCAGCAGTTTCAGGAGTATGCGCATGTCGTGGATGCCCTGTCAAGATCAGGATGAGGTTGGCTTATTGACAGGCCCAGGATGAGATGTCGGTGAGGCTGCCTCACTGACAGGGAGAAAGTGAGGACTGCAGATGCTGGAGATCAGAGGAGACAGTGTGCTGCTGGAAAAGCACAGCAGTTCAGGCAGCATCCAAGGAGCAAGAGAATCGAAGTTTCGGGCAAGAGCCCTTCATCAGGAATGAGGCTTGTGAGCCGAGGGGTTGGAGAGAGCCACACTGACAGGCCCAGGGGTAGATGTGGGTGAGGCTGCCTCACTGACAGGCCCAGGTGGAGATGTCGGTGAGGCTGTCTCACTGACAGGCCCGGGGGAGATGTGCGTGAGGCTGCCACAATGACAGGCCCAGGAGGAGTAGTTGGTGAGGCTGTCTCACTGACAGGCCCAGGTGAAAATGTTGGTGAGTCTGCCTCACTGACAGGCCCAGGTGGAGATGTGAGTGAGGCTGCCTCACTCACAGGCCCAGGGGGAGATGTGGGTGAGGCTGCCTCACTCCCAGACTCAGGGGGAGATGTGGGTGAGGCTGCTTCACTCCCAGGCTCAGCGGGAGATGTTGATGAGGCTGCCTCACTCACAGGCCCAAGTGGAGATGTGGGTGAGCCTGCCTCACTGACAGGCCCAGGAGGAGATGTGGGTGAAGTTGCCTCACTTCCAGGTTCTGTTGTGAGGAGTCAATTTGAAGAGTGTGGTGTGTCTTTTCCTGGACATGATTTTTTTTTGGCTAGTCAGTGGTATCATCTGTTGGACACAATGGTGGGCAGGACTGACCATGACATGATGCTTCAAAAATACAGAAATATGAATTAGCTTGTCCATTTTGTAGAGGAAATTCAACCAGCAGCCTTGGTTTGATGGATGTTATGATTTGGTAAATTCACAGATTAGTCAGGAGATGTGGGTAAGGCTGTCTCACTCACAGGCCCAGGAGGAGATGTGGGTGAGGCTGCCTCAATCAGAACTGGGACTTTTGGCCTATTCTATGTGCACTGCCTCTCTGAGCATTTTGACTTTATGCCAATCTCCTGCCTTTTCTCTGGAATCATGCTCAATGTTCCTTATTAAAATAGTTATCAATACCATGAGACCATAAGACATAGGAGTGGAAGCAAGGCCATTCGGTCCATTGAGTCCACGCCACCACTTAATCATGGCTGATGGGCGTTTAAATTCCAATTACCTGCAGTCCCCCAGTAGCCCTTCCTTCCTTGTCAGTTATCAATCTCTGCCTTGAAGACACCCAATGTCCCGCTCTCCACTGCGCTCCATGGCAATGAATTCCACAGGTCCACCATTCTCTGGCTGAAGAAATATCTCCTCATTCTCATTCTAAATTGACCTCCTCTAATTTTAAGGCTGTGCGATTGAGCCCTAGTCTCCCCGGCTAACAGAAACAACTTCCCAGTGTCCACCCTTTCTAAGCCATGCATTATCTTCTAAGTTTTGAATCCCTCAACAATCCCACAAAATACAGCCAGGCAAGTGCATTTCAAACTCAAATCACACATTGTGAGAAATATTGACCAGGTGAAGTTTTGTATTAGGAATAACTTACTTACCCTAAAACTATTTCCCTTTTATGTATGCTCTAGAGTGATGATTTCAAGTGGAGAAACCAACCAGTTTTGACCATTTCAGAGTGAGCTGTCTGCAACTTCAACCAGTGCGATCTAACAATGGCATTTTACACTGCTTTTGTCCTCCAAAGAATTTTTAAATGGTCAGGGTTTGTAAACGGTCAGAATTTTTGGGTTGTACAGTTTAGTTTTATGGGTCAGAAACTAACAACTTTTTTTTAGACTTAAAGAACCAGGAACCATAAAACTTAGAAACCATTTAGTTCTTCGGGAAAGATTCAGAAACATATTTGTCAGGAGCAGAGAAAATCAGTGCTATTAAAAGGTCAAGATGCAGTTCTGTATAAAGTCTGGCACTGAACAGTTGTATTTCTTTTCTGAAGACATTCTACATAATGAAATTGATTCAAAATAAAACATATAAAAGAGCACAAGTAAAGAGGCAGGAAACAAAGAAAATTGCAAAAATTGGTGAATAAAACCTGAGTGAGTTTTGAGAAGATTTGTTGCACAGGTTGAGGTTCTGGATGTAGGTTTGCTCGCTGAGCTGGAAGGTTCATTTCCAGACCTACTGGGTTTCATCACCCTACCAGGTAACATCTTTAGTGGGCCTCTGGGCGAAGCATTGCTGATAAATCCTGCTTTCTATTTATATGTTTGGGTTTCTTGGGATGGCTGGTATCATTTCCTGTGGTGATGTAATTTCCTGTCCTTTTTTCAGGGTTGGTAGATGGGGTCTAACTCGATGTGTTTGTTGATAGAGTTCCGGTTGGAATGCTATGCTTCTAGGAATTCTCATTCTGTTTGGCTTGTCCTGGGATGGATGTGTTGTCCCGGTATCATGGTAGCCCACAAACCCACCAAGACACTAAAACAGCAGCTAATGAACTTGAAAGTCCCTAGACAGACAACAAGAAAAACTAATATCATTTACAAAATACCGTGCATGAACTGTAACAAACATTGGACAAACAGGCAGAAAACTAGCCACCAGGATACATGAACATCAACTAACCACAAAATGACATGACCCACTCTCACTATTATCCTTACATACAGAAAAGGAAGGACACCACTTCGATTGGGACACCACAGCCATCCTATGATAAGCCAAACAGAGACATGCATGAGAATTCCTAGAAGCATGGCATTCCAACCAGAACTCCATCAACAAACACATTGAGTTAGACCCCATCTACCACCCCCCGAAAAAAAACCAGGAAATGACATCACCACAGGAAAAGACATCACCAACCCAAATAAACCCAAACATATCGATAGAAAGCAGGAGTTATCAGCAGTGCTTTGCCCAGAGGCCCACTGAAGATGTTATTTAGTATGGTGACGAAATGTCTGGAAATGAACCTTCCAGCTCAGTGAGCAAACCTACATGGTGAATAAAAATGCAAAGAACTGTGGATGCTTTAAATCAGAAACGAAAACAGAAATTGCTGGAGAAGCACAGCATGCCTGGTAGCATCTGTGAAGAGAAATCAGAGTTAATGTTTCGGGTCTGGTAACTCTTCCCCAGAAACCGTTCTGAGGAAGGGTTACTGGACCCAAAATGTTAACTCTGATTTCTCTTCACAGATGCTACCAGGCATGCTGTGCTTCTCCAGCAATTTCTATTTTTGTTTCTGCAAAAATTGGTAGACTATTTAAGAGTTAAACATTTCATATCAGAAATTAATAAACAGCACATCATTGAATCTGTTACATTTTCAAAGTTATGAATTGAAATGTATGTATTATATGTGTGAACATTATCCATTGGTAATATAGAATGGCAGGGAAAAAAGCTATTTTCTAATGTACTTGTTCAGAAATATTACTACAGAGGATTCTCGATTATCCAAACAGCACAGGTGGGGGGTATTTTGTTCAGATAATCGAATGTTTGAATAATCGAATGCCAGATAACACAGTTTAGCCAAGCATCGGGATCTTGCAATCTTGCCCAGATAATCCAAAATTCAGATAATCAAATGCCAGATAATCAAGGTTTGTTTGGACATATATCTGGAGCAGATGGGACTTGAACTTAGGCCTGTTGGCTCAGACTTAGAGATACTATCATTGTGCCACCAAACAGCAAATATAAATTCTCAAGCAAATCTCAAGCACACTGACGTTAGGTACTATTCGAGGGTAAGTTTGGAACATCAGAACAGGCCATTTGCCACATATTCCCTTTTACTTACTACCAATGGCTAATTCCTTTATGCAATGCTATATTGGTCATGACTTCAGGGGAAAAATACTATGTCAGGGGAAACGAACTTTGAAAGAACATGAGAAAAAAAATTCCATTACAGCCTTTCATAATCTTAAGATGTTCTAAAGAGCCAAATAAGTAGTTTGAAAGTGTTGTACATGTTATCATGTCAGAAACACAGCAGCTACATGGGGTCTAGTTTCACATACCACAGGCTGCTCGAAAAGGAAAAATCACCACTACTTTCAAAAGCCCAGAAAATGAATATATGATGCATGAAGTTGAGGCACATTAAGGAATTAACATGATCAATCACACTGACATTAGAAATATTTAATTATCAAAACTTTAAAGAATGTGAAATCTCATTATATCATTAGCAGTTTTCTGAATCTCCCAATGTCCCATAACCTTCATAAGAGATAAAGCTCTTCAACTAATGAATCACATACAATCCACATGCCATTTAATCATTAGGGTTGTCATGGAGGTCAAGTTAAATAATAGCACCAAGGACAACACATTTTGGTTCAAAGGTTTGCTTCAAATTCTGATAAAATTTTATTTGTTTTTACAGAAATTTGAAAACAAAGATATACTTCCATCTAATATTTCTTTAAGCAGGCACACTAAAGAAATTGATAAAGAATTGCAAGAATATGTGAAATATAAATTTTGATTGATGGTAACTATTTCTAAACTGAAGTGGTGCTGCTGAATATGTAATTAAATAATGATTACAGGGCACTATATATACATTTGGAGTACTGAATGCAAATCACCATGCACAATTAATTGTTGCAGATAATTAGCTGTACAAAAACAATATTTATGTTGGTGAGAAAACAAAATGTTCATCATGCTTGTGGGTATAAATCAGCAAATAATCAGGACTTATTTGATATTTTCCTGTGAACTGAACATTGAATGATCAGAGAACTGATAGATGAATCTTGACTGATTTGTGACTTTCTCCCTCAAAGTCAAAAGGTCATATGTTCAAGTTGCAGGTTAGCAACTTGGAAACATAATGTAGGTTGATGCATTTGTGCTGTACCACAGAAGTGTCGCATTGTTAGAGGTACTTTCATTCAGATATGAAATTGAAATAATGCCCAAATTTCCCCATTGCATACAGTAAAAAATTTCATTACTCTTTTCTTCAAAAGATAATCAGGGGTCTCCTACAATACAGCATTTGTGTGGAAAGGAACAGAGTTATAGAATCATAGAGGTATAGAGTCATACAGCACAGAAAGAGATCCTTTGGTTCAACTTGTCCATGCCCACCAGACATCGCAATCTGACCTAGTACCATATGTCAGTATTTGGCCCATTTCCATCTAAACTTATCCCTTCACATACTCATCCAGATGCCTTTTAAATGTTGTAATTGTACCAGCCTCCACCACTTCCTCTGGCAGCTCATTCTATACACACACCAACCTCAGTGTGAATAAGTTACATCTCAGATCCCTTTTAAATCTTTCCCTCTCACCTTAAAACTATGCCCTCTAGTTTTGGACTCCTCCACCCATGGAAAAAGACCTTGGTTTTGCCCCTCATGATTTTAATAGTTCTGAGAAAATAGCCCCAGCCTATTCAGACTCCCCTTATAGCTGAAACCCTCTAGTCTCAAGAACATCCTTGTAAATTATTTCTGCACCCTCTCAAGTTTAACAACATCCTCCCTATAGAAGGGTGACCAGAATTGTATCTAATTTTGGACTCCTCCACCCATGGAAAAAGACCTTGGCTTTGCCCCTCATGATTTTAACAGTTCTGAGAAAATAGCCCCAGCCTATTCAGACTCTCCTTATAGCTGAAACCCTCTAGTCTCAAGAACATCCTTGTAAATTATTTCTGCACCCTCTCAAGTTTAACAACATCCTCCCTATAGAAGGGTGACCAGAATTGTATGCAATATTCCAAAAATGGCTTAACAAATGTCCTGTACAGCTGCAGCGTGATGTCTCAACTTCCGTACTCAATGTTCTGACTAGTAATGACAAGTGTGCTAAACACCTGCTTCACCACCCTGTCAACCAGTGATTCGATTTTCAAGGAAATAAGTATCTGTATCCCTAGGTCTCTTTGTTCAGCAACACTCTCCAGGACCCTACCATTCCCTGTATTAGTCCTGCTCTGGATTTTCTTACCAAAATGCAACACCTTACATTTATCTGAATTAAACTCCATTTGCCACTCCTTAGCCCATTGGCCCATCTGATCAGGATCCCGTTGACCTCTTTGTTGCTGTCCACTACATTACCAATTTTGGTGTCATCTGCAAACTTACTAACCACACCTGCTATATTCACCTCCAAATCATTTATACAAATGATGAAAAGCAGTGGAGCCAGCACTGTGGCACTGTGGCACATCCCTGGTCATAGGCATCCAATCTAAAAGATAACCCTTGACCATCACCCTCTGTCTTCTACCTTCAAGCCAATTTTATATCCAATTGGCTAGCTCCCCCTGGATCCACTGTGATCTAATCTTACTAAGCAGTCTACAATGCAAAACTTTGTCAAATACTATGGTGAAGTCCATATGGATAACTTCTACCACTCTGCCTTCATCAGTCCCCTTTGTCACCTCTTCAAGAAATTTCATCAAATTAGTGAGACATGATTTCTCACACACAAGTCCATGCTAACTATCCCTAATCATTCCTTGCCTTTCCAAATACATATAAATCCTGTCCCTCATAATCCCCTATAACAGCTTGCCCACCAGTCTATAGTTCTCTGCCTTTTCCTTCCAGCCTTTCTTCAATAATGGCACCACATTAGCTAACCTCCAGTCTTCCCGCACCTCACTCATGGCTGCTGATGATAGAAATACTTTAGCAAAGTGCCCAGCAATTTCTTTCCAAACTGCCAACAAATCTCTGTGAAATACCCGATCAAACCTGGGAATTTATCTGCCTTGATGTATTTTAACACCTCCAGCACTTCCCCTTCTGTAATATGAACTCCTTTCAAGATTTACTATGTTTTTCCCCAAATTCCCTAGCTTCCATGTCTGTCTCCACAGTAAATCCTGATGCAAAATATTTGTTTAATACCTCACCCATCTCCTATGGTTCCATTGAACTTTAATGCACTCTATTCTATCTCTAGTTACTCTTTTGCCCTTAATGTACATGTAGAATCTCTTTGTATTCTCCTTAACATTATTTGCCAAAGCTATCTCATGTCCCCTTTTTTCCCTCCTGTTTTCCCTCTTGTGTATACCCCTACTCCCCTTATACTTCTCTAAGGATTCACTTGATCCCCAGCTGCCTATACCTGTCATATGCCTTCTCCTTTTTCTTGATCAAAGCTTCAATGTCTCTCGTCATCTAGCCTTGCCCCTCACACTAATAGGAACACACTGTCACTGAGCTCTTGATATTGCATTTTAAAGGCACCTACTTCCCAACAATCCCTTTACCTGCAAATAACCACCAATTCATTTTTGAATATTCCTGTTGAGTAGCATCAAAATTGGCCTTACTCTAATTTAGACCTTTAATGTTCTGATCAGTTCTATCATTGTCCATAACTGAACATGAACATAGGAGGTGCAGTTAGTAAGTTTTTATTTCTTTCTTGTGTAGAAACAGGCCTTTCGGCCCAACAAGTCCACACTGACCCTCAGAAGCGCAACCCACCCAGACCCATTCCCCTACATTTACCCCTGCCCCTAACACTACAGGCAATTTAGCATGGCCAATTCACCTAACCTGCACATTTTTCGACTGTGGGAGGAACCAGAGCACCCGGAGGAAACCCAAGCAGACACGGGGAGAATGTGCAAACTCCACACAGTCAGTCGCCTGAGGCGGGAATTGAACCCAGGTCTCTGGCACTGTGAGGCAGCAGTGCTAACCACTGTGCCACTGTGCCACCCAATTAGTTTGCAATTAGACCTTTAATGTTCTGATCAGTTCTATCCTTTTCCATAACTGGACATGAACATAGGATGTACAGTTAGTAAGTTTGCAGATGGCACTAAAATTGGAGGTGTAGTGGACAGCGAAGAAGTACAAAGGGATCTTGATCAGATGGGCCAAGGAGTGGCAGATATAGTTTAGTTTAGGTAAATGTGAGGTGCTGCATTTTGGAAAGGCAAATCAGGGCAGGACTTATACACTTAATGGCAAGGTCCTGGGGAGAGTTGCTGAACAAAGAGACCTTGGAGTGCGGGTTCAAATTTCCTTGAAAGTGGAGTCTCAAGTAGATAGGATAGTGAAGAAGTCATTTAGTATTCTTTCCTTTATTGGACAGAGTATTGAGCATTTGAATTAGGAGGTCATGTTGCAGTTATACAGGACATTGGTTATGCTACTTTTGGAATATTGTATGCAATTGTGGTCTCCCTCCTTTAGGAAGGGTGTTGTGAAACTTGAAAGACTTCAGAAACGATTTTCAAGGATGTTGTCAGGGTTGGAGGGTTTGAGCTAATGGGAGAAGCTGAATAGGCTGGGATTATTTTCTCTGGAATGTTAGAGGCTAAGGGGTAACTTTATAAAGGTTTATAAAATTTTAAGGGGCATGGATAGGGTAAATAAACAAGGTGTTTTCCCCGGGTCGGGGAGTCCAGAACTAGAGGGCATAGGTTTAGGGTGAGAGGGGAAAAATTTAAAAGGAACCTAAGGGGCAACTTTTTCACACAGAGGGTGGTGTGTGTATGGAACGAGTTGCCGGAGGAAGTAATGGAGGTTGGTATAATTACAACATTTAAAAGACATCTGGATGGGTATATGAATAGGAACAGTTTAGAGGGATATGGGCCACCGGCTGGCAAATGGGACTAGATTAGGTTGGGATATCAGGGTGGCATGGACAAGTTGCACCAAAGGGTTTGTTTCCGTGCTGTACCTCTCTATGACTCTATGACTACTGAAGCCTATACTGCAACCCAACAAGGTGATTGTCCTTTTGTTTAATTTCAGTTCCATCCCATATAACTTCACTGGACAATCTCCCAGAAAGATCCACCCTCACTACAACCTAACTAAAAGTGCCACTCCCCCTCCTGTCTTGCCTCCTTTTCTAACCTTCCTAAAGAATCTATACTTCCGAACATTAAGCTGTCAGTCTCGTCCATCCTTGAGCCATGTTTCTGTAATGCCAATGATATCCCAGTCCCATGTTGCCAACTGTTCATCTCCCTTAGCTGTCAGGCACAGAAGTATGTGCAGTTTTATTTATCAGTCTTACCTTGTTCTCTGCCCAGCTCTTGTCTCACTTGACTATTAGACTTACTCCCCATATCTCCATATCAACTATAGCAGCCTCAGCCTTTTCTCACTGTCGCTTGGATACCCCCCCC
>NC_057739.1:11636277-11749324 GCF_004010195.1 Chiloscyllium plagiosum | reverse complement strand
CACCACCCCCAACACTCCTCTTATTAGCTTAAATCCTTCCAAGGAGCACTAGAGAATCTTGCTGCAAAGATATTGATTGTCTTCCAGTTCAGGTGGAACCATCCCTCTTTTTACAGGTCATTTCCACACCTGAAGATCTCCCAATTGTCCAGAAATATGCATCTTCATCTCTTAAACCAGCCCCTCAGCCACATCTTCATCTCCCTAATATGTGGCACTAATACCCCAAATATTACTACCCATGAGGGCTTACTTTTTAATCTCCTGCTTAGTTTCCTATATTATATCTGTAGGACCTCATCCCTTAAAGTTTCATTTTGATGATCAGAACAAGAATATGTGAGAAATATAACTTTTTTAAATCAGAAAGTGAAGGAGGGGAAGGTGGGGGATAAAGAACAAAAATTAAGGTAAATGTAACGTTGCCATAGTCTTACTAGATTGTAGTGCTGCTCTCTCATTACAGACAGGGCTGGAGGTGATCTCTACACCTCAGGCCGGGGGAGAGGTTAAGAAGCAATGTCCTTCATGGTAACCACAGTTGGTTCGAGAATGGAACCCATGCTGTTTGTATCGCAAACCAGACATCACCAAGGGATGGATGACAGGAGATATCAAATTCTGGATCAGTGGTGCTGGAAGAGCACAGCAATTCAGGCAGCATCCGAGGACAGGCAAAATCGACGTTTCGGGCAAAAGCCCTTCAATTCCTGATGAAGGGCTTTTGCCCGAAACGTCGATTTTGCCTGTCCTCGGATGCTGCCTGAATTGCTGTGCTCTTCCAGCACCACTGATCCAGAATCTGGTTTCCAGCATCTGTCATTGTTTTTACCTAGGAGATATCAAAGGTGAGGGGTGCAAGGATCAACAAAACAGAAGTCACAGGTCAAATGGTTGAGATCAATGTTGGGCAGAGAAAGTTGTGAAATGCCGAACTGAATGGTATTGTTCAAGCTTAGACTGAGCTTCATTGCCACAGTGCAGGAGGGTGAGGTCCATGCAGCAAAAGTGGGCACAGGATAAAGAGTTATCATCAGAATTGACTGGAAGATCAGGATTAAGATCCTGAGGGAATTTGACCGGATCATTGCTGAAAGGATGTTTCACCTCGTTGAAGAGATTGGAACTAGTGGACGTAATTTAAAAATTTGGGGTCTCTTGTCTAAAAGGGAAACAAGCAAGATCTTCTTTCTCACTCAGAGGGTCGTGAGATTATCAAATTCTCTTCCTCAAAAAAAGCAGTGAAGGTAATGCTACTGAATGTTTTTTAAGACAGAGATAAATAAATTCTAGCGCAACAGGGGAGCTGTAACAGCTCAGTGGGCAGGTAGATGTTAAGTAGGTCAACTCCCACCTGGCATCATAAGTTTATTCTGTCTTTTCTAATTTAAAGGTCTGATCTCGGGAGGAGACATGGGCTTCTCAGAGCTGTGTTCTATTGTTACAGTTTCTGTAATCGTAGTACTAAGTCCACATAGGTTACTGTCTTGCGTACTTATAAGTTGTCTGATTTCACACAAGGCCCAATCATATATCTTGGACATCATGTACGTCATTCTTAAGTACTAAGTAATGAACCCTTACTGTTTACCAAGGTTTAACCTACCATGTGCCTATTTTGTGTGGTACTTCTCCACTTGGTGTTCCCAATTAATACTAATACCACCAGAAGAACTGATGGCAGTGAATCTCCCCAAGACATCTCACAGGATTTTAGAGAACACAATTTCATAGGATCATGCCAGCAGGAAAGTGAATTTGAGGCCACAGTCATATCAGCCATGATCTTATCATATGGTGGAGTGGGTTAATTTACCTAAATAGTGCAGATTCAAAAGAGATGACCAGAAAATTGAGCACATAATTTTTGTTTGGTTTACCCAAGGAGGAAGAGATCACATTGTGAGCAGGAAATACAGAATACTAAACACTAAATTGAAGAAAGTACATGTAAATCTGGAAGAAATGTTCGGGACCTTGGACAGTGAAGAAGGACAAGTTAAAAGGGCAGGTGTTGCAACTCTCTCCCTTTGTTGAAAGGTTCTGTAAGAAAGGCAAGATGTGTTGGGGATACTGAGGAGTGAACTGGGGAATCACAGAGAGAACAGTCCCTTCAGATTGCTGAAAGGAAAGAAGATGTGATTGATAATGGGATAACATTGGAGATGACAGAAATGGCTGAGGATCCAATCAGTATGAAGACAGGTGGGGGTGGAAGGTGAGGTTAAGCAAAACCTATTATATTTCCAGAAGAGAGGAATGAGAGCCAAAATGCAGGAAATGGTGTGGACACAGTCAAGGACTTTGTGAATCACAGGAAAGTAGGCTCCTCAGTTGAAGAATGTTATCTCTGTCTTGGATCTCTTGAATTTAATTCTGGGTCCTGATGCTACTGCATAGTGAATGTAATTTCCTAAATATTATTTCACAATGTATCTAATTTCTTTCACATTTACTTTGTGAAATGTTCCTATTCAGTGATGTTGTTCTTCAGTGTATATGACGCACATTCATACTGGTCCTCAGGTACTTAACAATGGCATAGTGCTGAATCATTCACAGTTAACAAAGTTGACGTGAAACATATGGTCCTTTTCATGACATTTTTAGTTGACCATATTAGATTAAAAAAATGTTAGAACTTGATCCTGTTATAGATATGGGCGGCACGGTGGCACAGTGGTTAGCACTGCTGCCTCACAGCGCCAGAGACCCGGGTTCAATTCCCGCCTCAGGCGACTGACTGCGTGGAGTTTGCATGTTCTTCCCATGTCTGCGTGGGTTTCCTCCGGGTGCTCCGGTTTCCTCCCACAGTCCAAAGATGTGCAGGTCAGGTGAATTGGCCATGCTAAATTGCCCGTAGTGTTAGGTAAGGGGTAAATGCAGGGGTCTGGGTGGGTTGGGCTTCAGCGGGGCGGTGTGGACTTGTTGGGCCGAAGGGCCTGTTTCCACACTGTAAGTAATCTAATCTAATCATAACAATCAGGTGTAAGAAAAAAGCAAAGAAAATACAGATTTAAATTCTCTGTGCTTTCTTCAAATTGACCACTTTTATTTTACATAACTTATGGTTTCTATCAGTTAGGCTGGATAATCAGGAGAATTTTGGCTGCATGTTCTTTTTCAAAAATTAAGGCATTCTAGCTCTGCCCCGTAGTGCATTTGGCTCATACCACCCAGTCATCACGCGGCCAGCAAATTTCTCATTCAAGATACCTAGTCTTTTATCATCGGGAGGCTACAAATGGCCTCAGTGTTCTGAGGTCAGTGATGGGAAAATCAGTCTGGTGTTCCAGTTCTGGCTGCTCTCCAGTCATTGAGTGAGGACAGGATCAACTTTAGCTGTGATACTCCGAGGAAATATAGCTCTGCAACATTCATGGTCAAGGCTGATACAGAGACCGCAATCATTCAGCTGAGGTACCAATGCTTATGATCCATACATCAACATGGAAACAATGCTTCCAGAGGAAGGTACAACTAAGTCATAAGTAAAAAATGAGGTAGTCATTTCAATTTCAATTCCATAAATTTCCAGTCCAGTGCATTGATGCACTAGTAGTCAATTAACCCTTTCACCTCTTATTCTGAAGTTCCAAAATTATTCAATATAATAACCCTTATTGGTGACAGTGATTATATTTTACTCAGTTCAAGTAAGACTCAACATATGCTAATGTATGAGCAACAGTATCTAAGTGCAGCAGAATTACTATAATACTCTGGGTAGAAGTATTAATCTCACGTACGTACTTCTTGGTCTGCTTCAGGTTTCAAGTGAATACATAAAATCTCAAGGAATCTGTGTGTTCGGGTATCCATTGTTGTAATTTCTTTAGAGAGTAAAGTGCACTTTACCTAGCTATGGACCAATTACAAAGGCTATCGTTGAACCATTTGCTCCACCCCCAATCTCACATATCAAACTTTCAAAACCTTGGCTTCCAACAGCAAACATTGGAAACATAGTGACCTTGACACCCAAATACTTGTTCGAGGCATCAAGGCACTATTGTTTTCTCTGTCCTTTGGCAGATGTTTATCTCCCTGTTCCTACCTAGCATATAATCTATTCTTCCACTTTACTGAATTACTGCATCGTTTTGATTGACCAGTTAATTTCATCTCACCTTACAGGCAAATAAAACATTTGATCAACGAAGGCCTAACCCACAATTCCTATTGAGCCCCCTCCCAAATCCTTTTGAATAACATGCATGAAAAACAGGACTATTTCAGTATTGAAATTAAAGAAATGTAGTACTTGAGTTAGCCCCCATTAGGTCGCAAGAAGAAAACAATACAGGGTTTTTGCAGGATTTGATTTCCCGTTTTGGGGATTGTTATTTCATTATTGAAAGAACCTGAGATTGCAAATTTATTAAGTGTGTTATTATGTGTTATATCTCAGTATGATGCATTTGGTCTGAGGAAGCAATGCATAAAAGCATAGAATTCATTAGTGGGCTAAAACACATTCAGTGCAAATAAAATCATAGTTCAGTCCAGATACAGATGATAAAAAGACTGCTGCACCTCAGTTATGTTACTGTGGTAGTCTTTATAGAACAAATCTTCTCTTCTGGAAAAGAAAATGTTAGTTATTTCAGTGAGTTTCACCCTTTTTTGGATAACTTCAACCTCATTTACTTTTTAAACACTAATTTAACTAAAGGAATTCCTAGGCTCAAACCACATGCAATTGACTCATTCTTTCTCTATGAATTCCTTCATGGCCTATTTAGGGGCAGATTCTATAAGACTAATGTTTAATTCAAGTTTTTCTGGAATATTACATCAAACAAGATGCATTGCAATCACGCACCAAAGCCTTTTTGACCACACATTCAAACTCAATGCCTCTAGCGCCTAGAAGAAAGAGGGCAATGGTGAATAGGAACTGCACAACTTTCAAGTACCCCTCTCATTTCATGTACTATTCTTACTTGGAAAAAGTAAAACAAAACTGAGCATTATTGTTGTACTATCCCTCAGGGCACTGTGGGTCCCCATGCACTACAAAGACTGCAGTGATTCAAGGAAGTGGCTCCACATCAGCTTAAGATGGGCAATAAATGGTGAACCTTGCCAGGATGCTCAGAAATTAATTTTCTAAAAATTGTAATTTTCCCTGTTTATCAGTTGCTCAATCAATCTTTTTCATAGTTTCTAAAATTACAATTGGGTTCTCTTAAAGCATGAAAATAAATGTGCATAGCCTCCTCTGTTATAATACCTTTTCTCCCACTGAAATGGCAGGCAACCAACTTGCTATCAGCCACTAATAACTAATGCTAATCATTAGGGAGTGCACAAAAATGATTTTGTGGTGCCTTACACATTATTTCTTCTCTTCTGATGGGGTTGTATTTGGCTTCCAGTCAGAACGTTTCAATCAGGTAACACAGCCACAATTTTAAAATGTACACAGCATTGGCTAAACTCCATTAATGACATATTTTGCTGAGTACTGTCTACTGAGGAAATCATTATTCAGCATTTGCTTCTGTTGCTTTTCTCACATACCTCTCCGAATGTGCTAATTTGGCTTTTGGACTCCCAGCCTGATTGGATGGTCACAATTGTACATTAATGAACAAACTTCAATCTGTCTATTTCTCCTTTCAACCAAAACTTGTTTTCAATACACTTAAATCACACAATACTCAAACTGATCACATTCAAGATGGTAATTGAAGTATTAGATTTACTTCCATCACAGTTAAGGGCTGGGTGAAGGACAAACCATGTAACATTGGAGGTCCTGCAACAATAACACCTAGTGGTACTTGCTGCTATTCTATGGGAACGTGAGGAATGGAATTAGATTCAGATGGAATGCCAACCATTATTACATTACAATGTTCACACTTACTTTTGAGATTTAGGCTTGAAGAACAGCTGGCTGGGTAAGATACTATAAGCACCAATGGTGACAATATCCTGACAAGCTATCAATGTTTTTTGAAAGCCAGACAAAAAGGAGATTGTAATGGTGCAGGGCTGCAAAACAGCATTTGGGTTAGAAGACCTTGCCCTTATCTTCGTCAACACATGCAAGCCTTTCTATTAATGGCATTACATGAAAAATAGATGCATGAAATTGTTTGGGTATTTGTTGGATTATACATATCAAACACAGAAAGGTGAAAGGTTAAAGCAAGATAATTGACCAGCATGGAATTTTGATCAATGAACCAATAGTGTTAAGAGGGTCTGGATCGACCCTTTCTTTGTTGTGAATTTATTTCATGAATACAGAGAAACACATTGTAAAATGCCATTTTTAAAATACAGGCCATTGCAAAACAAATAAGAACTCTAAAACATTGGGCAAAAAATGATGGGGTAAAGATTTTTCATACTGTGTCAATGTCAGTAATAGTATGAGATTGTACCAAACCATCAATCAAGTGGTAGGCAACCCTTTTATGAAATTAGCTACTTGAGACTTGTATCCTGTACCTATTACCATCCCAAGAAACTGTGCCATTGTCAAAGTCTTTTGGGGCAGGTTACTTATTCAGTGCAGTGGAGGAATTGCATGGCAATCATCTTGTCATGGTCAGTGCACCGTCTTTCCAGAGAAATTAGATTACTGTTAGCCTGGAACACAGCAGGCAATCACTGTAACTTCACTTTGCATTGTTTTCTTGCTATTTGTGTGTAATAATTGAAATCTTTGACAAACAATGCCCTAACATAATTTTACTCAGGGAAAAATAAACTGGAAATAGATAAGCCTTAAATATTACAAAGTTGACATTCAGTCTCATGCTAAAACCTTTCAGAGCTCTCCCTTCCTTCCAAAGCTAGACTGTTCAGTCTGTATCAAAAGTCTAGCAATATCTACATAGGCACTGATTTGTGTAGAGGAAAAAGTCACCCAGAGACCAAATATTGATTTTAGATTAGAAAAATTGATGTTCTTTTGCAAACCACCACAACCATCAAAATGAGAAGCAACTATCGAGAGCAAGTTTTGTAAAACACCTCATGAGGTGTCATTTTATATCTAGACAATTGGTCAACATGAAATATAGTCATCCTACTGTTCAAAATCAATATAGTTTTCTTCAAAAGCTAATTCATTAAATTGAATATAAGCTATCAAACATTTCAACTGAAATTCCAATTGTTTAATTGGATATTCTGAATCTTTTGAAGAAGATTTTTGTTAGATTAGTTTATTGAAAATCAATGCAAGTTTTAAATTAATTCATGTGCCTTGTAGATGCATTGTCTTTCATTTTCAAAAATGGAGAAGAGAGTTATCTTTTAAACATCCTCTCCCACCCTGAAGGCTTAATGTCTCTGACATCTTCTTCCCATTTGTTAGCTTGTGCAAAATTTTATCTATTGAATTTTTTTCAGTGTTGCACTGAGATATAGTTCTAAGACAACATGTTCATCATGGTATCAAAAGGGGTTGACTTAGGTTTCAGTTGATTAAGGGTTAAATTTTCAGTCATATTATAAAAGCAGATGAGAAACATAGATGTGCAAAGGCAAGAGTGTCGGAGCTGTCCTATCAGTAAAATAGCTCATGTTTAATAATGGCAATGTCTACGAAAACTGTTGTAAAGCAGTAGACAATGTAATATGTATGTTATAATGTCTTGTTTAAAGTTTGGAGGTGATTGTAACCCAGCAGAGTCGGTTTTATATTTCATGATTATAAGACAGTCTCTCCTTGTGTATGCTTGGAAACAAATGCTTCTTTGTTCTAATTTCTTGAGTCCTCTTATCAATTTGTCAAGTTGTTTGAATAACAGCATTTTACACTGAAATATTATCTGCAAAAGCACACGTAAAGCTCATAGAATTGCTCCTTTCCACATGATTTTGCATTTACAGTTTGTATTTGGATTCTATTCTGTGGCTCCAGTTGCAAACAGGATGACACAGTCAAGGGATCTACTTTTAAAAGGTCACAGTTGACAAAGATATCTCATTGTATACTTCCAGTTCAAATATTATTAGGACAATCAAAGAAAATAAAATAGAAACACATTGTTGTGAAAGCATCAGGGCCCTGTGAGATACCTACCAGCAGTGGTGCGTTCTCAGCAGTTTGAATTCATTTTCTTAAAAGGATTAGCTGCATGGACAGTTGGGATGGAATTCAATGGGCCCCAGGCCTGTCCCAGAGACAACTGCAGCCAGTTTAAGCGACAGTTACCCCTTTCACCTGAACACTGTTAATATTTAGAGAAATGCTTTAGCGGGACTGTAAGAATTTGTCAAACAGGATGATTTGACTGTCAGTGTTTATTATAACCATCAGACGTAGACTTGTATCTAACCTGCTGATGCTGTTTTCTTTCAGACAGTGTCCATTGATTTGGATAAAATCATAAAGGTTGCAGTTATCAAGGATTATTTTGTTTAGACTCGCCTCTTTGTTTCATGTCTTCATGACTTGTGTTGGTACATGTTCATTGACTCTGAAAGTTAATGGAATCCTTGATCCTGCATGGGACATTGAAGTGTTTTCTGGAAAGGTGAACTCCAGGGCTGGTCCTGAGAGTGTCTTTCACATCAGGAAACCTATGCAGGTGTAGGTGAGGTACGCAGACATATCCAAAGCAAAGAACATGTAATGAGTTCTCAATCTTAAAGTTTGAACTAATTAGAGGAGTCATTATGATCCAATTGTTTTGTCCCTTTAAGCAGTCATCAAATTCTCCTTTGAATGTTTCTATTAGATCTGCTTTCATCATCCTTTCAGGCACTGTGAGGCAAATAATACTTCATTAAAGACATCATCTCTCATTCCAAATTCGTAAGTCTCTCTGATACTCTCTGTAAGCAAGGGAAGTGAAAGGTGAAGACCCCAGCAGATCCCGTTCTTCAGCATCATTTACTTATTGGCGGCAAAGTGTGTTATAAAAATGACACTTAAATATTGCCATGGACAAAGTACGTTGCTTTAGTCAATTTTTTAGGAGGTCTGCTTTGCGTTAATTTCTTTAGCCAACAGTTGACTGTGTTCTATGACTCATTCCTATTTTGATCTCCAAAAATGCTCTTCTATGGCTTTAATTTAATAAGAGGTAATATACAGGTACAGTTGGAAACTTGGAGGTAAATGTATATACAAACAAGAGATGATATATCTCAGGAAGTGATATAGTGTCACATGATGCAATGACTATCTCTTGCAGCAAAGTCAGGGTCTGTTGTCACTGTTAGCTACATTTGTAAATAAAAGTTAATAATTCTAACCCTAACTTAGTAGACTGTGATGATATTCTAGAGCGAATTATACAGTAAAAGGAAGACCCTTGGGAAAAGTTGATAAGCAGGCCCATTGTACCCTGAAGGTGGCTGCACAGGTGGATAGAGGGTCAAGAAGGCATATGGTATGCTTGCCTATGTCAGACCATGTATTGAGTATAAGAGCTGGCAGGTCATGTTAAAATTGTACAAGACATTGGTTCGGCCACATTTAGAATACTGTGTACAGTTCTGGTCGCCACATTACCAAAGGATGTGGACGCTTCGGAGAAGGTGCAGAGAAGGTTTATGAGGATGTTGCCTGGTATGGAAGGTGCTAACTATGAAGAGAGGTTGAGTAGGTTAAGTTTGTTTTCATTAGAAAAAAGGAGATTGAGGGGGGACCTGATTGAGGTTTACAAAATCATGAAGGCTATAGACAGGATACATAGAGATAAGCTTTTTCCCAGGGTGAAGGATTCAATAATGAGAGGTCACGCTTTCAAGGTGAGAGGTGAAAAGTTTAAGGGGGAAACATGAGGCAAGTACTTCACACAGAGGTTGATGGGCGTTTGGAACGAACTGCCAGCAGAGGTGGTAGAGGCAGGCATTGTAGATTCATTTAAGATGCATCTGGACAGATGCACGAGTAGGTGGGGAGCAGAGGGATACAGATGCTTGGGAATTGGGTGACAGGTTTAGACAGTAGATTTGGATTGGCTCAGGCTTGGAGGGCCAAAGGGCCTGTTCCTGGGCTGTAAATTTTCTTTGTTCTTTATTCTGTGGCAACATATTGAGACCAAAAATAGCCTAATACAACAAAACACTAGTATAGTTGAATGTATGGTGCTTAAAAAAGGAGCAAAATACAAGCAGTGTTAATCTGAGTTAGAAATATACATTCAAATTCTTCAGTTTGTTTGTTCTAATATACCAAAGTGGTTAAAACTCTCAAAATCTCTGATCTGTAGCCAATTGGTCAAATATTATTGGTTCAGAGGGGAAGCAAATCTAAAAGTGGTGTAACATCAATATTGAATGCACACACCAGAAGTGATGCAAGAGGTTACAGTTCAGAGAACATGGAAATGGGAAGGGGGACAATTGTTGAAGACTGTGTGGCCCTCACTAATACTGAGCCACAGTGATCCACCAATGTGAAGTAGAAAGAGTTAAGATGAGTACTTAAAATTGTTTATATTCACTTGTGACTAAGCTATTGCAATACTTCCAGAAAGATCCGAAGTTAAAAATCAACAGATACCTGAAGGCTTACATCTGCGGCCAGTCAGCCGATTGAGGACTTTGGGTGGTCCATAAACCAGGGATATAATGGCTTGCAGTCTCTCTATAATGTGAACTGAACCATATATTTGGTAAACCGTAGTAATGGTGAATTGTTATGTGGAAGCTAAAACAATCGCCATCTGCCTCTTAAAGTTTGAATGAAACAAATTCTTGGATAAACACAACGCATCAGCGAAAGAATTAATAAATACTCTTTCTCTTTTATTTAGTGCTTACTGTTTCTGATACTGCCGTGACATGATGAGAGGTCACTCTCTATATATTTAGTACGTACACTGTAACAGACTGCCAGCTATTAGAAAACAGTTTATTGAAGCATACACATCTTAATTGTTGCCATTTTCTTTTTTTTCACATATTAACAGCACTGTGGAAAGTCTCAAGTTTGCTACATTAAAAGATACAAACACGTCACACCTCCACAGGATAAGAATTAAAAAGGCAAGTTGACGGACAGACAACATCCACAGGCAGTTTTTGTTTGTATTCAAAACAGGTTAAATGATATCCAGTGATGTCATATACCAGGTCCAAGACATTCGAAAGCTCTTTAATCCTGTTATCCAAAAAAAATCACTGATTTATTCAGGACACGTTTTTATTTCTCTCCAAATTATTTTTGTCCAGTTACAGATTTAATGAACAGTAAAGTAGAAAATCTGGGGTGGGAGGGAGTGTCGGGGGGGGGGGGGGGAATGGAT
The DNA here is from genome assembly GCF_004010195.1 of Chiloscyllium plagiosum. NCBI lineage: Eukaryota > Metazoa > Chordata > Chondrichthyes > Orectolobiformes > Hemiscylliidae > Chiloscyllium > Chiloscyllium plagiosum. Next base: position 11,738,096 of record NC_057739.1, on the reverse strand, counting down.
GCTTATGTTAAATTGCAGAGGTTGAATGGAGCAGGATTTTTATTAATGTGTGGTCAATGAGTTGTAAACACTAGTTTAATTTTGTACTGTTTCCTCCCTCTTATTCCTCATCCTCTCTGTTCCAGAACAGGCTGTATATCTACCATCACCTACGCTGTTGAGCAGGTCAACCATGAAATGATAATGAAGAGTTAAGCAATCAGTGCAGCAAAGCTTGCTGATGTACAGTTTAACAAGCAATGCACGATATTGAGCTGGGAGTACCTGCCTCTGCCAATTTTCCATTTGGTAACCCTGAGGGATGCCATGAGTAGCTCTTGAATTTCAAGGTTATCAATTTGACCGTAAATCACAACACATGCAGTACTCGTAGTGAATTTGCTGTAATGTTGACATTAACAGCTGCATTCTTGCTATATGTCTAGACATAGTCCAGGGTTAAACTACAAAGTCAAGTTTGTTTTTGATGATTATTTTGCTGAAAGCTTGACAACAAAAGAAAACAGCCATAATATAGCTTTTGTTTCATGGAAGGCTTTTTAAATATATTTAAATGGCGAGAGATTCTGTGATTTTGGAAAGCTCTCCTTTAAGCTCAGAGATCCTCCACTCAATGTTTCAATTCAATGAACATTAACTTGCTGAATAATGATGAGACCTTGCGTGGCCTCATTGGTTCAAGTGACAGGATGGCATTGGGAGCAGGCTTTATGTTTAGGCCATCAAAATAATTTGGTCACAAAACAATCCAAATGGTGAATTCAGAAACAAAAACAAAAATTGCCAGAAAAACTCAGCAGGTCTATTGGTGTCCATGGATAGAAAGCAGTGTTAACATTTCGGGTCCAGTGACCCTTCTTCAGTATTTCAGAAGCTTGTTCTTTAACTAAAGACGGTGAGCAGTGGAATACATTACCACAAGGTAGAATGGCATAGATACATTCAAGAGAAAACTAGGTCAACATGAGGGAGAAAGGGATAGAATGGGTTTATAAATGAGCTCTAAGGGGATGGGAGGAGCCTCTTTCAGAACAAGCACCAATAGGGCCACATGGGCTGGATGACTTGTCTCTAGAACAAATTCAATTATTGAGAAATTGAAACGAAAGCCAGAGGTGGCAAGCATCAGCAATCTTCTCCTGGCTGCTTTGGACCATCTCTGTGACAATTTCTATGTGGTGCTTCTTTCACTGTGCAGCAATGACAGTAAGGTGCCCTGCTACATCCACAATGGCTTCAGCTGAACAGCTTTAGCTTTTGAGAAACTGCACTTTTCAATGAATAATCCATTTCAAATGGTTCACAAGATTAATTCTTATAAGGAAGAGATTCAACAATCATTTAGAATCACAATTCTATTCAGACTATGCTGATGGGAGATTTAGCAATGCAAGCAAAATCTTAGAGACAGAAGAAACCTCATTTCAAAAAGAGAAGGGTACCTGCTGGAACTGACACAATTTCCATTCATATGACAGGAGAAATTTGAACACTGGTTGTTGCCTTGGAGTATGCAAGTTGTACTGTTTTCCCTTTAAGAATAATAGTAAGAGAATTTTGTGTAGAAATTTCAAACAACCATGGAATGCAGACCGCATTCTTTGTACAGTCACGTCAGGATTTGCAATGTTGGTTGAGTAAGTTGTGAACAAACTATCTACTCCCAGTCTGATTCTGAGCAGTCATTGCAGAGGAGAAAACAACTTCCATTTATGGGGCATATTTAATGTTTAAAATGATGCATTTATTAATAGGAAGGGTTTAGAAGGATATGGGCCAAATGCTGGCAAATGGGATTAGATTAGTTTCAGATAGCTGGTCAGCATAGATAAGTTGGACTGAACAGTCTGTTTCCATGCTATACAACTCTATGACTCTATGATACATTGCAAAATATCTAATAAGCATTATCAAACAAACGTAAATGACATTGAGTGACATTATGCCAGATAAGCAAAGGCTTGGTCAAACAGGTAGATGTTAAGGAGCACTATCAGTGAGAAAAGACAGAGAAAGAGGTGGAGAGATTTACAGAGATAATTCCAGAGAATTAAGCGTTGGCATCTGAAGGCCAACAGTGGAACAATAAATATGGAATGCTGAAGAGACTTGACTTGATGTAATTACAGAAGTCTCAAGAGGATTGAGATTCTGGAAGAGCATCAGTGCGAGGGGGAGTCAAGTTCATTCAAGGATTTGGAAATAACGGTTGAGAATCTTCAAATCAAGGTGTTGATTAATTGGGAGTCAATATAGGGCTCCAAGCAGAGGAGTGACTTGGTGCTGGTTAGAATGCGTCCAGCAGTTTATAAATTAACTCACAGTTGTGAGGGAGACAGTATGGAGACCTCTCTTTAATTAAACTCCTGTTTCCCTCCATCCTTGCAAGCTAGCACCCCATTTCTAAACTCCTTTTCCTCTCTAAAGTCCTTGAAAGTGTTGTTGCCTTGTAAATTCAAGCCCATCTTCCACAACAAGAACAACAAAGCTATTATATTCAGGTGTTAACAGTTGTTGAGTCAGATCGCTTGCTTTTAGTTACAAAGGCTGGAGTAAAGGGAGGGTTTACAGGATGACAACAGAAGCATCTCAAAACAAGGAACATCACTTCTACAGGAAGAGATGTTCAATTGTGATGACAGTTTTCATATTGGCCACACTTTGGAAAGTAACCAATCTCTGTGTTACCAGAAGCATTTCAGTTGAAGTGACACCACAAAATCAGGAGGTGTGAATGACACCATCAGACATACATATACTTTTCTCTGGAGTTGGATGATACCTTCAGATAAAGCATTAAACCTTTAATAATGAAAAGTTACAAAGCACCCAAAACTTCTCAGCTTGAATTGTGTACAAAATATCCCTTGACACTCGTTTAATTTTCTCTTACAGATTGGCAGTTTCAAACCTTGATTATCAGCACTATTTTAGATAAAAGCAGCACATATCATTTCAAATAATGCAGTGATTAACTGCAATATCTTGTTACTCCTTTTATTATGTATGGTTTTTAAGTGATAATTAGCTTCCAGTCGAGTGCTTCAATTGCTTGCATGCATAATTAGCAGGGGACACACCATCAATAATTTAACAAGGATAGAGCCTGCTTTTAGTAAAACTAAAAGTGATCACATAAAATTATTATCGACTGAAGCAGAACCGCAGTGTAGCAAATACATGCCGTACCTTCGCTATAATCAGGGCAAACATTTTTGCCACTATAAATCGGCAGCTTAGAAACACTTCCAATCGCAGAAAGAAAATACTGCATTTATATAGTCGCTTCCACTACTATGTGACATCCTGAATTGCTTTATGGCCAATTAAGTATTTTCTCAAGAGTAATTACTGATATGGGGGGACGGTGGTGATCAGTTTGCAAATAGCAAGCTCTCACAAACAGAATTGCGATGATGATTAAATAATCTTTTCTTTAGTGATGTTCTTTGAAGTATTAACAGTAGCCAGAATAGCCGAAATAACTTTCCTCCTCTTCTTTTAAAACATGGCTCAAGAACTGGTAAACTCACCAGACCGATGGAGGTCTTGGTTTAATGTTTCATCTAAAAGGCCATTGCAAGATTGATTGCTGGCCTTGTCAGTGATGGTTAAATTCATGAATGAATGAATAATAACAGTGCAACTCTCCGTTAGTGCTGCACTAGGGTAATCAGTCTAGATTTTATGTCTAAGTATCTGGAACGAGATTTGAACAACTGACCCCTACCCATAGGCAAGTATGCTATCAATTGAGCCATTGCTGAACAGTGATGTGAATGAAGAAGTTGTACCCAAACTTGATTCACGATTCTGAAAGAAAAGCAGGAAGTGCTGGAAATACTGAGCAGGTCTGGTAGCATCAGTGGAAAGAGTAACAGAGCTGTCGCTTTGAGTCAAGTTGAGTCTTCTTCACTGAAAACAAATGCTGGAGATAACAATGGGTCAGAAAGCATCCATGGAGAGAGAGAGAGCAAGCTAACATTTCGAGCCTAGATGACTCTTTCTCAGAAAACTCTTCAGTTTTCAGTACAGATCTCAGCATCTGTACTAATTTGTTCCTACACGGAGTTTTCATCAGTTTGTTTGTTCATTTGGTTCACAAATGTCCTTTTGGAAGGAAATCTTACACAGTTTGGCTGAGATGTGACTCCAAATCCACTGTAATTTATGTGGCTCTTAAATGCCCTCTAAAATTGGCCAAGCAAGCTATTCAATTCAATTAGGAGAAAGTGAGGACTGCAGATGCTGGAGATCAGAGCTGAAAAATGTGTTGCTGGAAAAGCGCAGCAGGTCAGGCAGCATCCAAAGAGCAGGAGAATCGACGTTTCGGGCATAAGCCCTTCTTCAGGATTCCTGAAGAAGGGCTTATGCCCGAAACGTCGATTCTCCTGCTCCTTGGATGCTGCCTGACCTGCTGCGCTTTTCCAGCAACACATTTTTCAGCTCTATTCAATTCAATGACAATTACGGGGAAAAAAATAAATGCTGGCCTTTCTAGCAATGTCCACATACCATGACTGACTAAAGAATATCAGAGTCAACTTGCTAAGTAATCAGCACCCTTTACTTCCATAGTATAAACTGTTGCATTCATTTGAAATTTGGCATTCTCACATTTGCCCTGATGAATGCAAGACAGCAGGTTTTGGCAATATTATCTCCTTTCAGTAATATTCAAATTCTATACTATCAAGTGCCTATGGTCCATACGTAAGTTCAAATAATATACTGTAAATGTGCCACTTTGCACTGATTTTTCTGTTAAGGCTACACTGAATCGATCACTCAAAGGTATACTTGGAACGAACTGCACTAACATACATGTTGGTCAGATTAATTAGAAAATAATTAAATTGTAATATAATGCATACTTTGTCACCGTGTCTTAGAGATGGAAACTTCAAGTTGTTCGAGAGATAATCAACATGACCAGACTTAAAGGAAAGCCCCTGCACCTCCAAAGCTGGCTCTCACGTTGTTCATGTTTATGTTGAGCAGCTCTCAAAAAATGAATATGCATATTGAAGCAATTTCAAATTATAAATGTTTACACACTCTGCTCAGAGTAACCAGCGGAAGATGATCAAATTACAAACATAATTCTCAACAGTGACTTCAGGAAGAATTCCTCAACTTCCCATAGAACAGACATGGGTCTAAAGGATCTTCAAGTTCAGAATTTGAAATCTCAGTGCTCAGGAAAACAATCTCCCTGAAGGAATAGGTGGAAAAATGGATAAAGTTTCTTTTGACAAAATGTAGAATGAAACTTCATCTTGTGATTCTCCTCCTTCCATCTCATTTCTGGTTAAATCATGAAGTGTACTTCTCCACTTAGACCAAATGAAGTCACTTTAGTTCAATATAGACAAAGTTAAAAATCACACAACACCAGGTTATAGTCCAACAGGTTTATTTGGAAGTACAAGCTTTCAGAGGGCTGCTGTTTCATCAGGCAGCTACCTGATGAAGGAGCAGCGCTCCGAAAGCTTGTACTTCCAAATAAACTTGTTGGACTATAACCTGGTGTTGTGTGATTTTTAACTTTGTCCACCCCAGTCTAACACCGGCACCTCCACACCACAGTTAAGTGTGATTCACACAATGACAGATAAAACATCAGGTTCATGGTGTTCATATATGTGCACTATTTATGTCTGTTAACTCATTTGTTCTTATTAATCATCAATGTCCAATCACTAATCACCACTAAGCATAAACGAATGAAAAAGGTACCAAAGCAGGCAGATCTTAGCATTATTTACATGACCAAAGTTACTGAGTCACATCAGGAAGTTATATGGCAGGGTGAGGAGAGCGTGATAGAATTCTATAACCCTCTGCAACACTCTGACAAAGGTCAAGTTTTCCAACTTGGGGAGAGATCGGAAATCAGGGAAAGAAAATCGTTCATCAAAGCTAATAACTTTGTCTATAGGAATTGGGAGGTCATATTGATGAGGCTTCTTCTGGAGTACTGTATGTAGTTCTAGTCGCCCTCTTATACGAAAGACACTATCAAATTGGAGAAGGTTCGGGAAAGATTAACCAGGATGTTGCTGGGAATGGAGAGTTTGAGTTATAAAAATAGGCTGGGACTTCTTTCACTGGAGCTTAGGAGGTTGAGGAGGTGACCTTACAGAGGTTTATAAAAGCATGAGGGGCATAGATAAGATGAAAAGCAATGGTCTTTTCTCTGGGGTGGGGTGTTCAAAACTAGGTGGCACATTTTTAAGATGAGAGGAGAAAGATTTGAAAAAGAGGCAACCTTTTTTATATAGTGAATCGTTTGTGGAATGCTTTGCCAGAGAAAGTGGTGGATGTACAGTTATAACATTTAAAAGCAATTTGGATCAATACATGTATAGCAAAGGTTTCGAGGGATATGGGCCAAACACAGGCAAGTGGGACAATAGTTTAGTCTGGGAACATGGTTACCGTGGACAAGTTGGAACAAAAGGTCTGTTTCTGTGCTGTTTGACTACATGACTTCCCCAACCTTGTGAACAACATACAAATCCGATGATTGGAATGGATGGTGATTGGGAACCATTTCCTCCTTCTAAACCCAGTGAGCTATAATACCCTAATCTGTGTTTGAACCTGGCACACAGCCTTTCCCTCTTATCATCTGAGGAAAGCTACAGTTGTCGAAACTGTAGCTATTATTGTGTGAATGCAGGAAGGGCAGGAAACACTGAAATCTAGAGTAAGGACACTTTCATCTGAAGGGAATGGGAATGAGTATTAGATAAGTCAATGCTCAACTTTTACTTTTCTTGAATTTCTCAAAGAACATGATAAAAGGATCTGTCACAACCTGCACACAAGGAGCTTTTGCATTTAACAAGTGCAAAGGATTGGCAGAATTATGAAATGCAATGTCAGCTAATAATGAGAATTGAAATGGGAGCCAGAACCAGAGTATTAGAGTCACAACTGCTGGCTGCTTGCTTTTAAATTTCGGAGACTCTTAAAATCAACGTGGGCTGACCAAGGCATGTAAACTAAACTGAAGAGAGGGTCATTGTTGTATGTAATCAATTGTGATTAATTATTTTGTCATGTAAAACCCATGAATATGGACGACAAAATATGGATTTATTATCTGATGTACTACAGGCTCTAGAGTCATAGAAACACCTCAAATGCAATTCCTCACAATTCCAATTTCTGAAAGCATTTGATATTCAGTGAGAGGGGCAATGTTGTGTGAGGAAATTATTTGACTACTTCACTCTGACCACTCACATTTCTCTGCTCCAAACCTGCCTGGACATGAGAGTCTGACTATGTACATGTGATAAAGTTTATTATCTCCAAAGGTTCCAACATCAAGGCAATATCAGAAAGGGGAAAAAAATGAAATAGGAGGATCTCTCACCACAGAATGGCACTAATGGAAGAATTTGAACAAACTGTAGCCAAAATAAGATTCCCTTTGAACAAACTGTAGCCAAAACAAAAATGCTACATATAAAATAATTGCCTAAAGAAAAATAACGGAAATCTGAAGCCAAAAATATGAAGAAAACAATGGAAGTGCACGAGTCAGTCAACATTTGACAGAGTCATATTAAGTATATCATGACATGAGGAAGAATCTCCCACACAATGACTGGATGTTCTTTTCTTTCTGATGCTGCCTGGTACAGTCTGGATTTTTAGCATTTTCTCTTTTTTACTGAGAATAAATAAAACACCATCCTCTCGTTCCCAGTGTTTTATACTGATGATGAAGAGAAAGATGTTCGTGTTGAATTATTAAGTCAGCGGACAGCCGTTAAACATCTGTGAATCATTAATCAAACAGTGAGGGGTAAACATTGTCAAATTATGAAATTTTATTTCTCAATTTACCAGCTGACCCTGTGGCCCCCTTAAGATTTTCCCAATTAGGTTTCTGCTGAAGTGCCGACTGTTTGATTATTAACCAATGCTGAGGCTGTACCATTGGAGACAGAGTCTGATTTGTGACCTAAATGCATGTTGGAAAGGGTAACTTTCACTGCACTGCTCTCTGGCTGCAATATTGAACCCACTGTGGCCATCAATGTGTAAAACCTACTGGGGGTCCATTCAAATCTGAATTTGTGGTCAGCATTTAATTAGATACTTGCAGACCGCCTCTCAAGAGGACAATTGTCCAACCGCATGCTGTGAGATTGGTGTGATAGATATTAGGTGGTATGTTGTGGCACCCCTAGGACTAGATGTTGCCATAAAGGCCATACTGTGCTGTGGGACATGACCAATAGGCTTAATGAAATCCACCTTAATTCTGCCCACACAACCACCACACCCCCACCAGATCAGAAACCTGCTATTTTCCCAACATATAGCTCCACGTGTGCTCATACTTAACATTTCAATATCCCTTAAACCTTATCTTTTTGTTGTAAATGCCTTATTTATATTCCACTTGCCTAAGTGGAACATATTGTTTTTCTTCTCTGTTAAATTTTCTGTACAAATTCACGCTAGGTACCAGCTAGCATGTGCACCTGTGGAAATCATAAGAATGTTAACAATATATTGGAATGGCAGTAGTTCACAACGAGTATTCCTGACTGCTTCCCCAGGTCCTGAAAGGCCTCCCCCATTTTTGTTGGCTTAAAGTGGGAACTAAAAAGATGTCCTTATCTGAAGAGATAATAAAACATGCTTGGACAAATCGATTTGCTGAGAGACCTTGCGGATTCCCCGTGTTTGGTAAAGAATCCGCTTTGTGGGGTGTACGTGTGGTGTGTCTGTGATGTGTCTGTGAGTGTGGTGCGTGTGTGTCTGTGAATATGTGTATATGCATGTGTGTCTGTGATTGTGTGTATGTGCATGCATGTGTGTGTGTTGTGCGTGTGTGTTGTGCGTGTGTGTCTTATGTGTGTGTTGCTTTGCTTTTTTTTGCAACTGTACATCTCAACAAATCCCTTGTGTGTGGCGGGGTGGGGGGTAGTGTGGAAAAAGTCAACAAAGTTTTGTCGTCAGCAGATCTGCCTGTTTTAGAATTTCAGAGTTGTACATGTCCAGGGCATGGTTGACACGCATGACCTCACTGCTATTGAGCTTGAGACGGTGCTTCAGCATACAGGAGAAGAGGTCTAGGGGCGCTTTGCCCGCGGCCACCGGGGGTGCCAACCGGTTGATACGCTCCCGGATGTCCAGCAGCAGCAGCATGACCGAGGAGGAGGAGTGGAACTGCGTGCCCTGCGCATACGACTGGTTGACCTGTTGGACCGCGCTGCGCAGCAGGTCAGTGTTGAAACGCAGGCTGTAGCCGTACACTTGCACGTCCGAGATCTTGATGTAGATCTGCCGCTTGCTGGGGTCCGAGAGGTCCACGGGGCCCTGGGCCGTCACGTTGCGTAGGGAGGCTGGCAGCTTGGAACGGCTGCGCAGGTAGACGTGCACGGTCTCGAAGACCGTCTTCCACCTGTTGCCCAGCAGCAGGGTCCAGTTGTAGCAGGGCGAGTCGTGCAGTCTCGTCTTCTCCCAGCTTGGGTAGCCGTGCTCGCCAATGGGCGTGCTCCAGCCCTCGGAGTGACTGCCGCTGAAGGGGTTAATGTAAACAAAAAACACCGGCTCGAGGCTGCTGTTCCTCATCTGGCAGATCTTCATGGAGAGGCCTACCACCATGTGGATAAAGTCCACCCGGTTCTTGTTGCTCTTGAGGGTCAGCGACATCCGCTTCCGCCATCGGGGGTCGAAAAAGGTGTCCAGGCGGATTTCATTGCTGATGAACATGGTCTGGATGGACAGCCTGGAGTCCTTCTTCGCCAGGAGGTAATTCAGCTCCAGGTCGTGGAAGTCCAGCTCAGTCTCGAAGCTGACGAACTGCTCGCTGCGTTCCGAGTCCACGTTCTGGGGCTCGCAGCGGCCCCGGTACAGCTTGAAGCCTCGGTTGCAGGAGCCGCACAAGGAGATGTTGGCCAGGCTGCACATGGCGCAGCTGCTGTTGCTGCCGATGTTGCAGGGGATGGGCCGCTGGCACATGTTGGCCACTGTGTGGCACACGCAGCTCTTCTGACTCTCAAGGAAGGTGCCCCAGTACCCGTTCTCGCTGCAGTACAGGAATGACTGGACTCGGTTCAGCCACTGATGGACCGACCTGCAAACAAAGCACACACAGAGTCAGATCAATCAAATTGTACTGCAAGGAAGTAGAAAGTTAACAGTTCTTCCCAAATTTAAACCTCCACATTAATGAAATAACAAAGGGCAACATAATAAAGGGAACAGCATCACTTTTGAGGCACATATTATCCTGGTGTGAGATGCATCTCTAAAATAAAACCAAACTGTAGATGCTGGAGATCTTAAGCAAAGCAGAGGTTGCTGGAAAAACTCAGCATCTGTGTACTTAGATACACGTGGCAAAAATAAATGAAATCAAATCAAAAGCAGAGCTAACGTTTCAGATCCAGTGACCTGTGTTCAGTAGAAGGGTCACTCTACTCAAAAAGCTTTCTCTCTACTGATGCTGCCAGACTTGCTGAAATCATCCAGCAATTTCTGATATACATCTCTATTCTTCCAATTATTTCAAAATCCTAGAACACCCACAAGGACTACTGATGGTTTCTGAGTGAGATGGGTGATAGACAACAATCTGGATGGGACAATTTACAAAAAGAAGAAATGTTGAAATCTTAACAATGTAAAATATTGAATATTTACAAAGCAGGTGTTTCAGCACATCATGGAGAAAGGGCACATTGACAATTCAGGGGTTAACCTCCGAGAGTCCCCACCTGACTCACTGACCCTTTGTCGTTTCCTTTTTGAGGTGAAAACAGGAGCAGTTGTTGTTTCCCACTGTCTCCTATCTCAAGCTGGGATTGTTCACATATACTTGACATGGACCAGCCCAGACATCCTCAAAATATTTGAAGGTGGCCTAGACCTTATCTTTTTCTTATCTTAAAGGCAAATGTGAAGTGCTGTGTTCCAGATGTAATTCAATTGGTCAAACTGCTTGACTTTAAGCAAAACATAATTTATTCAAACACTACAGTTAAAATACAACAAAGGGAAGAACTTGGAATAACTTAACTCTATTAGAAAACTTAACAGAATAATAGATACAGTAACTATAACTAATTAATTGTTCAAATACAGTAACATCCCATAAATATACCCTGTAGCAAAAAGACAAATTCAGAAAAGCAGATTTTGTCTCACATATAATCTAGCAGCCGAGGAAGATAACTCCCAGTTTTGGCCGTAATCAAGAGAGGGAAATAATAGTTTCTGCTTCTTCAAGCCTACAACAGCAATTGCTGAAAGCTAACTAAAAGTTCTGGATCGATGACCACACTCACTCAGGCTGCTTCTATTGTTTCAACTTTAAAAAGAACCCCAGCCCTCACAAGTTGTTTAACTTCTCACAGACTGTTTGCCACCTGTCCCCCAATCTCTCTTTAAAAGAAATCAGGACAAGACATACTTCTTAAAGCCACAGCATCGTCACAACATATATATATATACACACACACACACATATTGGGCATGTACATCTAAAGGCAAAGAAACCACTCGCTACACGCAAGATGGATTAAATTAATTGACGGTAATATGCCATGAAACTACTCTACATATGTCACACTCTGAAGAAAATATATCATTTACCTTCTACAACTCAACCCTGCTCACTCATTAGGACACAGCTTTACCCTCACATTGCCATCATTGTGAGTTTAGGCTGCATTGGGAATATTGTGTCCAGTTCTAGGCACACATTCTCAGGAATGGTACACTATCCTTGATGGTGAACAGTGTAGACTCACTGGAATGAAAGTAGGACTACAAGGCTTAAATTCTGCTGAAACGTTGTACTCACTATTCCCTCAAATATTAAAGGACGACATATTTGAGATGTTGAAGATGATTAAACAACTGATATTTCCTCTAGTGGGGGAATCTAGAAGAGAGCAGTAACATACTCTTCAGGAGTTGATATCAGAACATTTTTCATCATGCAAAGGGTTTGTGGAATTCAGGAATTCTTTGCTTCAAAAAAAGCCCTTCAGACTGGATGAATTGAACATTTTAAAACCGTGCTTAATGGAATTTTATCAGTCAAAGCGTTGAATAAGGTGGGTATATGGCCTGTTGCCAAAAATTGAGTAAAGCTCTGCAGGCCAGTGGTTACAATTTCAGGTCATCTTGTTTCTTTGTATAATTGCCACCTGAACTACTGAGATTTTTCACTTTTTTTGCCTTTGTTTCAGATTTCCAGCATCTGCAGTATTTTGATTTCCAATTGCTCGGTTCTCATAGCAAGTTCGTAGCATTAATCCACAAACTGTTCTATGTCCGAATTATTAATCAGTTAGAAATTCTCATGGCTTGAACTACCTACTTCCAAATAAGTGCTAGCCATTTCTGGCCAAACTCAATCTATCACAGTGGGAACGGTAACCATGTTCCGAAAAGATCAGCCAACCTTATACAGAACTACAAAGCAGATTTGAAGGACCAAATGCCAATTCCTCATATTCTTACAGTTGACTGTATCACTTGTAGTGAATGACCCCAAAGGTCCTGAATTTCTGAAATGTGTTCAATTCTTTTTCGTCTTTTTAATTTTTTTAAATTTCCTGAACTGTGTTTATTCTTCAGTGGGATGAGACCATGATGACAGCAGATAAAAAGTTAGCAAAAGAACAGTTAGTCATTTTTTCCACCAGTCCAGCTCATTTTCAAACTGGATTACTCAAACACGTAGCTCCGTAAAGCTGCTAATGTGATTTTGATTACACATGCTTGCATTTTTTTAATAAAGTTGTCTTACTTAAATTATTTCCCTCCAGTCCAATTTCTTCTCATTTCTTCCCTCATCCATAGCTAATTTTGTTCCCTCCCTCCTGACTCCAGACTGGAGTTTCAGAAGCTTCATAATTAGTAGTGAGCCTCCGGTATCTCTCCAGAATGGCTATTAACTTGTACATGCCTCAACAAATGAGTATAACAGTTTGCAGGGCTTTCACAAGGTGATTGTGCACTTTCTTGATGTTCATGCACACAGACACTTTGAGTAATTGAGCACAGACTGAGAGAGTGGACTCTGGAGTTTAGAAAATTGAGGGTGACCTAATTGAGGTTTTTAATGTGACAAAGGAATTCAAAAAGGCAAATGATGAGAAATTATTTCCTCTGGTAAGAGAATCCACAACAGGGATATCAATAAGCAGTTCATCAAGCAAAAAGCATTGGAAATATTGTTCAAAAGGCAATGACTGCTGGGTAAATTACACATTTTCCAGTCTGAGATTAACAATATCAGGGTTATGGAGGGAGGGCAGAATCATACAGTTGAGGCACAGTTGAGGCATGATTTAAGTGAATGTTAGAATGTGGAATGATACCTTTCTAGTTCCTGAACTCTCAACTGAAGGAAGACGTCTTTTAAAAGAAAGAAACCTTTTCAGTCCATGATATCCTTGAGATCTCCTAACATTATAGGTGTTCATCTAATCTCCTGATTATTTTATCACATCCCCAGATGTTTTCCTCAACATTTCTTCACAGAGAGGTATAACCAGGAGCACTGAATGAATGACATTTCAACTATTGATACAGGTAAATTGTACGGTGTGCTCTCAATTCGTAATCCAAAGGATATCTCACTACAATTAGGTTTGGCCTGTTCAGGAGAGATGTTAAGAAGCACTTCTATGTGTGAAGGGTGGTAAATGTTTGGACCTCTCTTCCATAAATGACAGTGGAAGCTGCATCAGTTGTTAATTTTAAATCTGAGATTTTTTTTAAACAAAGGTATTAACGGATATGAACCAAGGGCAGGTATATGGAGTTACTCCACAGATCAGTGACAATCTCATTGAAAGTTGGAACAGGCTCAGGGCTGAATGGCCTACTTCTGTTCCATGTTCCTATCTTAGCCCAGGTCAAACCATTCTGCTCTAGAACAGGCTACTTAATAAGATAGGAGGCAGTTATTAAAGTCCAAATTTGTTGTATTTGAGACAAACAAATCCTTACATTTCCTATGTTCTGAAACTTTCCCAGAAAGATTGCCAGTAAAATGTAGGGGCTCATTGCCAGGTAGTCAGCTCATCATATCAGAATGCACGTCCTCTTTTCCTGTTGCTATGTCACTGAAGATAGACTGGTAGACACTGCATGTCCAAAGGGGAGACTGAGAAAAAGGATGCAGTGTCTGACAGCCAAAGTATCTTCCTGCTATTTGATCAAATGCAGCAAATGCACTGAATGTTGTCATATGAATAATAGAAAGCGAGGTATTTAATGTCTTACTGTGAACTACAGGATGCAATGCTTCACAGATATGTGTGATATACTGTACATAAGAACATAATTAGTACCAGTAGCAGTACATGATTCAGCCCATCCACACTGTTGCAACATTCATGAAGATCATATCTGAAGTTCTGCTCCATGTTTCCCACTCTATTCCGATAACTTTTATTTCTGTCACTGACCAAACTGAACTTACTAATGAGTATACTGACTGACTGAACATTCAATTCTGCAGATAATAAATATGTACAACTCTTCAAGTCAATATATTTCTCCTCTTCCCATCCTAAATAGCCAACCTTGAATACAGAGTCAATGGTCCCTATCTGGAGACTTTGCAGCCAGGGTGAATGTTGTCTCATTACCTAAGCAGTCATATCCCATTAGAACTTTATTTGTTTCAATGAGGTCATCTCCCATTCTTTGGATTCCAGGGAATATAAGCCCATTCTATCTACTCACTGTTCCTAGAATAGTCCTTTCATTCCAACAATTAAATTACTTTGCCTGTGTTGCATCCCATCAAAAATAAGAATGTCATTCCTTAGATAAGGAGACCAAAGATTCACGGTTGTCCAGGTTTAGTTCCACTGCAGTTCTGCATAACTACAACAGGATTTCTTTGCAACCTTTTAATTTGCACTAAAGGCTAACACACCAGTTGCTGTCCTAACTGCTTACTGTATCTGCTCCTGCATTAAGAGACTGACAAATTATAAGCAGGTTTGATTTATTTGCAGACTCCAACCAATAAACATATTTTTGGATCAGATAGATCTACCAAATAGACTCAACAATTATTATCTTCAGCAACAACTGCACTTCCTAAACTAAGAACTGATGTTGATCACATCTTGCTTTATATTCTGCTTTTTTGATCATGTGCACATACTTTTAAAAAAATATCAGAAAATTTACATGCTAACCTTCTATGATTAATCCACAAAGGTCCCCAAATCTAAATGAATACAAACACTTATTATTCTTTCAATTCAAAATAAAACTTCTTTTCATTTTTGCTACCAAGTGGATAATTTCACATTCATACCAACTGGTGTTTTCTTGTCCAATCACTTTATTTAGTTTTTACAGCATCTTTGCATCGTCCTCACAGCTTACTGTCCCAGCAAGCTTCAATATATTAAACACAAATCCCTCATCAATGCTACTGTAGGTTACAAATGACTTGGTCCAAGTACAGATCCTAACAGAACTCCACTATGTAGATTCTTCTACTCTGAAATATAAACACTTCCTACTCTTGGTTTTCTGTCCACAGAATCTTCTCTCCATACTAAATAATTTAGCAATTTTTTAAAAAATGGAAACATTGCAAATAACTCGAATTATTCTTTCATCCTTGAGGACTAAATATAAATATCAACGTTTTTTGTTTGCTCTACAATATCTACAGAAAGTCCAAGTACAGTTTGGACTATTTCTTATGTCTTTCATCTCTTAGCACTGCCACTTTTTAATAGACTATTTTAATGACTGGAAAACAAATCTCCCTTTTCACTTTAATAGCATTAGCTTCCAAGAATCAGATGAAATGAGATTATTCAACTGCAGCAACACTTCTTTGTGATTTTAAATGAAGTTTTACTAGCTTTGCTTTATTCTATTGTTTCCTTCTCTAGTTTGTAACCAAACATCCATCAAGTTGTTTCCAAGCTCAATTTGCCCATGAGATTAATCGCCTGCTTTCTAGATTCGAATTGCATTAAACTGCTGACTACCAATTCTTGCTTTTCATATTAGCTGATGATGTAAACTGTTCTTCTGCCTCAAATCTGTCCTTTAAAATCTGCTGTCAACATTCTTCTCTTCCCAAAAACGTATACCTGACCTCTCCGTAGTTACAAGCTATAACCCTTATCCAATCCAGACTGCCCTTCCAATGTTCTTAAATGTGTTGTGGCTTCCCAAACTCAGTCCTATCTTTCCTGGAACTTCTTGTTTGAATTGCTTCAAACAGGTATCCCTCTCTGTCACTGTACCAGAACAGCTCTCATCAAAGTCACAAATGACATCCTATGTAATTCTTACAAACTATCTCTCCATTTTCTCTTGCTCTGCCTGCAGCTGCTGTCACAGTTTATTTCACCATCTTCCACCACTTTTATCCAGCTAGTTGATAGTGGCATTCACCTGGTCCCATTGCATTCCTTATCTATCTCATAGCAGCTAGAGAACTATAACGATGACTTTTCTTTCCATTCATGCATATTTAGTCCTGGTAACCCACATGGATGTATTTATGAACATCTCTTCTTTAAAGGTCCGGAACAAAATTATCCAACCACCGTATATAGTTGAGTAATAGTTGACCTCATGTAAAGGTCGCCTCCCATTTTTGGCCAAATAGCCTGGAATTTTCCACATATCTCATGTAAAAGTCGACCCTGGTTCTTCATAGATAACAGATCAGCGTTTATGAGTCAGTGTGCCTACTGTCATATTCCGCTCCAATGTTCCAGTCTGCCGGTTGTTTTGCTCCACTCCCGGTATTCCAATCTGCTGGTTGTTGTGTTCCGCTTCGAGTTTTCAGAATTACCATAATTCAGTTTTTTTGCCTTTATTCGTTGAGAGATCAGTTGGGCTTCTACTTATGATATGAATTTTGACGAGCATGAATTTCAGCCCCTTAAATGTAGTATCCATGTAATGGACAATCCCACAAATTTAACCTGAACAGGTGGTCAAAAAAAAAATTGTCTATTACTCAAGTATATACGGTATGTCGGTTTTCACATCTTTATCGATAACACCCAGTTCCAACTCAACGTCTCCTCTTTTTAATGACTCGCTGTCTCTTACTTGTCAGACTGCCTTTTTGACATGAATAAAGGATGCTACACCATGGAAATTTCAAGCTGAATTTTGAATTTATTCTAAATTTCCAGTCAAGAAAGGTGCATTCTTGTCAGAGTAGGGGATGCTGTGGGAAAATCAGGAGCTACAACCACCTCCATCTCTTCCCTGGTTAGCTTTTCAAGTGCTGTGATTTCTCGAGATGAGCTATGATTATCATCGCACACCATTATGGAAACACCAGTACTTCACCTCTGACTGAGAAAGGAGAAAGCCCTGATGGCACTCTCTTCCTTTCATGTCTTCCTTACCTTTCTCGAGGCATCTGGTGGTTGGGGTTGTGACGGCAGCGGATACTGAGGCTGAAGAGTTTGCGGGCAGTACGCTGGATTTTCAGCTTTAGCGTCTCCACAGAGCTCTGGAGCATTTTGTACCGCGCCTGGAGATCCCAGTCATTGCCCCAGAGCTGATGGACACTCCCCACTGTCAAGAAATGTGTGGTGGGCAGACGTTTCAAGAAGGACTTGAATTCATCTGAAAGAAAGAATGACAAGCGGACATTCGATTGGAAGCTCTGCAAAGACAAGCTAATTTCTATCCTACATTTTTGATTAAATGTTGACCACTCAAGGCACCCCCGAATCCCCTTTGGTTTGGACAGACCCCTCCCAACGTAAAATGTCAACTGCCATATTGTAAACTCTTTATTTCTAGAGGTGGCAGCTTGTTCCAACAGAAGACACAAACTCCCCATGGTTGATCCAAAACCAATGTTTCCCAAATAAGTTAATCTGCTTCTCTCCAAGGTTTGTGTGACACAAACTATGAATATAATTTGGGAACAACAATCTATTTTCAGATCAGCCTCCATTTGTAATTGGAAAGCAGGGGAGTATCCCTGACTAGAGCATTCCCTTTATATCATTATGGTGCTTGATCAACAGTAAAATAGCCTGCTCTTGGCCCAGCTTCTGTTTGAATGTTTCTCAAACTGCCTTACCCCACGTTTCAACAACACTTCCCCAACCTTCTACTGTATGTCCTCAAAATCTACTTTAGTTGACTATGGCTGCTGGTAGCACTCCTGAAAGGAAGGTGCAAGTCAAGTCACACTCTACTGGTCTGAGCACACAATCTAGGCTGCTACTCTAATGTAGCTTGGAGACTGTGGTAGACTGTCTGAGGTGTCATCTTTTAAATGAGACCCCAAGCCATGGCCATGGCTAGCTTCTCATGTTGGAGAAAGTGAGGGTTGCAGATGCTGGAGACCAGAGTCAAGACTGTGAAGGGCTTATGACTGAAACGTGGATTCTCCTGCTCCTCGGATGCTGCCCGACCTGCTGTGCTTTTCGAGCACCACACTCTCAACTACCTTCTCATGTTGATGAGTGAGAACTTATGTACTGTTCTGAAAAAACAGCAAGGAAAGGACTATACAATGTACTGTTCAAGATTTATTCCCAAGCATAAATTGCAAGATTATGTCACCATTATACCTGCAGTATGGGGCAAATCATGTCACAACAGACACACGCCATGGTACTTAATTCAATGTAAAGAATCTCAGAGAAACTGTGAAGGTCTACATACAAATGCAAGTTCTTTCTTGGAGTTATCACCCTAAGAACAAAAATGGATTTAGATTGGGCGCAGAACAGTATGGAAGCGTTCAAAGGCTGGGTAAAAGGACATACAGCAGAAGGTTGGGGAAGTGTTGTTGAAATGTGGGGTAAGGCAGTTTGAGAAACATTCAAAGAGAAGCTGGGCCAAGAGGTGGAACCAACCACCAATGCAAGCACTCATTTCACTATTGGAACACAACACAAGGTATCAAATTATTATGTCAATGTATTGTTTATATTTATTTGCTTAACATCTCTGACATCATATTGAAGGCAAAAGGGCTCAGAGCACATGACCCAAACATCAAGACATGAGACAGCTTTTCCACAACTCTGTGTCTTGTCAAGTTGTCACAAAAATTCATAAATAGCATCAGCCAGATCTGTGGAGATTCCTGTTTGCAGTGTCTAATGGAATATAGTTTTGTACAATGAAGAACAAAGTGTTTAGTTACAGTGATTAAATGGTGATGTTCCATCAGTGTGGAAGGCCAATAAATTATCAGCACTGACGACACAAGTGATTTACGACAGCCTTTCTCTTGATGGAAATAAGATGAGACAAGTGACTACTCTATACGTGTTTTTTCTCATCTGGCTCTCATATAACTGCTGGAGTTATAAATCTGCAGGTGCCCAACCAAGACTCCATGAGTGTATATGTGTTGATAGATTACACAAACAGAGGGATGTGAATATCAAAGTCATGACCCACCATATTTTTCTCTGATAACTGCAATGGTGGCTTGTTAACTGAATCTTAATTATTTGGTGAACTACAAGGATGAAGAGCATTCATACACTCATGTTAGCAACAGCTTTCAATTCCAATCCCATCTAAGGTCAACCTGAAGCCCTGCCATCTCAACCTCACTTCTCACCTGTGGTGTAGTGATCCTCATGATTAACTCAACACCAGTGAGAATCTATAGTGTGGAAGCAGGCCATTTAGCCCATAGAGTCCACACTGTGTCTCCAAAGAGCATCCTTCCCAGACCCACAACTCCTCTTCTTTCCCTGTAACACTGTATTCCCCATGGCTCTAATGAGAGAGGCACTTACGGTCCTCTGGAAACATAGTGGCTTCTGTTTTCGAGTATTTAGAGCCTTAATAAAGAGAGACTGCAGACACACTTGATAACCAGCTAGGAGGTGGATATCTATAACGCTACATTCTATAAGCAAACTATTAAGAAAAGGATTTGCACCAGGTTTCTTCCTTCACTGTCAGTCTTAGGATCAATTTAGCATGCACTTTCTCGCACAGGTCGCCGGAAATAGTGACAAGGAATATTGTTACTTGTTCTTCCTGGATGGACTGTTGTGGTCAACTATAGGATTTTAGTCGCCATGCAGAACAAAGACAGGGAAGGGATTGAACTTGATTCATTTACTACCCAGTTACAGGGAATATCAGGGTTTTGCTCAATTTGTGAACTGCACTTTGGAGCCAATACGTCTTTTAAAACGGAACGAAGAGACAAAAATCAATCATAGTGATCATGAAATGAAAGATTCTGTCATCTGCAGAGGGACCTCCATTTTCACAAAGTTTGATTTCTTGGAAGGAATCCAGAAATCGCACTGTTTCTGTCTGCTGGGTAATGCGGCATTAGTGAGATTAGTATGAGATTGAGATAAGCAAGATTAAAAATCAAACTTTTGAAGTAACTGTAAAATAATTTGTCAATGTGAGAATCCTGAAAGCTGCTTTATTCAAATAGCTTTTGCCTGTTCAAGCTGTGTGGCATGTAATTTCTCAAAACGTTTATTTTTATCCCAAGAGAGCTCTCAAAGTTTATTCAATTTACCTGATGTTTCAAAATCTTTATAAGCTGTGTTCCATGCCTCAGAAAGTCCAGCCAATGAATTTTCCATGAGTTGAATGTCAGTGATAGGACAGTTGCATTGTGGAAATTCCATTGCACACTGACAAGCACACTGACTGTTTTTACAGATGTATTCGCCTTCTCCATTGCACATGATGTAACTCAGGGCTGACTGCACAAACTTCTCCCTCAGGTATTCAGGAAGAACAACCTGGAGACCTACAGGAGCAGAAAAGCAAAGGGGAAGGTATTATTGATTTTACTTAATGCAGTTCTTTCCACCAGAATACAAAACCAGCGGTCAGTCCGCAATACAGACATATTCAGTGCAACCTATAAAACAATACCTCAATTTCTTTCACAGTGCAATTTTTCAGGGCAATTAAGTTCCACAACGTATTGAATATTTCAATAAACAAATAGCTACAGGACAGGGGAATGAAATCTGCAAATGATTAATTTGAGCTTGCTGGAGGATCCTGCATGGTAAGCGGGTACTTATTTATACATGTAAAACCTTGGCTCCTAAACGGGATCACTATTACAATTTGAGTTTATGCAGCATAATACACTTGCTTCTGCCAGTGTGCTATTGTTAAGGTGACTAACAGATGCACAATTTTAATGTATCACATTAATCTCGATGCATGTTGCATGAAGAACAAAATAGTATAGGTATCAGTGTATGCATTGCCAGTTGATTCAATAAATGACAAAAAATCTGGAATAACACTCTTATAGCACAGTGGTAGTCTTCTGGATTCAAGTGTGCCATAATATGTCAAATAAGTTGATCATTGTTATGGACCACACCAGTCCCATCAAAATATAGCTAGGAGATAGCCTAGACCAGAACTTGTATCTTATTTATTGGCAAGTATAAGGTTCTGTGTTCCAGATGTGATTTGATTGGTCAAATTACTATAATTTAAGCAAACCAAAAATCATTCTTACACCACAGTTAAAATGCAAACAAAAGCAAAAATAAATTGGCACAACTTTAACTCTATCGAAATACTTAACAAAATATTATTTCACTACTAATCATCAGCTGTTCCAATATAGCAGCATCCTATAAATACAACCTTGGCAAAGACAAATTCAGCAGAACAGTGTTATTCTCATGTGCTGTCTTTTCACTCTAGTCGAGCTGAATGAAATACTGCAAGAGAGAGAACTCAAGTTTTTTTTGCAGCAGCAAAGAAAGAGCTGTAGTGTTTTGTATTCATTCATGGGACGAGGGTACTGCTGACCAGGCAGCATTTATTGTCCAACACTAATTGCCCAGAGGGCAGTTAAGAGTCAACTACATTGCTGTGGGTCTGGAGTCACATGTAGCCCTGACCAGCTCAGGATGGCAGCTTCCTTCCCTAAAGGACATTACTGACGCAGATGGGATTTTCATGACAAACAACAATGGATTCATGGTCATCATTAGACTCTTTAATTCCAGATTTGTTTATGAGCTTGAATTCCATCATTTGCAGTGGTGGGATTTGAACCTGTGTCCTCAGAACATTACCTGGGTCTCTGAATTAACAATCTCACAATATTACCATCAGGCCATTGCCTCCCCATCTAGCAGTTTCAAATCCAAAACCTTCAATCTCTTCAACTGACAGCAAAACTAAATCTCTAAATCTCTGGATTGTGTGAGCCTGACTCCACCTGATCATGCTTCTTTCATCTAATTTTCAATACACAAAGCTATTTATTCTGCTTTCCATGGAGCAGACACCTCAGCATCTGGTTAACAACACACACCTCTTCAAGAGAAACAGGACAGAACAAATCCCACTTAAAGGCACACATCAACAGATCATACAGGAATAGGAGCAGGTTCATCATCCAACACGGTACTCCGTCTCTGTTCTTTCCCCATGCCCTCATATATCATTAACCCATAGAAATATACCTTCTTCTTGAAAACATTCAATGTTTTAGTCTCAATTGCATTCTGATACAGAGAATTCTACAGGCTCACCACTCTCTGGGTGAAGAAATTTCTTCTCATTTCAGTCCTAAGTGATCAACCACACACCCTTTGACTGGGACCTCAGGTTCTGGACTCTCCAGTTCATTGGGAACATCATTCATGTGCTAACACAATCTAGCTCTGTTAGAATTCTACAGGTTTCTAAGAGATCTTCCCTTTGACACCAATGAACATAATCCTAACCAATCCGATGTCTCTTCATGCATCAGTCCTGCCATCCCAGAAAATAGTCTGGTAAGTCTTCATTGCACTCCAACCAAAACAGGAACATCCTTCCTCAGATAAGGAGAGCAAAATTGCGGATAACACTCCAAGTGTGGTCTTACCAATGCTCTGTACAATTACAGCAAGATTTTCCTGCTGCTGTACTCAAATCTTCTCACAACATATTATTTGCTGAACCTGCTCGCTTACTTTCAGCAACTTGTGTTCAAGGTTACCCAAGTCTTGGTGGACCTTCTCCTTTCCCAATCTATTGGCAACCATTTAATAATCTACCTTTCTGCCTTTTCTCACAAAGTCAATAACAATTATCCACTTTATACTTCATCTGCCATGCATTTGCTCACTCACTCGATATGACCAAGTCACACTCTGCATCCTCCTAACAGATCACCCTCCCAGCCAGCTATGTTTTATTTGCAAGCTTGAAGGTATCATATTTAGTTCCCGCATTGAAGTCATGAACTATTGAAAATAATTGACACTGTGTGAGGGGCGATGGCAGTCTATCGCTCTCTGTTAACCACTACAGAAGTTTAAACAAAGCTTAGCAGCTCCACTGAAACAGGAGATGGAACAAGCTCGGCTTTGTGTGAAATAGATGCATCTTTTGCCATTTACTCCTCTGTTCTTTGGATTCATACCACTGCTCCTTCAAGTGCTTTCTCCCAACTTGTCTTACATGTAAACTAATGGATATCACATACTGCTAGAGATCAGATGGAGCTTCAAGTTAAAATAATTGACAGAACTGGGAATTGAACTCACAGATTAAGCTAAAATCACTTTAAACGTTAGGATTGTATTTCAGAAGGGTGAGAATCAATGGATTGAAGTGTTTTTCTTTATTTGATTGCATCTAAACATGTCCATGAGTGGCAGCTCCACCAGTTTTCATCTTCCTGAGAAAAAGGATTACACCAAAGCTGATGTCAGGTAAAATGACTGAGATAAAAAAAAACTTGACATGTCTTCAAATAAGCTCAGGAGGCACAGCGTACCTAATAGCTTACTGTCAAGTGAGCGTGTGAGCCACCTATCACTTGCTAAATTTGCCTGAGATTTAAGTCTTAGTAGAATCGTGTGAAGCAGCTTGGGATGTTCTCTATGTTCAAGGTGTTTTGCAAATGCAAACTGTTGCTAAAAGTGAGTTCTTTGACTATTTTTGGGTCATGTGTCATCATGTTTCTGTATTTAATTTATTGGCAAAGCAGTATCTTGTGAAGACATCAGCAAATTACCTCCATCCATGATGCAATGTTGAAGATACATTACATAATATTTTTGTTGTTGTCAGAGTTGACTACTATCAGATCAGAAAGGAACAATAGAATTTCTATGTATACCATCACCCATCTTGGATTGTGTGCAGGGGGGAAGTGGAAATCCAGACTGGATCAGCACTCTATAATTCACCCTGAAATCAGGGAGGTCAGGCAGTTCTCATTGGATCTCATTGGGTCTTGCCCAACAGCAAAGTGATCATTTCTGGTAATGAAACACAACTAAGACCAGGATTGGAACTCAGTGAGAGTCAGAAAGGAAAATCTGGAGGATTTTAAAGTTAACAGGGTCCAATTTCAACTGGGGTTCTAGCAAGTTAAAATTTTACCTCACAATGTCAGAAGTTGCCGGGTATGGATAGTTTGAGTTATAAAGAAAAGCTGGACAGGCTGGGTCTTCTTTCACTGGACCACAGGAAGGTGAGAGGTGATCTTAAAGAACATAGAACATAGAAGAATACAGCGCAGTACAGGCCCTTTGGCCCTCGATGTTGCGCCGATCCAAGCCCACCTAACCTATACTAACCCACTATCCTCCATATACCTATCCAATGCCCGCTTAAATGCCCATAAAGAGGGAGAGTCCACCACTGCTACTGGCAGGGCATTCCATGAACTTACGACTCGCTGAGTGAAGAACCTACCCCTAACTTCAGTCCTATATCTACCCCCCCTTAATTTAAAGCTATGCCCCCTTGTAATACCCGACTCCATACGCGGGAAAAGGTTCAACTGTCAACCCTATCTAACCCCCTAATCATCTTGTACACCTCAATCAAGTCACCCCTAAACCTTCTTTTCTCCAATGAAAACAGCCCCAAGTGCCTCAGCCTTTCCTCATACGATCTTCCTACCATACCAGGCAACATCCTGGTAAACCTCCTCTGCACCCGTTCCAGTGCCTCCACATCCTTCCTATAGTATGGCAACCAAAACTGCACACAATACTCCAGAGTCTTATACAACTGCAACATGACCTAAGGGCTCCGGAACTCAATTCCTCTACCAATAAAAGCCAGTACGCCATATGCCGCCTTCACCGCACTATTTACCTGGGTGGCAACTTTCAAAGATCTGTGTACATGGACACCAAGATCCCTCTGCTCATCCACACTACCAAGTATCCGACCATTAGCCCAGTACCCCATCTTATTGTTATTCTTCCCAAAGTGAATCACCTCACACTTAGCTACATTAAACTCCATTTGCCACCTTTCTGCCCAGCTCTGCAGCCTCTCTATATCCTGCTGTAACCTGCCACATCCTTCCTCACTGTCAACAACTCCTCCGACTTTCGTATCATCCGCAAACTTGCTCACCCAACCTTCTAACCCCTCTTCCAGGTCATTTATAAAAATGACAAACAGCAATGGTCCCAAAACAGATCCTTGCGGAACACCGCTAGTGACGGCACTCCATGAAGAAACTTTGCCATCAACTACTACCCTCTGTCTTCTTCCATCCAGCCAATTCCTAATCCAAACCTCCAACCCACCCTCAATGCCATATCTCCGTATTTTCTGCAGTAGCCTACCATGGGGAACCTTATCAAACGCCTTACTAAAATCCATATATACCACATCTACCGCTTTCCCCAAGTGTTTTTGACTTGGGTTTACAAGGGTTTATCATTGAAGGTGACACTTCTAAATTAAATACAAATAAATGTCATACATCTCATATTATCTCATGGTTGTGGTGAATTGATTTAAGATTTTAAGGAATAGCTTTTTACAAATTAAAACAGGAAAACCAGAGTTTGGAACACAAGTATAAGTTGTCTTGAGTTGCTGGGGAGTACAGTGGCTGTAATCTGCCAATTGTGTTGATGTTCAGTGTTTTGGAAGCACTCTGATTTATTCCGTGTTGAAGATTGGGGTAACTGCATCTAGAGGTGACAACGTTTCAGCTGTCACAAATATATAGTCTGGGAATGATGATCAGTCACTTTGGAAATACCATGATCTGATAGAGATCCTGGTATGTACTGCACATTTAAATCGCCATTGTGGTATTTGATGAATTAAACTTTCCTGATCACAGATTAACAATCCAGACATGAGGGTACAGATCCTAAAGGATTTTGTGAAGCAGCATTTCCCAGCCACACCTCTCCTCGACTATGCGCTAGAAGTGGAGAAGATTACTACCTCCAAGGTATGGAACCTACACAGGAACCTGAAAACTGGTCAGCAAATAACCTATCTTCCACAGACTTCAGTTCTATCGGGGATTGAGTGATGAATATTAATTCAGCTGTAGAAATTTCAAAACTGATTTTGGTAACTCTGATCAAGGCCTTCAGAGTTTTGGTAGGGAAGGAAGCAGCGCCTTCATTGGAATTACCTGGAACAATCCTTTCAGAATAGCTCAAATTTTATTTTAGACTTTGATTAACTTCAGTTTGAGTAGCTTTGTGCTGTACACTGTGGAATGTGCTTCATTGTCAGATGGCAAGTTGGTTAAATGCAGAATCTGGGCAAGCAGTCACTGAGCTGCATTTTGAGGAATGGTCACTGGACCCAAAAAATTGATTCTATTTTCTCTTCACAGATGCTGCAGAACCTGTTGATCTTTTCCAGCAACTTCTGATTTTCTGACTTACAGCATCTGCAGTACTTTCCGTTTTTTGTCACTGAATTAGCTTGTTTCCAAATTATTTGCCAACAGCATATCAATAAAATGTGGTTCTCTTTTTAAAGGAAAACTTTTCCTTAAGCAAAATCTGCAGCACAAAATGTGGTTGGATGAGCTTTCACGAGACATGCTTACGTTTTATTTTTAATAATGCAAATTCTGAAGAATTAACCATTTCTGAATTGTTGCAGTTATTAAAATCTTGCCCCATCTGTTTTTATTATTGATGTATAAATATTGTTTGAGAATTGAATGGTTACGCCTGGTTCGTTACCCAGAACCAAATCCAGTATGGCCTCACCTCTTGTTGGCCTGTCTACATATTGTGTCAGGAAACTCTCCTGCACACATTGAACAAACACTGACCCATCTAACGAACTCGAGCTATAGCTTTCCCAATCAATATCAGGAAAGTTAAAGTCCCCCATAACAACCACAAGAAGTTTAAAAAAATCACTTATCTTTTCCTAGGATGGGGGATCTCAAGACTAGATGGCACATTTCTGAAGTGAGAGGAGAGAGATTAAAAAAGACATGGGGAAAAATGTTTTTTACACAGAGGGTGGATCGTGAGTAGAATAAACTTCCTGAGGAAGTGGTGGAAGTGGGTACAATTACAATGTTTAAATGACATCTGGATAAGTACATGAATAGGAAAGGTTTAGAGGAATATGGGCCAGGAGCAGGCAGGTGGGACCAGTTTAGTTTGGGATTATGCTCGGCATGGACTGGCTAGAGCGAAGGGTCTGTTTCTGTATGACTCTATAACTCTATAAGTACCAATGGATAAGACTGTAGCCAGGAGATCAATCATAGGTGAGGCTATGTGGCTTTGTTTTGCAGGTTACTCTCCTGAGAGTTAGTTCACCCTCTCTAAGCAATAGAAATTGCAAATCTTTCTTTAAAAAACAGTGTAGCTGGAAGTTTGTCGGGAAAATCTGATTATTTTGATTTGCCAGAAGGATAGCAGTACAGTTCTTTCATTTTTCAGACTTCCTGCAAATAGAGTGGCATGGAAAAAAATGAAGGAAGGAATTGTTTCAAAAGGCTTCAAATGAATAGACATTTTCGTTCTGTGATAAATTCATACACCTGGCAGGGTGGGGGAACTTGGAGTTCTGAAGAGTTCATATTCAAAGCAAAATGTTTACTTTTTCACCCTCCACAGATGCTGCCAGGCCAAGTGAGTATTTCCAACATTTGTATTTTAAGGAAATTCTTGGTGTGTTTTCACTCTGCCATGGTGACATGAGTACAAATATCAATACCATTGTAACAACGCTACTTGCACATCACTAAATGAACTCTTAAACAACAATTCAATATGTTAAACCCAAACCTGACACCTTCCTGTACTGTATGCATTCAGAAGTTATTTTGTTCTAACTTAGCATTTTTAGACTGACACCCTGCTAGGTTCTCTTTTCTAGGATATTTCAAATTTAAGATTTATTTTTTTCCCCAATGTATATTCAGTACCAGTGCACCACACTCATTGCTTTCAGTACCTTCATTTGTCCCAGAATTTTGGAGGTAGGATAGTTAGCTTTGGAAGTTTGCAACACTGGAAGTGTGGTATAATCGGAATTCCCTGGACTTTAAATCTGTACCACTGCCCTCCATCTGGTATTTCCTGAGATTACCGCTTCTCACAGTATTTGTCACATCTACAAATGAGTGGTATTGTAGAAGGGTTGGTTGAGGCAGTTTGCAGCCACTAACCTTCCTTTGTCGTATGCTTATCCAATGAATTGTGGTGCCTGATGCACCACAGTGGAGTATCTGCAGAAGTGGCATCGTTTTTATCTAACGAGGAGTTCTATTGGATCATAGCAATAATTGCAATCACACTTGGTCAGATGTAATTACTAGGATGTTAAGGAACTGGCACAGATGCACATGCAATGGAACTCTTCACTTTCATTCTCAGATTGAGAAACAGATCAACAAACTGGGAGCAGTCAATGTAAAGTGAATATTAACTCCTACAAAATAATTTCCTTATTCATCTCCCCACTGTTAACCCAAAGTACAAGCATAACCAAAACAAATGTAATCGACAATTGTAAAGTCACCAGAGTCCCAAAGGAGAACAGCGTTGCTCTCTGATCAGAGAGGAACAACTGATGGTGGTTTTGCCTGAGCATCATCACATCTCAGGCAAGGGGAAGGGTTGAGATGGTGGGATCTTCGTGCTAACTTCAGCAGTATGGAAATGTTTTATGTTTTGTCTCCATAAGCATTTTCAGGCCAAGAATATAGTCTGACATCCTCTCACACATAAAGACCCTTCTCCATAACTCCATGGTGACAGTGCTCTGGTGTTCAAACCAGAACTCCATTAACAATCATATTGATTTGGATCCCATTTACCAACCTCTCAGAAACAGAATCAGAAATGATATCACCCACGCCAACAAACTGAGACCGATAAATAGCAAGCAGGACAGAGTGCCAATGCTTCACTGGAGGCTCATTGATGATGTTACCATGCATGGTGGCCAAACGTCTGAGAACAAATCTACCAGCTCAGCAAGCAAACTTACAACCTGATGCACAACTTGAGCTACAAATCATCTCCAAAATCTCAGTGTTCTGGTGACATAATAAACTGGTTTCCAACACTCATCTGGCTGCTCCTGAAAGATCTTCCCGAGTGTAAAGAATTGATGCACAGTTTGATTGGAAAAGTAAGTTCCCCTGCTCTTCTCGCCATTATTCCTTAAGTGTATTTGATCCAGATTTCACTAGATCTAATGATGGTGGAGGAGGGTTAAGGGCAGACCACAAAAGGGGCCTGAAAACTGGAGCCCATGAATTCTCTTCCAAATGCTACACTCGAGAAGCCAGCTATACACTGAATATTCAGAGAATCAAAGAAAGGTACAAGGTAGGCAAGGTGTGTACATTAGGATAGACATCAGATAATTCAAAAGTGAATCATTTTATGCTATATATAAGCAAAACTCTTAGGAAATGGTAGGCCAAATTTATAAGGTTGTTAAGCAAGCATAATGAAATCCCAGCTTTATAAATGAAGATGTAGAATACAAAAAAGTCGAGGTCTTGATGTTAAAGCTTTTCTCAACCATTTTAGGCTAGGCTAACTGGCCTATACAGAGAAACCTTGATTATCCAAATGACACAGGCGGGGAGTACTTTGTTCAAATAATCGAATGTTTGGATAATTGAATGGCAGATAACACAGTTTAGTCAAGCACTGGGACCTTGCAATCTTGTTCAGATAATCTGAAATTTGGAGAACTGACGTTTGGATAATCGAGTTTCCTCTGTAATTATTTGGTTTTGTAATTATTAAAACACAAATTCAACATTAGCAGAGCTCCTATTCTCAGGCACTATCATTGCAATCAGACAAGAAATGAAGATTAAGTTCAGAGGTTTGGGTATATTTTCACAGAGCAACTTGGGATACATTTTACAAGGCTTGGTAACTTATCCACTTCTAAGCATGCCAAATATATTCATATTTCTTCCCTCACCATGTTTATCTCGTCCAATATTTCATACATTTCCTCAAAGGCAATGTCTGTATTGTCCTTTGCTTTTGTAAAACCATGCTCAAAACATTAATTAAAAGTCATCGTTTCTGAACACGGTCTCCTTTTCCTTTAGTTGCTCTTTTATAAGGATGCCTTTTAGTTTTCCTTGAATTTGCTTCCCAATATTTTTATGCCTTCACTTTGCCATCCTAATTTTATTTTCATTTACTACAGCACTTTAAATATAGCTCTAGACTTCAGCATATTGAACTTTTAGCATCTGACCTAAGTTTTCTTTCTGCTAAGTCCATTGATTTGATGCCAAGAAGGTCAAGGTGCATGAATACCATTCTTTCTTTGATGTAGAATACTTATTTTAAACTCCCTTGTAGCTCCTCCCTTGAGTGCTTCTACTGCCACAACATGGATTTACTTTTAAGTAGCTGTTTCCAGTCTCCACCTGCTGACCCACATTCCCATGCACTGATACTGGCTTTATCCCAACTTAGGATTTTATTCTTAGTCTACCGTCACTCTTATCTAAATAGTTAAAACTAACTGAGTAATGATCATAAAAAAAATGAAGAACTGTGGGTGCTCAAAATCAGAAACAAAAACTGAAATTGTTGGAGAAACTCAGCAGACCCAGCAGCCTCTGTGGAGAGAAAGCACAGTTAACATTTTAGGTCTTCTTCAGGGTTCATGAGTTATAAAGAATGGTCACTGGACCTGAACACTAGGGTATCTGCTTTCTCTCCACAGATGCTGCCAAATCTGCTGAGTTTCTCCAGCAATTTCTGTCTTTGTGAGTAATGATCATGATCACTAAACTGTTAAAATTTTCACCAAGATTAGACAAGCCTTATGGTATTTCCTTCACAAATAATTCTTTCCAATGACAAGTATTTAATTTTTACTTTGTTAAAAAAAAGCTAATTTTGGGACCTGGGAGACATCTATAATGGCTGTCTGACTGCTCTTGGATCATTTAAAGAATAAAGTATAAAATTGCCTAACGCAAATCCTGGTAAGTACAAGTGCAGACTGCCATGAATTGTCATTCTTATTCTGAGATGTACAAAGGTAGGTGATGGAGCATAAAGTGCCCTTGTTTTAAATGGTTGCTAATAGGATATTGCTGGCTCATAGTTGGTTGATAAACTCGATCACCTGAAACTCTGCTGCTTGTATCTGAACTCACAGAACGTTTGTTTCCCCTATGACCCCACGCTTGCCGACCTACATGAGTTCCTATTAAAGCAACACTTTGGTTTAAAGTGTCATATGCTGTATTCGACCTTTTCCACGACCTTTCACCTCCATCTCTGTCATCTTGTTCAGTTCCACAACTCTCCCGCTCTTGAGATCTCAGCACTCCTCTGATTCTGGCAAATGGATAACAGCAGTTCAAGAAGATAATTCACCACCACCACCACCACCTTGTTGAGGATAACTACAGACATGTGATAAATGCTGCCCAGCCATCACCACTATCATGACAAGAGTGGATAAAAGAAAACTTCTTGTGGATCCCTTCTGTATTGTTTCCAAAATACTCAGATCCTTCCTAAAAGATGCGATGTTCAGAACTGTACACAATACTCCAGCTGAGTTTGTCTGGTTTGGAACAGGACTGAGTTCACCATATTTTGGTCTCTTCAGCTCCTGTCCCTCAACTCATCAACACTGCACTGGTCAATCTGCAACTATCACCAAGTTGAACTAAGCCTACTGAGGAGCAGCCTATACAGATAGGTTGCAGAGTGCAACAGGCAGGATTTGAAATCCAATGACCTCTGACTGTAAATTAGGATGTGGGCTCAAACAAATAGGTGAGACTCCATAAATAATGGTGCTTGATGATTGCAGTTAAAATGGTTGTTTGCAACAAGTAGTAGATTAACACTGACTATGCTTTTATATTATTCAGAGACACAATAGCATCAGCCTGACAATGAAGATATTATTATTGAACTCTTTCTTGACTGGCATTGGGGTATTTGGAGCATAAAATACAATGTGCTGCTGCAAGATCCTTGTACATTTTTGGCGATGGACATGTTACACATAATAAGCTGTAATTATAATTTACCTCAGGTTTGCAATGAAAGCTGGATGTCAATGCTACAAGGCATTAATTATACAGCCAAAGTGTTACGGTGACACCTGGTTATTTGTGAGCTTTTCCACAATGAGCCCTGAAGATACTTTAATCAACCTGTCCGTAACACATGTCCAGTGCAGGTGGGTCTTGAACCCACACTTTCTGGCTGAGAAGTAGGCTGGAAGAACCACGATTAGTACTTAAGATATATTTCTAATCAACCTGTTCAGTGACATTATTATACATACTTCTGCAGCACGTGAGACTTGAACCTGGAGTTGACAGTTAAGGATGCTACTACAGCGTCATAAAGTCGCTCCGGAATTCCATTATATTACACACCAGGAAATCAAATTCAGTCGAATGTCAATAGCAGGCTCTCAGAAATAAACTACAACTATTAATAAGTTTCCAAAGAATTGTTAGGGTGCTTAGTGTTGGACACCAAAGGTCACTGCAGTTTCAATAATGTAGCTAACAAGCCATCTGTTGATGAAACTGCCAATTATTAACTTTTTAAATGATCTCCCACCTAATATTAGTAAGGAAAGGATCATTTTCATTCTGTGTCACCTTTGGATAAATTGCAAAAATGCTATAATTTAATTTTACCTCCTGCCATATCTTGTTAGAATTGACTCCGTTTCCTGAAACAGAATACCCCTGAAACACTCTGAAATAGTGGGAGAGAGTGAGGACTGCAGATGCTGGAGATCAGAGTCAAAAAGTGTGGTGCTGGAAAAGCACAGCCGGTCAGGCAGTATCCAAGGAGCAGGAGAGTCGATGTTTTGAGCATAAATTCTTCATCAGGAATGTGATTCCGGATTTAGAGCTTATGCCCGAAACGTCGACTCTACTGTCCCTCGGGTGCTGCCTGACCAGCTGTGCTGTTCCAGCACACACTTTTTGACTGTGAAATATTGCAAAGTATGCTTGTCTCAAACCTCATCATCAATAGTTCTGACAATTCCTGCGATGTTATTCTGTTTGCATGGCCAAATCATCTTAAAGGACATTAGGACTTAAGGAAATGCAAATAAAATACAGAAGGGACCAAAGTGTGCAGGTCTGATATCCACAGAATCAATGTACATGACCCTGTGAGAGACATGTTCTAAAAATTAATAGGGATGCTATCGTTACTGTAGGTTGTCAGAATTAATAGGGTGGATCTTATTGAATGAAAAGAAAAAACAGATCAGTTTTGATCTTAAAGAATATCCCTGTCACCTCTTATTACTCTTGTGCTGTTCTTTGTTCACAAGGCAAGGACTGGTCTTCTGAACTGTAAATACAATTCTATCCAGACCTGTACTAAGTCAGAGCTGAAAAATGTGTTGCTGGAAAAGCGCAGCAGGTCAGGCAGCATCCAAGGAGCAGGAGAATCGACGTTTCGGGCATAAACCCTTTTTCAGGAATGAGGAAGGTCTAAGTCATACTAGTCAATGGATAGCCAACACAGACATGGTGGGCTTAGCTGCCTCTTTCTGTGTCACAACACATGTGTGATGCTGTACATTGAACTCCATATAATTGAACCATGCAACAGAGTGGATGGTCAAACAATCCATTGTGCCTTTCCTAGCTCCTTTAAGAGCGATCCAATTAGATCAACTACCTCAATTTTTCCTCATAATCCTACAAATACTCCTGTATTAAGTTTAAATCCAATCCCTTTTGGATAGGTATCTCTCAACTTCTCTTCCATTCTTTTGATCATTCCATTAAATCTACATCTTTCAGTCCTTGACACGCAAATTCATGAAGCGTTCCATATTTTTTGGGCAACACAGTGGTTAGCAATGCTGCCTCACAGCACCAGAGTCCCAGGTTCAATTCCAGCCTCGGACGACTGCCTGTGTGGAGTTTGCACATTCTCCCCGTGTCTGTATGGGTTTCCTCTTGGTGCTCTGGTTTCCTCCCACAGTCCAAAGATGTGGAGTTCAGGTGAATTGGTCATGCTAAATTGTCCATAGTTTTAGGTGCATCATTCAGAGGGAAATGGGTCTGGGTGGGTTACTCTTCGGAGGGTCAGTGTGGATTTGTTGGGCCGAAGGGCCTGTATCCGCACTGTAGAGAATCTAATCTAATCTTACACTCTTGTCAGTGAAGCCGATATTTACACTGTTATAGTTTTCTCCTTCATTATGTTGAACTGTTCTACTTAACTTTCTTGTAACTCCCTGAAATTGTTTCTGCTCTATCTTCTCTTGACAACCCCTGCAAGCTGAAACTCTTTAAAACTGCACCCACTGCCAGACTGTGATACCCTAAATCTGTTATATCCAAAAGGCACAGGAAAATTTCATTGAAATTCTTTTTCAAATACATAAGATTTGAGCCAGAGGAGCTAGTTAGTAAAAATTAACTAGTTTTGTCCAGAATGTTACAATAATTCGCATATACATACCTCAGAGACCGCAATTTTCCCTCCCATGTGGTCGATGATGCCCTCCAGCGCATCTCCTCCACTTCCTGCACCTCTGCCCTTGAACCCCACCCATCCAACCACAACAAGGACAGAACCCCCCCGGTCCTCACCTTCAACCTCGCCTACCTCTGTATACATCACATTATTCTCCACCAGTGGGCGGCACGGTGGCACAGTGGCACAGTGGTTAGCACTGCTGCCTCACAGTGCCCGAGACCCGGGTTCAATTCCCGCCTCAGGCGACTGACTGTGTGGAGTTTGCACGTTCTTCCCGTGTCTGAGTGAGTTTCCTCCGGGTGCTCCGGTTTCCTCCCACAGTCCAAAGCTGTGCAGGTCAGGTGAACTGGCCATGTTAAATTGCCAGTAGCGTTAGGTAAGGGGTAAATGTAGGGGTATGGGTGGGTTGCGCTTCGGCGGGTCGTTGTGGACTTGTTGGGCCGAAGGGCCTGTTTCCACACTTTAATGTAATCTAATTTCTACCACCTACCAACAGAACCCAGAGATAAATTTCCCTCCCCACCCCATCTGCTTTCCATAAAGATCATTCTCTCTGTGACTCTCTTATCAGGTCCACACCCCTCTACCAACCCACCCTCCCCTCCTGGCACCTTCCCCTGCCACCACAGGAATTGCAAATCCTGCGCCCACACTTCCCCCCTCACCTCCGTCCAAGGCCCCAAAGTAACCTTTCACATTCAAAAGCGTTTTACCTGCACTTCCACAATTCATTTACTGTATCCAATGCTCCCAATGCAGTCGCCTCTAAATTGGCGTGACAGGAGGTCTACTCGCAGAGCACTTCAGAGAACATCTCCGGGACACCCTGGACAACCAACTCAACACCCCGTGTCTGAACACTTCAGCTCCCCCACCCACTCAGCCAAGGACATGCAATTCCTGGGCCTCCTCCATCGCCACACTCCAACCACCCGACGCTTGAAGGAAGAACACCTGACCTTCCGCCTCAGGACCCTCCAAACCTATGGCCTAAATGTAGATTTCACCATTTTCCTCATTTCTCCTCCTACCATCTTATCCCAGTTCCAACCTTCCAACTCAGCACCGCCCTCATGACCTGTCCTACCTGTCCATCTTCCTTCCCACCTATCCGTTCCACCCTCCTCTCTGACCTATCACTATTACCCCTATCTCCATCTACCTAGCACACCCTCAGCTACCTTTCCCGGAGCCCCAACCCCTCCCACTTCTTTCTCCACCTCTTTTGCTCACAAGCCTCATTCCTGATGAAAGGCTCTTGCCCGAAACGTCGACTCTCCTGTCCTTTGGATACTGCCTGACCTTCTGTGCTTTTCCAGCACCACATTCACGACATATGCATTCCTGGCCAGAGAAAATTACTCTTTGTCATTCATGACCGTTAACCAATAATGCTTGTTAGAAGCACCTGTTTTGTTGCTGTATGGAGGCAGGATGATGCTCAACTATCTCAAAACGTGGTTGCAGCATGAAACTCTGAAGAAAACAGTGGAAGTGTTTCAGAGAAATCTCCAAAAGCGTTCCTCAACTGTTCTTACCTGCCCAGGAGCCTGTGGCTTGAAACTGACCAAAACAGAGAAGGGTCACTAGAAAGGGACAGAACACACCAAAATACTTGGCTTGGGAGAGAACAGATGCAATGTGTCAAAGAGGGTTCGCAATCCTCCAAACCAACCTTAGACTCAACCCTTCAAACACCCACATGTTAGAGTCTGTAGCTCACACACTGAACTGAGTCAACCTCGATTCTGAGGGAAAATAGGAAGTGGTGGATTAACTGGAACAGCCCAGCAACCGAGTACAGTGGCACTTAAGATATCTCAAGGCATTTCACAGAAGTGCATTCTGACAAACACTGACATTGTGACACAACCACGTTAGCTTAGACTTGGAGTTAGGTTTTAGGAAAGTCTTGAACGAGCAGAATGAGAAATGGAGAGGTTTAGAAATCGAATGGTAAAGGCTGGTTTCTCAGCAGTTGGCAGCATGGCTACCAATCAGTGTTGGTGTGAAGGAAGTGGGGAGGAGGCGTTAAAAGGCCAGACCTAGAGAAGTGTATGGTTCCCCAGGAGAGGAGAATGGACACAGTTTATTCTATCATAGCTGAACAATGGCTATAAGATGCTTGAGATACCTAACACAACCATACACACAGAAGAATTCAACATTTTCCAAAAGGGTCCTGATGAACATCGAATTAACAATTGGCAGATGGCCAAATTACCTGCCTGCCTCTTTGTTGATGAATACTTTTGTTGTGATATGGGGTCGAAGTGATGAATCATAGAGACAAGAAACAATTACATCAAAAGGATGGAGACTGGCAAAACAGGCCAGCATTACTCACCAAACAAATAGGGTGCCAAAACTCATATTAAATGATTCTGTGAAGAAACCACTAACTGCAAAACAATCTGATTTTGAAAGCATTTTCCCTAAGGCAAATGTTCTCTATGAGATGTAACTGGCAAATATATTTACTCCATTACTGAGTAACCTACTTTCAAAACCATTATTGGCAGCAGCACTAAGATACTGCTTTGAAAATAAGCTATTTAAAATTGCATCATAACACTGCATAGTACTATCAGCCATGTCTCTTCATTGAATTACTTTTGTACTTTTTCCTTAAAAGACTGTCTTAAAAAGAAATCATCACATTCTAGGAATGAAAAGCATTTAACAGAGAAGGAAATATTTTCGCTGTAATGCATCCTGACAATGGTGTAGATTTTGCAGCGATGAATAGAGCTTGCTACATTAAAGTGAAAACCTGAGAGTAAACTATCATGAACACACATATTATGCAGTTCAATGCAGAATTAAAGAGACCTGAGTTGGCCAACTCCTCCAAAGGTTACCTGAGAACCGTTGCTTGCTGAGAGACTTGCCATTAAAATGCATGTAATGGTCTAAATTTCTTCACTTTCTCATGCAGACATGCTGAACTTGTCAGTAAAAAACCCAAAGAAATGTGAAGTAACTGCACAGTATCCCATCACCGAGTCGCCCTTTATTTACATGAGTACAGTACCCTGGCTGTGACTGGCCAGCTCAGAGTCAGTCCCTGAAGTCAGGAGACTCTCGGAATCCCCTGTTTATATCTGTCAGCCAGGGTTCCCCGATGATCCCAGGTTAACAGCCCCAAGCAAGGATCTTATAGTCAGTAAGATCCACCTGGTTCTAATCATTACAAATGTGTATTCCTATGTGAGTAAACGCTAAACTGTGCGGTGAACTCAGTCACTGTCAATCAACCTCTGGCATGGAAAGTTGACAAGAGTGGAAATTCATTTCGTCAGATTGTATTCATCACTGGAGTTTTACAAAAGGTTTAATTATTTGTTTTCTTACACCTTTTCCCCTCTTTTTCCCTTAATCCAATATTTCTTTTGCCTAATTAACTTGCTTTCTGTACATTACTTGACACTGAATTGAAAATTCAAACTCAGAAGTTGGGCAACTGCAGTTTTGCATTCTGCAGTACTTTCCAGAAGTCTGCGAAATAATGTAAAATGTAAGCAGGATCGAATGCAATGATCCATTTTTGCAGAGAATAATGACGGGCTGTCACTCTGTGGCAGAGGGTGAGGTGGGAGCGGAGGGCAACATGTGGGGACAAAGAGACTTTGCAAGAGAAGCAGGCAAACTCACCTGACTGATAGATGTGTTTTCTTAAATGCACTGGTAAAGCACTCATTACACCAGTGGGCTCCAAACTATTGGTTGTGAATGGGGCTGCAGAAACAGTATTTGAGGATCCGAGACCTCACTCCCTCTGAGACAGCACTGGTTACTGTGGAGACAATTACAGCCTGAGATTGTGACAAGTGAGCTCAAAGTGTGCGAAGAGATTTTTATGATGATGCTGCATAAGATGGGTTAGAGCTGATGACTGTGATTTTGAGATGGTTGAGTTATCTTCTGTGCACAGTGCCAGGAGGAGGTGGGAGGGGCTGACTGCAGGGCTTACAGTGGGGTTTTCCCTGTGTCTTCTGTCACCGGTGAATACAGAGAGCTTAGCTGAAATCTACACAATTACATATAATTTCACAAAGTACAGGTCACTCTTCTGTAATGCGTGTTTCATTAATGCAAAGTTGCTACAATATGATTGATGAACTGGGGTCATTGTTCCTAAAGCATGAAATTTTAAACTTGATTCCTGCCCCATTAGTTTAAATGGTGCTGCTATTACACAATTTTATGAATTGTTTGGAATTGTATGAGAATGGAACCACTGCATTAGTAGAACTGACTGTACTTTAAAAATTACGATTCTCATATTTCCATGATAGATTATCACATGTTGATCCACAACACTTGAACTCTAATCTCACTACACTTTTTTTTATTGTTATATGCTTGGAGTCAAATAAAGTTTCAATTGTTGCACTAGGATCATGTTGGCAGAAAGAGAGTTTGGAGAGAGCTGGTAAGAGGAATGCTTCATCTTACAAGTGTCATGTGTTGTATAACGTCATTGGGAGAGATTGTTATTTGTGATTTGAAAAAAAAAGCTTTCCAATAAGGAAATTTGAAAATCACAAGTCTAAGCGAAAAGCCCTGGTTTAGCCTCTGCATTGCCTGTTAATGTATTTTTCAACTTTAAGGGTAACATTTGCATTTAATGTTAGCAAAGGTCCCTGTAGAGTTTTCAATTGCTGGCTGACAGAACTTCCAAAAGTCGACAAGATGTCAAAGGATAAATGTAAATGTGAGGGGTTTGCCGCAAAACCCTTTATTTTAGCATGTCATCAATGCCACAGTATTATCGATGAAGAAAAAAGACACTTTTAAATGACTTGAATACATTTAGTCAGGGAGTGACATTCCTTTAATTGCCAGCAGTGATGGGCAACCCCACCATGTGACATTGAAATGACTTAGCAAGCCACTCAGTTGAATCACTGCTAGAAAGTCTCAAATAGGAATGAAATTGGACAGACTACATGCCATTGAATAAGACAACAGAAATGGCAAACATGGCCCTATCAACCTTGCTTATTAAGAGAGGGGGCCTAATGCCATATTGGGAGAGTTGTCTCCCAGTCTGGACAAGTGAATTCCTGATATAGTCATACTCACAGAATTATACCTCACATACCATGTGCCAGACAATGCCATCACTATCCCTGGGAATGCCCTGTCCTACTGGCAGGACAGATACAGCAGAGGGGGTGTCACTGGGGTATACTGTCAGGAGGGAGTTGTCAAAGGTGTCCTCAATGTTGACTTGGATCCTATGAATTCGCATGGCATCAGGTCAAACATGGGCAAGGAAACCTCCCTTTTATTACCACGCACTGTCCTCCCTTGGCTCATAAATCATCAGCAATGTTTGACACAGAGTGTACCCTGGGTGGGGGATTTAAATGTCCATCACCGAGTGGCTCGGCAGCAGCACTACTGATCGGGCTGGTTCAGGTCTGAAAGGACATAGCTGCTAGACTGGGTCTGCAGAAGGTGGTGAGGGAACCAACAAGACGGAAAAACATCATTGATCTCATCCTTACCAAGCTGCCTGCTACAGATACATCTGCCCATTGCAGTATCAGTAAGAGTGACCACCTTTGTCTTCACAAGAGTCCTTGTGGACACAAAGTCCAACCTTCACACTGAGAATCCCCTCCATCATATTGTGTGGCATAATCACCGTGCTAAAGGGAACAGACTTTGAACAGATCTAGCAACTCAAGACTGGGCATCTGCAAGGTGTTGTGGACACCAACAACAGTAGAACTTTACTCCAACCTCATGGCCCAGCATATCCCCCACTCAATCGTTACCATCAAGCCAGGAGATCAACCCTGGTTCAGTGGAGAGTTCAGGAGGGCATGCTAGGAGTAGACCAGGCATACCTATAAATAAGGGGCCAAGCTATCAAATAGGTCAACAGAAGCAGCAAGTGATAAAGAGAGTTAAGTGATTCCACAACCAATGGATTAGCCTCAGCAAATGGGGGCAAAAGGTGGTGATGAAAGAGGCTGGTGCACAAAGGAACAAAATGGTAAAATCATGAAGATGAAAATTTGAAATTGATGGCACGAGGAGAATTAAATGGCTGGGATCAGGAGCAAACTGTGTTCACTGAAATCAAGATGGATTGACCAACTGGGACTTGGGTTGGAGACAATTCAGGAAGCAAAGTTCTGGAAAGAGCTGAAGCTTCCAGATTGCGCATGATGGAAGGCCATCTAGGGATTGATTAAATAAGTCCAGCTCAGATACGGAGAGGGATGGGAGCTGTTCAAGAGGCAGAAGCAAATGCAAAATAGATTGTGAAATCAGAGGTTGGAAACCTTTATAATGTTAAAGAATCCAGGTCAAGAACTCCATTCCAGGTCAAACCATATGCGAGTTCTAAACAATCTGAAACAAGGATGAGGAAGAGAAGTGCAGTTGGCAGTCACAGAGTCAGGTTTGATGGGCGTGATACCCTTGAGTTCCCAACATCAGGTACATATTGGACATGAAAGCTGATTGCACAGAAGTGGAACAAAAGGTAGTTAGATTTAACTGTTGGTTTAAAAATTGACTCTGTCTATGCTTATTGTTGTCAAAAGGTAGCACATCAATAATAAAAGAGTCATAGAGTCATAGAGATGTACCTCTACTTTTGTCATTTACATAAATGATTTGGATGCGAGCATAAGAGGTACAGTTAGTAAGTTTACAGATGACACCAAAATTGGAGGTGTAATGGACAGCAAAGAGGGTTACCTCAGATTACACCAGGATCTTTACCAGATGGGCCAATGGGCTGAGAAGTGGCAGATGGAGTTTAATTCAGATAAATGCGAGGTGCTGCACTTTGGGATAGCAAATCTTAGAAGGTCTTATACACTTAATGGTAAGATTCTAGAGAGTGTTGCTGAACAAAGAGACCTTGGAGTGCAGGTTCATAGCTCCTTGAAAGTTGAGTCTCAGGTAGATAGGATAGTGAAGAAGGCATTTGGTATGCTTTCCTTTGTTGGTCAGGGTATTGAGTACAGAAGTTGGGAAGGGGCCAAGTGAGATCTTTTGGAGAATCTATAAGTAACAATACTGAGGTGCAGTGGCAAGCATTTCTAGGATTCACAGGACAGCTAACAACTGAATTAATCAAATAAAATGCCACCGTGTTGAACTACAAAGGAAAGCTATGGAAAACTTTTAGAATGACTGACATGTCTGGGGAGAAGTGAGAATGCACAGATATTGAGAATATCCTGTTGACAACACTTTGAGTTTCTGTGGTGCAGGTATCTCACTCGAGGGTTACAAATGGTGACAAGTAATCCATTGCACTCCTTACTTGAAAATAATGAAGAACATATGAGAAAGCAGAAGATGAGCTACTCAGTACAGAATTCCAATCCTCCACACTTTACTTGTGCTGAAGGTTAGCACTGGTGCTGTCACTGAAACTCTTTGGATATGGAAAGGATTTGTTTTGATGGTGGTCATGATAAAACAAAGGCAGGTGCTCAAAAGTCCCTACTTCCATTTGTGTACCACTCTTTGCATCCAGAAATATATCAGTGTGTTTATGAGATTAGAGTAAAAAGATAGACATGATGCTGAAATGGAAAGGAGCTAAAAGTGAGCAACTAACAGCATATTTGAAAAACAGACATTATTGGAGACTTTGAAATGTACAGAAAAATTGATGGAATTGCGCAGTGTATCAACGAATAGGGCTGGAATGATTTAAATATCTGGCATTGGTCAAGAATAAGGCAGAATGAAACTAGCACATAGAAGGTTTGTAAATCAAAAAACCTTAAATTAATTTACATTCACATAACCAGTCCTTGAGCATACTGATACCTAGGTAATAATTGTGAATGAAGACAGGAGCGATGGGATTTTATTGCAATTCTTCATCACCCAGAATCATGTCAAGCTGGGTTTAGTTCCATGATGGAGGAAGAACGTTGAGAATCAAGCTCTAATGAAAACTAAGAACTCAGCAAGAGGAATCTGAATCTGCACTTTACATGGGGTGGGAGTTGGGGGTAGCAATGAACTGTTGCTGGGATAAAAATTGATCATGAGCTTGATAGCCCTTGGCTACTTCATAACCCTACTTTTTAGATTACATTATAGTGTGGAAACAGGCCCTTCGGCCCAACAAGTCCACACCGACCCGCCGAAGCGCAACCCACCCATACCCCTACATTTACCCCTTACCTAACACTGCGGGCAATTTAGCATGGCCAATTTACCTGACCTGCACATCTTTGGACTGTGGGAGGAAACCGGAGCATCCGGAGGAAACCCACGCAGACACGGGGAGAATGTGCAAACTCCACACAGTCAGTCGAATTGAACCCGGGTTTCTGGCGCTGTGAGGCAGCAGTGCTAACCACTGTGCCACTGTGCCGTACTTCTCCCACCTATTTTATGACCATTAGGCTGTTGGCTTGCATGAGTTAGGAGTCCCACACCCATTGGTGAGGGCTATCAGTTTCTGTGAGTGGCTGGCTAATCTAATGGCAGGTAACTCTGGTCCCAGCGGTGACACCATGAGCAGTGGCCACTGATGGAATTGCAGGCGGTCCCAAACATAAGATGCTGTGGATCTGCTAAGTTCTTGCTGAGTTTGGAATGGCTGTCCTTGACAATAGGAGTAGACATGCAGGAGGCTGAGATAACACAGCAAGCCAGGCAGCATCAGGAGGTGGAGAAGTCGATGTTTCGGGTGTAACCCTTCTTCAGCCCTGAAGAAGGGTTAGACTTGAAACGTCGACTTCACCACCACCTGATGCTGCCTGGCTTGCTGTGTTCTCCCAGTGTCCTGCATGCCTACTTTGGATTCCATAGTCTGCAGTAATTTCTGTCTCTTGGTAAAAGAAGGGCACAGATTGGAGGGACTGGGATGGACAAAATAAGATGTGGGTAGGAAGAATGTTCTTGGGAACTGAGTCTCTGGCCAACAAGGTACCCCCACCCAAGGCGCCTGTTCAAGAGTTGGCTGCATGGCATTGACACTTGTTGCCATCCTCACCCACTGTTGATAAAACCTCAAAACATGGAGATTGGGGTTCTTAAGTGACCATTAATATCGTCAGCACCTCAAAGGATTCAGGGTTGGTTCATTACCTGATAACCTAATGATTAAATATCTGTAGATAGGCAACAGGCAGGTGCTGCCAGAACTTTATGCTCCCCTCTCACCTGCCTTCCTGCCTTGGGATGGGCTGGGTCTATTAATCATTTTCTTTTCTTTAATCTGACTGCTCATGCATTGTTTCACATGGCCACTCATAGTAATGGTGAGATTTTTGTACCAGCTGTCCATCACTAAATTTCTGCAACATTCTGCTTCCTTTTTTTTCTGTGCAATCAATCATAAAATAAATCAAAGTAAATATTCTGGTAGACCATCCTCCCTCTCAAATATCT
The DNA here is from genome assembly GCF_004010195.1 of Chiloscyllium plagiosum. NCBI lineage: Eukaryota > Metazoa > Chordata > Chondrichthyes > Orectolobiformes > Hemiscylliidae > Chiloscyllium > Chiloscyllium plagiosum. The sequence continues at coordinate 11,693,988 of NC_057739.1, read as the reverse complement.
GTGCACTGACCATGTCATGGTAATTGAGAATTAATGCCAAGTCTTGTGTAGATTTCAAACCAGGCAGATTGACAGTGACAGGTGAAGGCACTGCATTGAAAAATGAACCAATTGCATAGTGATTAGGACTATTGCCTCACTATACCAGGGAGCTGGGTTCAATTCCTGCCTTGGGTGACTGACTCTGTGGAGTTTACACATTCTCCCCATGTTTGTGTGGATTTCCTTCGAGTGCTCTAGTTTCCTTCCCCAGTCCAAAGATGTGCAGGTTAGGTGGATTGGCCATGCTAAATTGTGCCATTGTTTCCAAGGTTGTGCAGAATAGATGGGTTAGCCATGGGGATATGGTAGGGTGCTTGTTGGTGCAGACCTGTTAAGCCGAATGGCCTCCTTCTGCACAGTCGGGATTCTATGAAAATAGCTATTGCCTATTTTCTTGAAGGAGAAAGAAAGGACTGCAGACGCTGAAGAATCAGAGTCAAAAAGGGTGGCACTGGAAAAGCACAGCTGGTCAGGCAGCATCCGTGCAGCAGGAAAGTCAGCATTTCGGACATAAACCCTTCATCAGGAATATGATGGTGGTGGCGTGTGGGGGTGTGCAGAAGGGGACTGAGATAAATAGGAGAGTGAGGGTGAGGGTGGGAGTGGGGTAAAGATACCTGGGAAGGCGATATGTAGATTGAGGTGGGGGGTTGATAGTGATAGGTTGGGGGGGAGGGTGGGGCAGAGAAGTGGGAAGGAGGATGGACAGGTCAAGACTGTGGTGTTGAATTGGAAGGTTGGTCTATTTTCTTGAGTTGAAACAGACACAGTTTATACACACTTTTTGTCTGAAAAGAACTGAGGCCTGTGTATTAACATATGTAGCTTCCATACACAATGGAGACCCTACTGACAATCCAACATTAGTTGGCTGGAAAAAGAAAATCTTCACACACTCAGGACTATCCAGCAAATACTGTCCAATTGCAGAATCATGCCTTAGGTTAGAGATTGTGAGTTTTGAAAGCATGAGTTAGTAGGGTATGGTCAATACCTTGTTTGTTGTGAACAACCAAAGCAATTTGCTGTTTGATACAATTTGCCAGTCTTTAAACCATATGGCTTATATACCTAGCATCACACCGGTACAGTCACTCATCGACAGCATTACGCTTTTGCATCTGCTGCGCTTTTCCAGCAACACATTTCCATCTCACACCGGTACAGTCACTCATCGACAGCATTACGCTTTTGCATAATTAGCAGGATATCATTTGAGCGCAAGACAGAGAGTTTTGATGAACTTGTTCCTTTTTACCAATGTAAAATTTACTTACCTTTTTTGATAGGACAGCATTGTTGCTCATTCACCAACCCTAAATCATGAGTTCGTCTAGAAAAACGTACTTGCCAAAATAGCGACACATGAGGATATACATCTCCTTTTTAATCATCCTGTAATCCTGATGAATGGTCACTCTCTTCCAAACATCTAATATTTTTTCTACCGCTGTCCCAAAGGACTCCTCCACCTTCTATTTGTGACCAATATCTCCTGTTGTTCCTGATGCTCAGTAATAGTGAAATGGAATGTCAAGCTAAAAATACTTCCTGCATGTGTATTTGATGTGAACATTCAAGCCAATCTGGAACTGCCACATTCAGTAAGATTTCCACAATACAAATCACTGGTGTCTTTGACCACTATTCTTTTAAATTTGATCTATTCAGCTTTTATATGCGTTTTTACTGACATAGAAGTCTAAAAATCTATACAGCGCCCAATTACTAACAGAGCAACCATGAGGGCCTGCTTTGATCATAAACTCGAAATAAACCTTTAATGTCCTGTTCATTGTTTGTGTCTTGTGTGTAGAACAAATCTACATGATATTGACATTCTTCTTTGCTGCTTTTCCATAGATATGTTTATACACTAGAAGCATTCAAGTTACTTGAATCAGTATTCCAGAGTTATCATCACCAGTTAACATTCCTCTCTCTTACTCTTCCCTCATGCATTTTATACAACCACTTACCTGCAATTAGATGCTGACTGTCTATGGAATCAGTTACACTGCAATCATATGCCATATTTACTACTCCCAATGTTGGTGTCTACCACCAAACCATTTTAGATTAGATTATATTCCCTACAGTGTGGAAACAGACCTTTTGGCCCAACCAGTCCACACCGACCCTCCGAAAAGTAACCCACCCAGACCCATTTCCCTCTGACTAATGCACCTAACACCATGGGCAATTTAGCATGCCAAATCACCTGACCTGCACATCTTTGGATTGTGGGAGGAAACCCACATAGACCTGGAGAGAATGTGCAAACTCCACACAGCCACCCAAGGCTGGAATTGAACCTAGGACCCTGGTGCTGTGAGGCAGCAGTGCTAACCACTGAGCCACCATACAACTTGGAGAATTGCTGAAGCAATTGAAATTACAGACAGCTTTAGATTGTAGATTTTAGATTTTATTATCATATCTACTCAAGTACAGAAGTACAGGAGTACAGTGAAAAGTGTATAATGTTGCCAGAAATGGCACCATTTTAGGTATAAAAAAAGTTTAGCTACAAGAGAAACAAAGTTAAAAGGTTAAGCATTACTTCGTAACATTGTAGAAAAATAAAGAATCAGGTAATAGTTTACATGAAAGTGTTCTGTAGTTTAATCTAGGAAAATAAAGGAATAAAGTAAAAGTGCAACAGTCTTTCATAAGTTCTTTGCTGATGTCACTCAGCTGTCTGTTCTCAATGCCGCAGATACCATCGCTGCCATTGAAACTGATGCCTCTGCGATCTCTCCCGGTGCCTCGGGAACATGCTGGGGCCAGATCCACTTGCACGCCAGGCCAAAAAAACCGCCATGAGGAGCCGAAAGACCAGGCTGAGAGCCATCAAGAGACCAGTCGACACAGCCGTTGACAGCCAACTTTCTGGCTTTGCTTACGTGTCAGAGAAAGTAAAGATCACTTTGTAAAGAATTTGCAGCAACTGAAGATTCAATGTTACCTGGTTTGTGAGCAATTGGTCAGCCGAGCAACTTACCTATTCCTTCCTCACATCGTACTGAAGCAGTGCGACTTTTTCCAATAGCTTTATTATAGTCAATGCTGAAGCAACTAAACCTCATTTCATCATTTTAATTGAAATATCCATCACGAGGAGAGAGCCTCTCAGCTAATTGAATGCAGGCACTGTGTTATTAAGTCCTTTTTTGCCATTGCCCCAACATTAACAAATTAGATGGTGACCTTTTAAATAACCTTTCATCAATTCTGCAGTCACAGCACAATTACCAGGATAGAAGTGAGAATGAACGAGTTCAAAGAATAATAACTATCATCTATTTTTGGATCAGCATTGGATGATAGAGTGTGAAATTTCATCCTTTCCCCATTCCTATGCACGATTCTAATTAGACAAGAAACCTGGCTGGATTCTTTCGTCTGTGCTATATTTCCGCATTTTTCTTAGAAGGATCTGAACAAGATTGAAAATTATGATGCAGTCTGTTGTGTTGCAATTACCATGGTAAAATTACTGAACTGGGTTCCTTAAAATTCACCAATTGAAGCTTTTCATCTCACAGCATTTGCCGTGGACATTGGAGAAAGCTTGGCTCAACTAAATAACAACTGATTTGTGATTTTTAGCTCATTTCATTTAAGAGATCTTGGACTTTGAGTTAGTGCTGATTCTTGAAGCATGAGGCATATTCCAGGCAAGATCAGAAATTAGTAAGGCCAAGTTTTTTTTCCAACTGAAGGGTATGGCTTGAGTTGGGAAATTTGGATTTGGTTTGAGGGATCCTGGTAGACCTAATCTTTGCTCCAAGGGAGTGGAGACAAAAGCAAGTCAGGTAGCTAACTCTGAAAGTGATTCAAAGGCAGTCAGGGAAGTGGTCAATTGCAGAGATGGACTGGTTATTGGACTCATTTTGATTACCTGGGATGCCTTCCCTGTTATTTTAGAGGCCTTTAGACTCTAACCCTCATTCTCCAACACCTCTAGTCACCCCAATTGCCCTTGCATACACCACCCATGCCCCTCCTGTCCCTGTGGCCCCTCCACTTCAATTAACACCATACACCCACCACCCATGCACCTCATGCCCAGATGGCTCTGGAATGGAAACTCATTGCCCCCACCTATGACTCATGTCCCCTTTTACCAAATTATGTAACTCCTCACACCACCATTCACCTAATATCCACCAAACACAGATGTGGAGATGAAAACAGAAGTTCTAATAATGTAAGACAGCTCTCACTCACAGACATTTGATAGGGAAACTATATTTTTTTTAATGAAGTTGGAGGCGTGGACTGTACCATTAAGAGAGAGTGAATGCTGTTCTGAACTGAGAGCTCACAAGCACCTGTGTATATGACTAGCTAACAGTCTCAGAGTGTACTGGAAAATTGAAAATATGTAACATTCAGCTGTGAAATGGATACTTGAGTTTTGGTTGCTGTTTTGACAACTTTTTTAATTTAACTAATCAGTTTAAGTTATGCCCAAGGATACTAAAACCCAATCAAGTTTGAATTTATTGTTTTGTCAATGAGACAATCTGATGTTGTGGATATAATAATTCAGACATTTTGAAAATTGGAGAAAGAGCAACTGCCATCCAGGGAGACCCAAGAAATTAGGAAACACTCTCTATCAAAGGTACCTTTTCATATGAAACATACTCGCAATAAAAAGAAAGAAGACAACACACAGAGATTTTCAGCCAGATGAGGACAGACACTGAAGGCAACAGCTGCTTTATGGTTTTGAAATTAAGTTGATATAATTTTAATAAGTGTCTTATTGGAGCAGCATATTGTTCAAGAGTTGGTGGCAGGTAATAAACAGTTAAGAGAAATGGGGGCTTAGAGTTATGAATAGTTAATGTTCACTTTTAGAGTTAAAAAATAAATTGATCTTATTTTCTTTAAATAGTGGAATTTGGAAGTTCTCTGTCACTCATATTTTAACTGATTATGAGATGAAGTGAGCTTTTCTGGGTGTTTGGTTAAATTAATAGAATAGTTCACATCTGTTCATGAAATTTATTCAAAATCCTTAAATCTCAAGTGTTCAATTTTTAATATAAAGAAGTTATATTTAGTCCATCCGTAGAACACATCTAATCCTTTAATAATGTCTTTAAAGTGTCACCCAAATGCGAACTCAGATCCTGCCTTAAAAAATGCCTTTGGAAGAAAGCATTATTTTATTTGCAAGGGATTTTTTAAAAACATTTTTGCTCTTGAAACTCAGCCAAACATTCATATTGATCTCAGTTTTAATTGCAGATTTTGTGAAATGTCGCACATGCCACCACTGATTGTGTGATCATGATATTCTGAAATCTGCAGCAGATGCCCTGTTAAGTAAAATAATCCTGCTGAGTTTTTTAAAAAGAAAATACTCTCACTAAATGCTCAACCTTATTTTCCACACGAGTTTAAAGAATGACACTTAAGCAGATCATAACCATCCTTCACAAGTATTTATGAACACTTGATGAAGTGACCTTTGCCCAAAACATCGATTCGTCTGTTCCTCGAATGCTGCCTGACCGTTGTACTTTTCCAGCACCACAGTTTTTGATTTATGAATATCCTGTCAATTCTTGACTCTTGCACTATGGGTTAAGCTATGACGTGGAGGTGCTGGTGTTGGATTGAGATGGACAAAGTTAAAAATCCCACAACACCAGGTTATAGTCCAACAGGTTTATTTAGAAGTACTCAGTGCACCAAAAGCAAGTTCTTCCAAATAAACCTGTTGGACTATAACCTGGTGTTATGCGATTTTTAACTGTGGGTTAGGATTATTGATATGGAGTCTGTTTAAACTCAGCACAAACTTCAAATTACCTGCTGAGTTTGGGTTTCCTGCTTGTGCCATTAACACCCCATTCTCTTTCCTTGACAGCAAAAGATACTATTTTGTTTATAATAGGAGTGATACTTCTCATCACCATTTATAAAGTTCTACAGTGCCTTCCCCACTCTGTGAAATTATGGCCCTATTTTGCAAGGTGTTTAACTAATTCCAACTACGACTATACACCTGCAAGTATGTCAAAAGCTGCAAAGCATTTTGGGGTAGTTTGTGTGAAAGGTGCTTTATTAGTGCAAATCTATCTTTCTTTTTTAAGTATAAGCTTTGTCATTACGTTTATACCTGTGTGCGTAGGTGTTACATTATCTGTTTGAAAAAATGAAGAAAGTATGAAATACACTATTAATTCTAATGAGTTGATTAATACAAGTGGGGTCATTTTTAACCTTTAGCTCTGAATTGTTAAAGGAACTGAGAAAGCAAACTCAGAAAGGTCTAGTTTCCAGAGGCTGACTGAAAACCACTGCCATTGAGTCATGAGCAAAAACAAATTTGTGAAAACAGAGCGTGATTGTAACTTTTAAAAAAAAAGAAAAAATGCCATCACTATTGCCTATGTTACATTTTTCAGATTAGATTACTTACAGTGCGGAAACAGGCCCTTTGGCCCAACAAGTCCACACCAACCCTCTGAAGCTCAACCCAGCTAGACCCATTCACCTAACACTAGGGGCAATTTAGCATGGCCAATTCACCTAACCTGCACATTTCTTGGACTGTGAGAGGAAACTGGAGCAGACACAGGGAGAATGTGCAAACTCCACACAGTCAGTCACCTGAGGCAGGAATTGAACCCATGTCTCTGGGGTTGTGAAGCAGCAGTGCTAACCACTGTGCCACCGTACCGCCCATCTGTCTGTGTGTGTTCTTTCAGACAATATAATACATGATTATGCAGAACAGCTGTAGTGAGTGGGTGTATGGCACAACACATAGCCACACTGTATTAATGCATCAAAAATAGATTAATTCATGGGATTCATTGAGTTGAACAGTCACACATTAATTTTTATTTATTACCATCCTGAATGAAATGAATTAAAAAGGATGGTCCTTCCAATTCACCAGGGAACGTAAGGATACAATGCCACTCCATACTTACTAATCCTGGCAACAAGAAGGTTTACTTGCAGAACATAATAAGCTTGAGTAAAGGGGTGGGAGACTCAAGGTATTCTGTACCTGGTGTACACATACAAATTGATCAATTTTAAAAGTACAAAGACACCTTGGTCTCCAATTACCTGAAATATCTCCAATGGGAAAGTGTGCCAATGTGATTTGACTAAAAGCAATATGGATCACAATTGGCCAGGGGACCAACCTAGAGTTGCCCCACTCACATGAAGGCATTTTACTGACTTCATCATGTTTGTTCAATGTTCTATTAAATTTCAGATTAGTTTTCATTTATCACCAATGGAAACTGCAGGTTAAACTTTTAGTGAAATGCAATGCCCATAAACACACCTTAACATTCAAGTATTTGCGATTTCATAAACATTAATGTTCAATCCACTCTGACTGATGGCACCCTTTAAAAACAGAAGGTACAGAACTCTTTTCCTGAGATTGAGGTGGAGGTGGTCTGCTGGTGGTGCTGAAAACCCTGAGGTGTTCAAATCAGTCAATCAGGGCAGCACGGAGGCTCAGTGGTTAGCACAGTGCCAGAGACTCTGGTTCAATTTCACCTTCAGGCAACTGTCCAAAAGTATACAGGTTGGGTGGATTGGCCACGCTAAATTGCCCATCGCGTTCAGGGATGTATAGGTTTGGTGCATTAGCCATGGGGAATGCAAAATTACGGGGAAAGGCTAGAGGGATGGGTCTGGATGGGATGATCTTCGGAGGGTCAGTGTGGACTTGCTGGGTTAAATGGCCTTTTTCCACACTGTAGGGATTTTACGTAATCCACTCTGTGTAAATAGGGAACAGCTATTTCTACTGGCCACTGAATTTTCGAAATGGAAGGTCTGACTTCAGCTACATTGTATTACGAATGCTGGTAATTAGTCAAAAACCTTAAAAACACAATAACATATCATTATCAATTAAATCAGTAACTGTTGGACAGAGAATAAGGATCAGCACTGAAAGAACTGAGGGAAAGGTGAGGAGAATATTTAACTACAATTGTCAGGGATTGGATGGCTAATCCATAATACAGGAGCAAACAAAATCTATAAGACTTTTAAAAAATAGAAGTAGGCAGCTATTTATATATAAAATATTGATGGATATGTGCAAAGGCCTAGGGGAATGGAATTCAGTGAATCTGCGTCTGAAGGAGCTGCTTAATGAGCTAAACAGATTCTTTGCATCTGACCCACACGTCTCTGAAATCCTGGACAATAGGTCCATTTACTGGGAACTGACAGGAATCATAGGGCAGAACTGAGGCTGTATCAGGGCAGGTCCTGCTCCAATTGATGTGATTAGTTTGAATTTGTTTCGAAGATTTCTCTACTCCAATTGGGTGGTTTACACAACCGTGGCAAACTGACCCAGGGCTGAACTACTCCACTGAGTGGCAACATGGTGCTTTGGGAAACATTTTGCAGAGACTTTCTTCAATACTGTCCAAATGGGTTGCCACAGAAAAGACTTGTTCCTCTTTTGTTACACATACATGAACAATTGGAAGCTGTTCTCAGCAGCAGCATTGTGGTTTGAGAAGTGAGTGAAGAAAGTTAACGGCTCATTTCTGCCTCCTTCTCTGGTTCACTTTCAGATCTGTTTCTGTGGCCTGCTCTTACTCACTAAACCCTGCAGGATGCAATACACGGAGGCTGTTTTCTGATGGTGTAATGTGCACAGCTACAACTAGAGTGCCTTCCTGCATTGCCATAAACTTGGGAGAAGGTTGAACTCTACAAGTGTGCACTGGCCTTGTGACTCACTCAGAAGTGAGATCAGGAGTACATGAATAGGAATGATCAGGTGGTCAATTGATACGTGCAGAAAGTGAGTAATTTTTCAAACACCACTGTAACTACAGCTCACAGGCATTATACTCTACACCTTGAATGGAGCTGTGGAGCAGACTGATCTCTCTGTTTTGGAGAAGACTGTAACTCAGTGATTAACTTCCACGTATTTTGTTTGCAGCCCCTTCTAACTTAAAAAAAGCTGTCTTCAGTTCAGTTAAGTCAGCATCAGCAATTCAAAAAGAACAGTTAAAAATAATATCTTAAAAATTAAAATCTTTTAAAAGGGTGAAAGTCCTTTTCAACATGCAAGATCTGTTTTCAGGTGGGACAGTAAATAGCATGGAAAAGACAAGTCCAGGCTACACAATATTTAACACATAGCAATGTAACACAGTTCAAACTAATACAAGGTTCCCGTGTACTTCATACATGGAGAGTCAGCAAGCTAATGTTTTGAGATGACGAGTCATCTAGACTCGAAACATTAGCTTGCTCTCTCTCTATGGATGCTGCCTGACCTGCTGTGATCTCCAGCATGTTTTGTTTTCAGTACAGATTCCAGCACCTGGAGCAATTTGCTCCTTCTCATGTACTGCAATGAGCTGACAGGTAGAACAGTGGAAACATACCCAATTCCTCCGCTGTATCTGCGGACCAATTCCACCACAGAACACATCAGATGGCCTCCTTCTTTAAAGACCGCAATTTCCCTTCCCACGTGGATGAAGATGCCCTCCAATGCATCTCATCCACGTCCCTCACCTCCGCCCTCAAACCTGCACCCCTCCAATCGAAACAAGGTCAGAACCCTCCTGATCCTCACCTTCCACCCTATCAACCTTCACACAAACAGTATCATCCGCCAACATTTCTGCACCTCCAAACAGACCCCACCACCAGGGATATATTTCCCTCCCCACTCCTTTCCGTAAAGACCGTTCCTTCTGTGACTACCTGGTGAGGAGGTCCACAACCCCCAACAAACCATTCTTCCCTCCTGGCACCTTCCCCTGCCACCGCAGGAATTGCAAAACCTGCGCACACACCTCCTCACTCACCTCCATCCAAGGTCCCAAAGGAGCCTTCCACATCCATCAAAGTTTCACCTGCACATCCACCAATGTCATTTATTGTATCCGTTGCTCCCAATGTGATCTCCTTTACATTGGGGAGACTGGATGCCTTCTCGCATCCACCCTCCTCTCTGACCTATCACCTTCATCCCCACCTCCATCCACCTATTGTACTCTTGGCTGCCTTCTCCCCAGACCCACCCCCATCCCATTTATCTTTCCACCCCAGAGGCTCCCTGCCTTCATTCCTGATGAAGGGCTTTTGCCCAAAACATCGATGCCCGGATGCTGCTTGACCTGCTGTGCTTTTCCAGCACCACTCTAATCTAGATTCTGATCTCCAGCATCTGCAGTCCTCACTTTTACCCAGTGGAAACATAAACCTGGCATAATTTATACATTTCATATCATCATTGAGAGTGTTGCATTTTTTCTTGATAAGAGCGCAAGGCCAATTAGCCTTCTTTATTCACATCTATCCTTGTGACTTGGATATAATGAGCCTAGAATTTCTTCAAATCTTATGCTAAACAGTGGCATAATTATGGTGTTAAAAACAATCACAGAGCAAAGGTTTGAGAAAACCTGGCTGTGTTGGACAAGTTTTAAGCTTCACGCCCAACTTCCATTGTCATTGGTGCTTATTCACAAACTCTCACTTAAAGTGTCCTGTCACTCATTAACACAACCCTGACCACCACTATTTCATTCCCCTGCAAAAGATTGGAGTGCCACCTGCCCTAATGCTAATAGAGGCAGACAAGTGGGGGTACCACAAAAGAGTCACAACATCAGGAGCACGAACAAGTGAAAGCCTAATAGGTTAGCGAATGTAATCTCAGTACCAGAAATGGAGAGCACCGTCCAACATTCCTGTGCATACATCCCTCACTACAGCCACTGCACCAAATATTAACAGTAGGATTTCCACTCCCTGGATCGTTAAGCCTGAGGAAGGCCCATTGCTGGCCACTTAAATGACAGATTGATAATTCAATAACAGGCCTTCCCCAAAGAAGAGGATTTCAGAGGTTCTTGAGTCAGGGAGCAACACGCTCCCCACCACATCACTAAAATTAAATTCCACCTTTTGTGCGAGTAAGGGGCTTTCCTCATTACAAGACAGTTTATTCTGATTTTCTCTCATTAAAGCTGTTCTTTTTGTTATTTCTTTGCTGCATGTTAATAAGATTGGGAGAAAGTTTTGGCACGAGTCAGCAAGATCAGCTGAATGTGGGTATTGTGTCAACGTAAATGTTGACATAACTTATCGAATTTTAGCAAATTCCAGATTAGTGTTCTGCACTCAACAGTTCATTATAGTACTGTAGTCACTTCACTGAACAAAGTATACTGTTTTATGGAAGCTCGTGTGTCAAATAAATTCTTTGCATAAACATTGAAATGTGTTTGAAATTCGCATTTCCTCCCTGCCCATCCCAGAACCCCTCGTCTTCCTGAAAACTTACCTTGCAAATGCAATCTGCTCTCAGGACTCTGCAGTAGAACAGAACTCACTGAATCAAGGTTCTCGTAACTGCTACACCCCAGAGGTCCAGTTCGTGTTTCTGTTACCTGCAACACCAAAGTATTTTACATTTACAATATGGAATCAACACAATCTCAATTTCTCATGTCAAAACTGAATTAAATTTATTCACGGATGTGCGCCAAAGGGATAATGACTGCCCCCTCTGGTTGAAATTGGAGGTTTCCACATGATCTGCAACCTCCCCCCACATCACTCTTATTAGCAGCTTCCATGATTGTTGCACGCCCTTGTTTAAAGAATACAGTTGGTCATTTAATGTCTATAAGACAAGCATAACGCTTATAACATTAGAATGCTTTCAAATGGAACTGGATACTTAAGTGTCATCATAAAATCATTGAAGATCAATTACCTCAAACTTTAATAAAGATTTTTTCTTCTTTATGCATTCATGGGATGAGGTTATCGCTTGCTCGGCAGCATTTATTGCCCATCCCTAATTGCCCAGAGGGCAGTTAAGAGTTAACCACATTGCTGTGTGTCTGAAGTCACACCTGAGCCAGACCAGGTAAGGATGGTGGCTTCATTACCTGAGGGACATTAGTGAACCAGATAGGTTTTTCCTGACAATCAACAATGGACTGATAGGTTCTCTCTCCCTCTCTCCTATTTTACTCTGCTTTAAATATTACCATTTTATTTTACATCTTTACATCATTTATTTTGACTTATTTTGTCACTGGAATAAAACTTATATAATTTTTATAAAGCTCCCTTCAATCTTTCAGCATCAGAGATCAAATTATTTATAATTTGCTCACATACAAATGAAGTCTCAAAAAATTAAAATAGTTAATTTCAATTGTTGAGGCTTTTATTAACCTTTGGAGAAAACAAAATAATCTAAAGACTCTACACCAGATCCTGACAGGGCTCAACTTGTCCAGCTACAATTATCCAAATTGTTCCAATAACAACAAAGGATACTTTTCATTACATTGGCTTAAGCCCCAATCATACAGCGATGAAGTGCCTTAAGCTATGCCTGTCAATAATGGCCCAGGTAACAACTGTTGAATGCTATGATGGTTTATTTCAATGGCAGATTGACCAATGCACCCAGAACCCTCCTTGTTCCTGATTCAGTCTTCTTCAGCACTGTGCATGTGGGATTGCTGTAATATAAACATGGATAACTATGTTTGGAATAGGTTATGGAAAACTAATTAAATAATTTTTGCATGACTGAGATAATACTGTCTAATTTTCTCTCACTTTCAATGCAAGCTTCAATAATTTTGAATAAAAAGGGAGGAAAATGGGTATGATCTCATTAAGAGACAGTTCCATTTCTAACCTAACTAGCAAAGATCAATGACAGAGATTTTGCCTTTGCAGTTCAAAGCATACAGACAAGTCCAGAATCATTTTGCAATCATCTAACATTGCAGATAATCTGCACTACCTTTCTGTTTTCTGTTATACCGTGTAGCAACCTTGCTCTAATAAATGGTGTCTTATAATGAGGGTATTCTATAAGTTACCTTCATTAAATGAAGCAGCAAGAGCAATGTGGAGGCCTGGAGGCTGCTGTGTGTCAGAGATGTTAACACAAGGGCTGCACATTATAACTGAATTTGGGAATAACACCAACAGTGTGACTGTCAATGAGAACTTTCTTTTGTTAAACAGTATGTAACTGCAATATGCTTCCTGAGGCTATCTCTTCACTGCAATGAAATGGTCCACAAATGCCAAGGTTTCATTTGGATCCTGTCCTATAAACTGCCCTCAGGTTTGACGGTGATGGTTCGGTGAGTTAGTTAACTGTTGCTGCGCTTAGGTTGCAATTTACTCTGGTGTTCTCCAATGCACAATAATTTAAAGCAAATCCATACAGATTATCGTCCATTAACAAGACATTTTCATATTCAGTTGGCTCGTGAGTTGCTTTTTCCTTTATATAAAAATGGCACAATTAACGAAAAAAAAAACCCATGAAATATAAATTATGTACAATAATAATGGTGGACATTTTGAGATACTATGACATTAATGTTAATCAAATGGCATTGTTATAAGTTATAGACTTCAGAGTCTATGCATAATGGCCACCTTTTCCATTGATGTTATATAATGGGCTGCCTATCCATACTATTTCTAGGTCAAGGTGACGAGTTCCAAGAGCTATCCAAGGTACTAATATGGCAAATAACAAAGGAGCGAACAGCATAAGGATAAATTACTTCATTCCAATAAGACAGGTTCATATTATTGGGTCAGAGTTGTTACAGGCTTTATACATCTGCAAAGAAAATGCACCTCTGTAACATCACAGTTCAAGTGGCAGCTTTATGCCAACCTGATGCTCTGCGCTAAACTAAAAACTGAAAGAACTAAGGATGCTATAAATCAGAAACAGAGGTTGCTGGAAAAGCTCAGCAGGTCTGGTAGGTCTGTTCTGAGGAAGGGTCACCAGACCTGAAACATTAACTCTGATTTCTCTTCATGGATGCTACCAAACCTGTTGAGCTTTTCCAGCAACTTCTGTTTTTTTTTTGTTTTTGACGTTTTGTGCTACTGAGTTCACACAATGAAGTGAAAAGTCATTTCCTTAACAAACCTTGACCCCAGAAGAGATGAAGATTTCTTCTGGTCATGCTGAACTAGATTTGAACTCAAGTCTCAGAATCTACAGCAACCTTGAACAATTATAACCCCTGAGGGATTTGTCCAATTTATTCCTGCTCTCAGTACTATATTAGCAACAATGCAAATTTTCCTACTGGACTGGTAAATTTTGGACTGATCAATCCCACTTTCTTTTTGGGTGAGATGTTAGATCAAGGTCCAATGAAGATGATAGCATCTGGTTATTACAAAGGAGAGTGGGGGGGGGCGGGGGTTCTTCCTGTTTTTCAGGCTCGATGTGTATCCCTCAACCAACACCACTGAAGCAGATTATCTGATAATTTCCTTCAAGCTGACAGTCAAACACTTGGTGTGTTAAATTGGCTGCTGCATGATTTCTGGTACAAATGAAGATGCTTCAAAAGTAATTGGCTGTAAAGTATCTTGGAACATCCTGAAGCTTTCACTGAAATCACGATCAACTCCTCCGAGAGTCGAAAAGACAGACTCGTTTCAACTTACCCTGTGTCACAGAAACAATCAGTTGTGAAAAAGACAAATAAGGCACAGTTGGAGTGTTTAGGACTTTATTATAGGAGTTCAAATTTTATCGAAGTTAAAGTGCTCTAAAATCAGTTTTGATTGAGAAAAAAACGTTAGTTTATCAGTCTTTCTGGGTATGAATTGCTGACAAAATAAAAAGCAAAAGAACTGCAGATGGTGGAAATCAGAGAGAAATTGTTGGACAAGCTCAGCAGGTCCGGCAGCATGTGTGCAGAAAAATCAGAGTTAAATTTCAAGTCAAGTGACTCTCCTCAGATGCTACCAGACCTGCTGAGCTTTCCCAGCAATTTCTATTTTTGTCTATGAATTGTTGACTTGAGTTTAACTTAGTCTTATGAACCTATATGGAAAATAAGACTCAATTTCTGATTATTACTGTGAGTGGAAATTTAGATTAGATTAGATTCCCTACAGTGTAGAAACTTCGGCCCAATCAGTCCACACCGACCCTCCAAAGAGTAACCCACCCAGACCCATTTCCCTCAGACTGATGCACCTAACACTATGGGCAATTTAGCATGGCCAATTCACCTGACCTGCTCATCTTTGGACTGTGGGAGGAAACCCACGCAGGCACAGGGAGAACGTGCAAACTCCACACAGACAGTTGCCCAAGGCTGGAACCTGTGGCTCTGTATTATTCCAAGTCAAGATTATTGCTAACCATGTTAATTTTGTAAGACAAAAAAACATGTCTCTGCATTTTCCTTTTATTCATTTGTGGGATGTGGGTGTCACCGGCTGGACCAGCATTTTATTGCCTGTCCCAAGTTGCCCTTGAGCTGCCTTCTTGAATCGCTACAGACCACCTGTTGTGGGTTGACCAACAATGCCATTAGGGAGGGAATTCCAGGATTTTGACCCAGTGACAGTGAAGGAACTGTGATATATATCCAAGTCAGGATGGTAAATGGCTTGGAGGGGAACTTGAAGATGGTGGTGCATCACTGACAATATGCATAACATTAAAGATTTCGACTCAGTAGATAGCGGCAGAATGGGTCGATGAATCAGATGTACTATTATGTAGTTCATCCCCTTCCCCATCGCTCCTAAAAATATGAAATTATGATGAGAAATCATGAAAGGTTATTGGAGTTTCTTTTTATCCCCAGTGATGATGCAGTTTTTGGTCTCTTCTCTCAGCTGGGAACCATTCACCTGGTAACAGTTGCAAGTATCACTCAGCAACACACAGCTCCATTGAAAATCCCATGACAAAGTACAAATTATCTTTGGTCACTGTGAGATGAGATTAAAACATGACTGTCAGCGTGTGTCCCATAATGGGTGTGTTGATGGGTATTTGCACTGAGCAAGGCGATTCAGGAGACTGTCTGGAGGATGATTTAGATAATCATTAGAATCAAGAGTATCTCCAATTGAAGGATACAGTCACCATACTTCTTCCTGGGTATTGAATGTAGACAATTTGCTATACAAAATGTTATGGCCCAGGTAGACAGCATGAATCAGCTTCCCTCTTTTCAACCCACCTTGATTGATTGCAACACACATATTTATTTTAGAATACAGGTAGCACATCCCAATAAAAAAAAAATGTAGTTCACCAGAAGATGAAGGAGCCAATTACCAAGGTTTTTTTGAGGGAAATAAAGAGGAATTTCATTGCCTAATGACCACAAGTAGAAACAATAGAAATATGAAACCAAACACACATACCGACACAGGTAATCATTTTTAAAAGACTGCGTCTGGTACAGACAAGATGTGCAGGTGCCCGTGATGGACTGGGTTGGACAAGGTCAGACGTCACACAACACCAGGTTATACTCCAGCAAGTTTATTTTAAAATCACAAGCTTTCAGAGTGCTACTCTTTCATCAGGCCCACTTGATCTGATGAAGGAGCAGCGTTGTGAAAACTTGTGATTTCAAATAAACCTGTTGGACTATAACCTGGTGTTGTGTCAATTGGTTCAGACAAGGAATAGAACTGATATGCAGTTTTTAAGTCAGAGCCCTTGAAATGGTCTAACCTAAGACCATATTTGTTTAATTGTTGACTGGCATCCTCAGCAATTGCAATATTTGTAGGAATCATCAATATCTTTGCAGATATCTTTGTCTACTGCAAACCTACTTTCTTTAGTCAATATGCACATTGGGATTCCTCAAGTTCCATGGCTCTGAAGAGTATCCTCTGAATAGCATCCCTGCCAGACCCATTCGACCAACCTTATTCCTGCAATCTTGCATTGCTCATGACTAATTCACCTAACCTACACATCCCTGGGCACTACAGGCAATTTAGCATTGCCAATCCATCTAACCTGCCCATCTTTGGACTGTCAGTTAATTATCAATTAACATTACCTGATGCATTTTCCATGGCAGTGCCTCTATTAGTCTATTAGTTCACTGGTCAAACAACCAGCACTGGCCTCTCATTCAGTAGAAATGCTGCTTGTTAATGTTATATAATTACCGCTGTTGTAACAAATGAGAGTGGAGTTCAAGGACAGTGACAGACATGCTTAATTACCATAAAATGTGTGGCAAGTCCCACTTATCTCACCTCACATGATGATCAAACATGTTTCAGCAGTGAGTTACTGCGTACCAGGGCAATTACAATTTCTCCAGCACACCACTAGAACATGTAACTGTCACCTTCCAACGCTGTTCTCCGCACTTCAAAGGCTCAGATATAACTCCCCCAACTCCTTGTAGAGAGTAGCAAACCAGTCAATTGCCTGCACCAACTGTTTCACTGAGGGAGATGGCAACACTTGGACATGGTCATGCTCTGCTGCCTGTCCTTTGTCGGCAGGATTCCCAAATGCTGTTTTGAGAACCCTGAAGGCGCTATACCATCCCAGAGAGGGAAGACTTCATGTCAGCAACCAAACCTAAAGTTCCTGTAAATTTTTCAATCACGCTGCAGTATGCTAGTTGCCACCTCCCTACCCCCCAAAAGAGGAGAGTTGTTGCCAAAATGAGACATTCCTGCTGCCTGGCCTACCTCCAAGTTAATGTAATTATGACTTTAATGTCATAACCTGGCCAACTTTGATACAAGATTTATTTTTCTTTAATCACATCACAAAACGATGGAGCAATGCCCTTTCAATGAATCAATTCCTGCATCATGTCACAAGGACTCAGCTGCACTGCAGAACCATCTCTGCAGCATCAGTTTAGACTGGTGTTCCTTCTTGTGACTAAATTGGTCACAGCACTTGTGACAGGTCTTCACTTACTCCCTCGCACATTCCTAAAAAGGATTTAATTACTCCAACCTACCAAACGAAGACATACAAGCAACCTTCTTATCTTGTTCTGGCCAGTTCAAATCTAACAGCTTTGGATTTGGATGCTCCTTACCCTAATTAATTGCAGACCCAACAAACCAGTCAAATGCCCTTGATCTCAAGCTCAACATGCCAGGCTTGATGTAAAGACTTTAAGCACAAAAGACCAACCAGCAGGGTCAGCCAATGTCTCCAGCAGTCTTCAATCAACTCCACTTTTCCTTAGTCACGGGTTGCAATTCTTCTGCTCCCTTGGTCTGAGTTTATTGCCAATCATCTTGGGTAAAGGGCCTTGAGCTCTTCATAGCCAAAGTCCAAAACACATTTTGGTCTAATTATATCCATCGGGAAAATAAAATAGGTTAATGCAAGCTGTTATGTTGTATTACTAAGATTTCAAACCATACACGTTTGTTTCTTGAAGATAGTATGATGGCATCACATCATGTGACAATCTGCTATAAGGGTCTCCATTTCACTTTCAGTGGCAGAACAGGAACAAATTATTGCAGATGCTGGAATCTGCACGGAAAACAAAAATGCTGGAAATCACAGCAGGTCAGGCACCATCCTCGGAGAGAAAGCAAGCTAATGTTTCAAGTCTACATGACTCTTCATCAGGAGCTGATATGGAGGAGGCAGCATTTATAGCTATAATGGAGGGGTGGAGTGCTGGGGGAGAAAGGGTACTAATAGTGCAGATTAAGAGATCAGAATGTCAAACTGGAAATAACACAGTCCCACTGGAGTGGAGCGAGGGGAGATGGGACATGGTGACAGAGAATGCAATAAGTAAGGCTCAAGCAAGGGGAAGAAATGGGAGTGAGTTCACAAGCTGAAGGTGTTGAACTCTTGCACAGTTATGAATGATGGGAAGGGCATGGGCAAAAGCATGGGTGATAGGTTGGATGCAGTTGAGGACTCTGAGAACCACAGTTAGTGGGAAACTGTGGTTATGGAAGAAGGAAGCCATGTCAGCAGTGCTGTCTTGGGAGGTGGCATCATCCAAACAGGTCCAAACAGATCCAATCTATCACCTACTCTGCCCTTGTCCATTTCCATCACTCAACTCTTGTCATTACTATTCATCCCACCATCCTCCACATTCAAAGGATAATTCTTTGTCATTTCAGACAACTCCAGCAGAATGCCACGGTCAAACACATCTTCCCCTCACTCCCTTTGACTGCATTCCACAGGGATAATTCCTCCTGGACACCTTAAGCTATTCCTGAATGACCACCAACACCATGCCCCCTTCCCACAGCACCTTCCCATGTAACCACAGAAGGTGCAACACCTGCCCCTTCTCCTCCCTTCTCACCATCCAAAGGCCTAAACAGTTTCCAGGTGAAGCAGCAGTTCACCTGTATCTCTTCCTATCTGGTCAATTGTATTCACTGCACCCAGTGTGGCCTACTCTACATTGGAGAGACCAAATGCAGGCTGGGTGACTGCTTTGTGGATCACACCCAGATCGTGAGCAAGCAGGACCCTGACCTTCCCATAGCTGGTCATTTAAACACAGTGTCCTGCTCGCATGCCCACTGTCTCAACATGCTGCAGTGTTCCAGTGAATCACAGCACAAAATGAAAGAAATAACATCTCAGCTTCAGACAAGGCACTTTACAGCCTTCTGGACTTAATACTGAGTTCAACACCTTCAAATTGTGAACCCACTCCCATTCCTTCCCTTTCTTTTGAGCTTTACTCATGGCATTCTTTCTCACCATTTCCCCATTCCAATGGGATGATCTGTTCATTCCAAGTTGACAGTTAGACACACTATGGTTTGCCATTTTCACATTGTGATTACTTAATTTTCACTATCAGCACCCTTTCTCCCCCAGAACTCCACCACTCCCCTCAACTATTACATAAACGCTGCCCCCACCCCCAACATTTCAAGACAGTTCTGATTAAGAGATTTCTCGACTCGAAACGTTAGTTTGCTCCCTTTCCATTGATGCTGCCTAACCAGTGGAGGTTTCCAGTATTTGTTGTTTTCACTTTCAGTTGCCATACCTAATTATTGTTGTCATTGCTCTTATTGTACCTTTGCTATGTGGTCAGCAAGCACAGAAGCTAGAGTATTTGTAAGTCTGACATATAACAGCAGTGTAAACAGTTATTAATGATAGCATGAGCGATGTTATTAAACTTCAAGACATCTGTCCCATTGAAAGCTCAGTCTTTACAATGCATGTTACATGAGCTTATACATAGGGATGCTCTCAGACTATATCATACTGGCAGTGGTGCTTGATCCAACAAATCATGTTAGTTATCATTGAATTCTGCTCAGAAATTGACGATGTGAGTGCCTGCTGTAATTTCTAATGCAAGACCGTATCACTCAGGCAACGTGCCTCACACGTCATGTCGCATCACCAGAAACAGAACTGCAATAGTTTCAGATGTTGTTCAGATGTCTCAGAACTTTAAGAGTGTTCTTGATTCAGACATCAGTAATTATGAAATGTCTACAATACAAAAATAATGAAAAATATACAACATTTTCTTTCTGTTAAAACAGAACATCTTGAGCTTTAGAATTTCTCCAAAACTATCAAGGAGCAAAATTAAAGAACAAGAAAAACCCATGATCTCAAGGTACAGGCTTTCTACTGCTGCTCGATACAAGTTCTCTCTGCCTGTGGAAAATGAGATAATGACACTTAACTATTGAGGAGTCATCAGACAATCCCAAATTACCAATGGAATACCAATGGGATTTAAAATTCCAATTAAATTACTTCTCCACCTCATTCTTTATACAACTATTTCAAACTGTCCATTGTTTCAATTGGATAAGGCAGAACAAGCACACAAGATTGCATAACAATAAAAAGCAATATGATAATCTCCTTCTGTCACAAGAGTGCAACCACAATAATTATCTAATTTACGCTTTGTACATGTTATCACAGCTGTGTAATGTGCTTTTGGCAAATATTTTCTACAACAACTACTTTCATTTATATTGTGCCTTTAAAGTTGCAAAGTGCTTCATGAGATTGTTAAGTCATCAATATTTGATATGGGTGGAGAAACACAGAGGTCTTAAGAGTATTGGAGGACCTACTAAGCTCGGGAAGCATAAGGCCTTGGAGGATTTAGAAACAGGGATGAGAATTTTAAACATTAAGATGTTGCCAGACTAGGAGCCAATGTAGGTCAGTGAGCATTAAAATTGTATTCTACTTACTTAGTGGCACTGCTAATGAAAAGTCTGGAAACTGCCAAATGTAATAAATGTTACACTTATTCCACTCTTTTTATTTATGTTATCCATTTGTAAAATTCATAATTTTTAAATAATTAATAATTCACTCCTTCGTAGGCAACATCTTATTTAATTTTAATCTATATACATTTTATTCACCATCAAGAAGCTGCTACATTCATTAATATGAGCCTTTCACCTTTGCTTAATGCTATAGTGTCACCCTAGCTTCAGCTAAACAACAAATACCTATTGTGTTGTGGAGCAAAACAGTGTTGCTACAAAGAGAGTAGATGTGGAAAGGTTGACATGAAAGGTTGACACATTTCATAAAATCACAGTACAGATGGATGATAATGTTCAAAATGATAGTCTCTTTAAAAATGAACCAGATATACTCCAGAGATAATAGGTTATAGCTGATGTTCATGCAAGCACATTTCATACAGTGATAGTAAGGATCTCTTGTGGTGCATGGGTAGTGTTCTCACTTAGGAGGCCCAGATTCAAGACTCACCTGCTCCAAAGATATGTAGTAACACTAAACAAGCTGATTAGAAAATAGCTCACAGTGTGGCAGTATAGGGGCTAGTGGTGCAGTGCAATTATCCCTACCAAGGAGGCCCAAGTTCAAGTCTCCCCTGCTCCAAAGATAATAACATTTCTGAACAGGATGACTTTTTTAAAAACAGAAATAGGTTTTCCTTGATTTGGCAATGGGCTTTTCAAAAATATGAAAAGTGGCTTTCTCTCTTCCTTAGGTTTATTACTGTTGCACTGCACTTCATGGGTAGTGCGTACTAATTGTTAATTCTTTAACTTGCCAAATGGATGATTTGTTTCTCTTTTTTTGGAAAATTAAAAAGGGCTGGTTTGCTTTCTCCCCTTTGCATACCTTTCCTTCATTTTGTTGCTGTTGCATTGTTCTTGATGGCCCACTTTTGTCAATTATTGTAAGCTTCATTAGTTAATTGGTTAATTTGGTAATAAGGGCTATGTTGTCTTGTTAGTTTACTTTCATCAAAAGGACTGGTTTTTCACAGTCAGGTGAGTTAGTCAGCTAGGGGAGATAATGGACTGGAGCTTGTATTAAACTCGGAAATGAAAATAAAACTGTTACAGAAGATAGACTGACTCCTGCTTCAGTAAATGGAAAACTAGCAACATGACAATGGAGACCATTTAGCCAATCATTTTTGTATCATCTTGCTGGAAGAACTATCCAATGAACTGCAATTCACCCAAAGCCTTTCATTCTTTCCATTTCAAATATTTTTCATTAATTCTGTTAGAAAATTATTATTCATCTGCTTCACCATATTTTCCAGTGGTGCATGCCAGGTCATAAGAATTTATTGTTTTTAAAAAAAACTCCTGAAATCCCAAGTGGTAAATTACACTAAACCTATGATCTGTGGATACTGACCACATTACTGACCACCATATTTTCTCCCAATTTACTCAAACAAATCCTCCTATGACAGTGACCATTTTTATTTAAGCTCCCTTAACCTCTTTGCTATTGGGGAAACAACCAAAGCTTATTTAATGTCTCCAAATAATTGAAATCCCTTATTCTTGGTATTCTTGTTTTGATTCATTACTTTTTATGTAAGTTTTAAAAAGCAGATATCAATGCTAATCATTATTTATATAATAATATATTGCAGGCTCTCATAATCAAGCCAATATATCAACATGTCAAAGTACATTAGATATTTGCTTTGACTGAGACATCTCGATCTGAATAGCTGAATGAGGGACTGAAAGGATCCAGATAGCTCTAAAAGTGTATCCTTTTGCATTATTTCACCTTCAAAGGCTTTCGACTATGTGTATCTTCCAGCTTTTTTTCTGAAAGTGGGAAAAACAGGCAGTAATTGCGCACTGTAACTAGTTTTATTAATCCTAGACTTATAGCAGGGTGCTAATGATTCTTAGAAGATCTTTCCCACAGTGCAGGAGAGCACTGAACTCTTAATGAAACATGAAATGATGAATTCTGGCCTTTAGCAAAACCTAAGTCTGGTCGATTTTATAAGCTTGCTTTTCTGTGTCCTGGTGGGGTAATATCCATTCCAGTGAGTTAAAACAACTGTCGGTACAAAATGAGTAGGCAGACTTCACTTTTTCCCTTTTGTCTCACAAAGGAAGCCTGAAAGCCACAGAGAGAGTGACCTTGGCGGCACAGCCAGGACAATAGAGGAGGTAATTAACCTATTTCACCTATAGATGGCAGCCCAATTCAACTATCCTGTCAACCTGGAAGTCAAACTTGGGCCTTAAGTGATGTTCAATGATCTTCTGTATCAAAATGCTTTCAAAACTAATTATTTGGCTCAACTTAACTCATCATAACTAGCGTAGCATTAGAATAATAGGTTATCAACCAGTATAGATTTGGGATTTGTACACTCTAAAAGATGCTAAACCACATACATTGTGATGCAACAAAAGATGTTGGTTCGGATTTTCTTCTGGTGGGTCTAAAATAGGATTTTGAAATCTAACGACATTTCCCACAACAAGTAGGAGTTTAATTCAAAAAGTTACGACAAACTAGTGGATGCTCAGCAGAGTTCCAGATGTCTTCCAACAAACATATGATGAAGCAGATAAAAATCCTAAATCCCAGGAATAGCATTTGGCATGGACATGGTCAGCCATACAGCTACCTGGAATGTGATTGATGATTGTCTGGCTTGAAGTGGCTCCATGCCAAATTAAACCAGAAGAGAATCCCATGAAAAGCACAATAAGGAGTTTCTTCTGAATTTTGTTTGGCTCTATTGATGTCCGAAAGAAGTGGCATGGTGGAATTCTCAGAATATCCTGTAATTCTGCCCAGACATATCACCTGGACAGTACAAGGCAAAAGGCTAAATCTAAGCCTTCTCACTAAAACACAGTTTCAGGTCAAAATCAGGAGGGAACTAACTTGCATGCAAATTTCCAGTGCCTTAGCCAAAGACCAGCTTTCTTATGTCCTGGCCAAATGCATAAGTTCAAGTTTATGGTCATTCAACAGAGAAATGGATAAAGGAAAATTTGATCCATCAGTTTCAAGGTGTGCCAATTTTATTTTTTATTCCAATTCGAGTCACAGAGTCAAAGAGATGTACAGCATGGAAACAGACCCTTCGATCCAACTCATCCATGCTGACCAGATATCCTAATCCAATCTAGTACCACCTGCCAGCAACCGGCCCATATCCTTCCAAACCCTTCCTATTCATGTACACATCCAAATGACTTTTAAATGTTGCAATTGTACCAGCCTCCACCAGGACTACATTCTGGAAAACAACCCTCCACCACCACCCTCTATCTTCTACCTTTCAGCTCATTCTGTATCCAAATGGCTAGTGCTCCCTGTATTCCGTGAGATCTAACTTTGCTCATCCATCTCCCATGGGGAACCTTGTTGAACACCTTACTTAAGTTCATATAGATCACATCTACCGCTCTGCCCTCATCAATCCTCATGTTTCGCACGCACAAAGCCATGTTGATTATCCTTAATCAGTCACTGTCTTTCCAAAATTAATGTACATCCTGTCCCTCAGGATTCCCTCCAACAACTTGCCTACCACCAATGTCAGGCTCACTGGTCTATAGTTCCCTGGCTTGTCCTTACCACCCTTCTTAAACAGTGGCACCATGTTAGCCAACCTCCAATCTAATTAACTTAAATGCAAGATAAGAAATGCATTCGCTGTACCGAAAATTTATTCACATTACTAACTAGTTAGACATTGAGTGACAGTCACAAAACCCATTGATCTTGGCTGGTCCTTAGACTTTAACTGTTGGTACCCCATGTTACATAAAACAAAGGGGCAATTCAATTCATATAATATGCAGGATTGGTACTTATACCAACCACTCATTATTGCTCTATGTGTCTAACTACAACAATTTATCTTCCATGAAGCTGCATTCCAGTGCTAGATCTATCTCAGAGTGGAATGGTCAGGAAATGATCCTTAGGCTTTGCTATATGAGATCCATAAAGCCATCATGAATAGTTTTGACAATTACATTCAGACAATGTGTAACATCTAAAAAAAACACTCAGTCTAACTTGTATCAGAAAGCACTCTCTATCTTAAAAGGTTAAAATTCATGCTGAAATTCTATCACGTTTCTCAAAAGAATTTCCTGTAAAAGAGTGGGATGTGATAATTCTGAAAAACAACTGAAAGATGAACAGGGAGCATTCCTGATGTCCTAAACAATATCAAAAGCTGGGCAACAATGGTTCTTCATTTATTGTGGGATCATGTGCTGTGTTAAATGGCTGCTGCATTTGCTTGTATTAATGATTCCCAAGTCTCCGAGGAGGTTTATGAAACAGTGTGATCATGCTCACTTGGCTGCACACGGAAGGCACTGTGGTTGGTGGAGAAGGCATCTCATTAAGCGTAAGCAAATGTATGATGACCAGAAGTAGACTGAAGTGTGACTACCACACACATGGTGTAAAGAGGTTTGGCCAACCTCACTCAGCAGGATAATGGAGGAGCACTGACAGCAGTGTGAAAACAAATTATTCTGTTGTTAAGAGAACATATAATCCCTACAGTGTGAAATTAGGCCATTCAGCCCATCAAGTTGACAGTGACCCTTCAAAGAACAACCCATCCAGACCCAGACCCCTACCCTATAACCTCTGCACTTCCCAAAGCGAATCCACCGAGGCTGCACATCCCTGGACACTATGGGCAATTTAGCATGGCCAATCCACCTAACCTGTGCATTTTTGAACTGTGGGAGGAAACCAGAGCACCCGGAGGTAACCCACACAGACACACGGAGAATGCGCTAACTCCACAGACAACTGCCCAAAGTGGAATTGGACCCAGGTCCCTGGTGCTTTGAGGCAGCAGTGTTAACCACTGAGTCACCATGCTGCCCCAATATTGAAACTCTCTTGATACAGTACACTTCAATGACATGAGTATTATGGTGGATTATAATATAGGCAGAAGTCTTTGGCTCATAATCTATTTGAAAAGGAACCCCTCTCATAGAATCCCTACAGTGCAGAAATAGGCCATTTGGCCCAACAAGCCCACACCAATTCTTTGAAAGGCTAATCCAGCCAGGCTCATTCCCCTTCTGTATTATCCTGTATTTACCCCTGTTGAAATCACCTAACCTACACATCCCTGACCACTGTGTGCAATTAGTACGGCCGATTCACCTAACCTGCACATTTATGGATTGTGGGAGGAAACCCAAGCAGAATGTGCAAACTCCACACAGACTCCTGAGGCTGGAATCAAACCCGGGTCCCTCTGCTGGTAGGCAGCAGTGCTAACCACTAACACCGCGCTACCCTAAATGTTTGAAAACCACTGACCGGACATAAAAGTAATTCATTGCATGTGTGTTGCTTTTTGAGACATTATGCGAAATGTGTCTTAAACATTTTTGTGTTGCAATAATAATGTTTTAGTTACAAAAACACCATCTCCTCTCAGTGGGCAGTCTCTTGTCAGTTTTGGGGGCTGCTGATGTAGGCCCAAAAATACTCTTGGCATGCTGACTCAGAATGTAGTGCTGTTATTGCACGTTTAATGAACTGCCTGCTCCATTTGCCATCAATCTCCTTGGAAAGAATGCTCTCTCTTTGCTAACACAGGGCAGAGAACAAGGCTGTGCAAGATCTGCACCTGCATACTTTCTCAACACTGCACTGGTCACTGAAAGGGCAAGTAAAAAATCAAACCATCAATCACCAAAATTTAATTTGTGTGTAATTCTCAAGCCCTTAGCTTTCCTTTTACAATTAGCAGATTATACCCTGGCTTCTAATACTGAAGTTTCATTAAACAGTACCTGTCTTAACTTTACAGCTTAATTAAGTAATATATAGTTTGAAGATCTACCAAATAAGCGTCAACTCAATGTGGTTTTGCATGATTTGAAGATGAAGGATATTATTGCTGGTGAATTAAATCCTTTTCATTTTTGGCATCAGGCAGGCTTGAAAAGCTGAACACACAGGGACTGGCCCAGAACAGATTGAACTTTCTGCTGCGTATTGTGTCCATTTTTCCCTGTTCGAAGTGCTGTTTTCACCCCCCCCCCACACCCACCTCAAAAGCCTCCCTCACTCTATTGATCTTTCTTCTCGAAGTTTCTTAAACTACCACCGGTTCCAAGTTCAACTATTCTTTAAATCCTGCTTAAACCTGATCTTTCCAGTTCCTGTTCTTCCCACCACTCCAAAACATCCGTTGCTTAAGCCATTAATGAAATCCTTCTCACTGCTGCAATGCTCAATGTATATTGTCCTACCTTGGTCTTCTCAAATTTTATTCAATATTCCTTCCAATCTCAGTATCTGCTTCGGATGTTCATCTCCAAAGGATCAGGGAACTTAAGAGAAGGAATTTTGAGCCTGCCTTTCAATTCAGTAAGATCATCTGGTTGGAGTCTCAATTTGATTTTCCTATCTGCTTCCATGATCCTCAACACACGTCTACCAAAAAATTGTTTATTTCAGCCTTGAATCAATTGAGTCACCCAGCCTTCGCTGCATTCTGCCGAAGAAAACTCTGTGGACTCTCAACTCTCAGTGAGAAACAAATCCTTTGCATTCTTATCTTAAAAGTGAGGCCTTTTAATCTTAAATTGCATTCTCTTGTTCTAGTGTCCCCTAAAAGTGAGATTGTTGTCTCAGAATCCACCTGCTCAAGTACCCTCAGGAATTTACAGATTTCATTCAGATCTCCTGTCATTTTTCTGAACTCCAACAGTTAAAGACCAATCTGATTAACTTCTCTTCATATCATAAACCCTCCATTCTAAGAATGAGTCAAGAGAATCTTCGCTCAACTGCTTTCAATACAACAATATCCTTATTCAAATAAGGAGCTATAAGTAACCCAGGGGACTGTTTCTGTCCAGGTTGATTCCTATCTCGCTGAACAGAACAGCCTCATTTGTAGCAAAGGATTTTTTCCCTCTCCCATACTGTTACTGGTAGGCCTCTCCATGGATTCATCCAAGTTTCTTCTGTTTCCTTATCCGTGCAATATTTCTTATGACATCACCCATAAGCACTGGGCCAATGTCCATATGGGTACTGATGGCACCCAGCTACACAGCCTCACAGCTTCTCTTAACCATGAACGACCACACCAATTCCCTTCTCCTGCCTATGTGCTTACTACCCTAGTCACTCTCCTGATGTAAAAATAACCATTGTTAATCTAAACCTGATAATGTTTCCCTCATCAAAGACAGATTTTCAATTCTACAATAGGATGTCCATGTTTACACTGGAGCCTTTTTGTTGGTGACACCTTGATCATTGCTTTCGTTATCTCAACGTGACAATTTCCATTATCTTCCTGGTGACCTACTCAAGCTTCACCATCCAGCAAACTGAATTTCCTGGTGCTCAGGACCTGCATCCACTAAGCTTGTCCTCTAGCTGCCCACATGACATGGCATTTGAAGTCATCATTCTCCTTCACAAACATTATCTCACCCTACCTCACTGCAATGATCTCCTTAAGCTCTCAACACCTTCTTAATATTCCAGTCTTTTGGCTTTTTTCAGCTCAGAATACAACGGGACATTGATCAGATGGGCCAATGGGTTGAGCAATGGCAGAGGAATTTTAATTTAGATAAATATGAGATGTTGTACTTTGGTAAGGCAAATCAGGGCAGGACTGATACACTTAATTGTAGCGTCCTAGGACATGTTGCTGATTAAAGAGACCTTGGGGTGCAGGTTCATAGTTCCTTGAAGGTGGTGTCACAGGTAGCCAGTATAGTGGTAAACTTGCCTTTACTGATCAATGCATTGAGTATAGGAGTTGTGAGATCATGTTGCAGCTGTACATGGTTGGGTCACTTTTGGAATACTGTGTTGAATTCTGATCTCTCTGCTATTGCAAAGATTTTGTTCAATTTGAAAGGATGTAGAAAAGATTTACAAGGATGTTACAAAAATTGAAATTGCTATTGCTTTCGTTTCTGACTAATAGCGTTTACAAGGATGTTGCCCGTTTGGAGGGTTGAGCTATAGGAAGAGGCTGAAAAGGCTGGAGCTATTTTCCCTGGAGTGCTGGAGCCTGAGGGGTTACATTATAGAGGTTCATAAAATCATGAGGAGATGGATATAATGAATAGTCAAGGTCTTTTTCTTGCGGTAGAGTAGTACAAAACTAGAGGGCATAGGTTTAAGGTGAGAGGGGAAAGATATAAAAGGGACCTAAGGCACAACGTTTTCATACAGAAGGTGGTGTCTGGATGGGATGAGCTGCCAGAAAAAGTGGTGGAGACTGGTACAATTACAATATTTAAAAGGCATGTGAATGGGTACATGAATAGAAAGGGTTTAGAGGCATATGGGCGAATGGGACCAGATTAATTTAGGATATGTGGTCAGCATGAATGAGTTGGACAGAAGGGCCTGTTGATATGCTGCATATCTCTCTGACTCCATAACTCTCTGACTAACACTAGGGGTAGAACTGTTTGCTGCTCTGTCCTACAGTTTGTACTTCTCCTTTCAAATTCTAGTCCATTCACATCTTTCTCACGCCTTCTGGAACCTTCCTCAGAATCAGGTCATTGACCAAATCATTCAGCCATTTCTCCTTATTCTGTTGATAAATACTATTTTATCAAATATGCAATTATGAACACAATGTGCTGTGTAGTAAAATCATTGCTGTGTTTTTTTTAGATTAGATTAGATTACATTACAGCGTGGAAACAGGCCCTTCGGCCCAACAAGTCCACACTGACCCGCCGAAGCGCAACCCACCCATGCCCTACATTTACCCCTTACCTAACACTGCGGGCAATTTAGCACGGCCAATTCACCTGACCTGCACATTTTTAGACTGTGGGAGGAAACCGGAGCACCCGGAGGAAACCTATTCCTAATCCTAATCTATTCCTAATCTCAGGATCCGGTGAATGCTTTGACCAACCAGTTGGATACTTCCTCTCTCTCACAAATCAGCTCACTTTGAAGACTGCAGTTACCAAATTACTACCAATTATTCACCAGAAGTTGAGTTGATTTCCCAACTCATGTCAATCATAACACTACAGCCAACAGACACAATAAGTTTGGATGGGATCAAACAGTGTTAGATTCAATGGAGTAACGATCTAGAACATTAAAAATATGCAGATGTGGCCAGTGAAATCAGTTTGCTTCACAAACGTACATGCGCAGGAAGTGTCTGCACATGGATCAATGCTGTGACTGTGTTGCATCTGCAATGACGTCACCATCAGCAGCAACATGGGCGTCATAGAGGTGAGAGGAGAGAGAGGCTGGGGCCAGGGAGAAGTGGTGGCAGAAAATAGCACTGGGAGAGGGACAAGGGCTTCACCCAGAGCGGACACTGGAGCAGGGATAAGGCCTAAACAAAGAGCGAGAGTATGAGGAGGATTACATGTAAATCAGGGAGCCATCCTGAGTATTGGAGGCTGAAAGCAGACCTGATAGAGTTTTATAAAATCATGAGGGGGATGGATAGAGTGAACAGTCAAGATCTTTTCCCCAGGGTAGGGAAGTCCAAAACTAGAGGGCATAGGTTTAAGGTGAGAGGGACCTCAGTGGCAACTTTTTCACATATGGAGTGGTGTATGTATAGAACAAGCCACCAGAGGCAGTGTGAGAGGCGAATATAATTATGACATTTGGACAGGTACATGAATAGGAAAGGTTTTGAGGGATATACGCCAAATGCAGGCAAATAGGACTAATCCAGTTTAGGAAACGTGGTCAGCATGGACAAGTTGGGCTGAAGAGCCTATTTCCATGCTGTATGACTCTATCTTCCATTTGTCCATTTTGATCATTAGTTTTTATTAAAGTACCAGTAAAACATCTGAAGAACCTTTCTGAATGTACACTTCCAGGAGCACCATCAATGCGACTGCTTTCCATTGCTCACTAAAGGCATTGGTTTCCTCTTCGCGTCCATGACCATTTGTAGAAATCACAGGATAAACTTGAAGTCAAACCTCAGAGTAATAACAATGATGTGATTAAAACAGTTCTTTACACTGCCTTCTACTTACAACTATTGGATTTAATGCAAAGAATTCAGAGGGCAGAGGCATTTTTATGCACTGGATAATTTCCTTGGAAATGAAAATTGAGCATTTAACAGAGTCACATGATGCATCTAATATTTGTGAACAGCAGGTGAATTCTATTTGGCTGGGGTAGTTTTCTTACAGCTAAAATGTCATCAAAACATATTGTTTAGGCTCAAATGTGTATTATTCAGTTGAAACATGCAGTTGAGTGTTTTCACAAAGTACTGGAGCTGAGGAAGGTATTGATACCCAATGAAAAAAATCCATCTTCTAAACTGTAGACAAGAAGGCACAATTATATCACTACTGTCAACAACTACCACAAATAATATTAACAATGATATTGCCTCCTCACAAAGGACTGACAGTGATTAGCTGTGTCAAGATATCATCTACTGCCAAACACCAATAAGCTACCTGATGGTAGAGATTGTGAGCAGATAGGAAGATGGTGCACTGGAAACTAGATTGAAGACTATGGGAACTACAAGGCCGCTCTTGGTCAAAGATTCATCCAAACCATCCATTAGTAGTCACAACGGAAGAGAAGAAAGCACCTAGCAGGTTTTTGTTTTCAATTCCCAGCAGCTTAATATTTTCTAGTGTAACTCAGGTTCCGAAAACTATACACTAACAATCTCCATGTGGCACTGTTACCTGGGGGTTAATTGGCTGAGGTGGTGTTCTGAAGATGGATACAAAACTGAAACAATCTGGGCTTCAGTGCAAAAATTCTCCAAACATTGTTTAAAATCAGAGGACAATCACTTTAACCAGCAATAGTCTGGCATTTACTTCATTTACAATCAACAATGATTGCACTTCAAACCAATTCACCTTTTGTGATGCACTTTGGGACATTTCAGAGTTTTCAGGTGAATTGTTAAGTAGATGTTTTGTCTTGCTTTTTGCTGTCATTTTCAAGCCATTTTGCTGATTTAGGATGTAGATACAGGACAAATATCTGGCAATTTACTTGAAACAGTAATTGCTTGACAAAGGGTTTCAGATAGTATAATCCACCAGCACTGAATTTGATGTGTGTCAATGCAGTTTGAAAAAAGTAACAGAGTCATACAGTACAGTAACAGACCCTTTGTTCCAACCAGTCCACACTGAACATGTTCCCAAACTAAACTAGTCCCACCTTTCTGCACTGACCCATATCCCTCCAAACCATAGAACATAGAACATTACAGCGCAGTACAAGCCCTTCGGCCTTCAATGTTGCAATGACCTGTGAAACCAATCTGAAGCCCTCTAATCTTCACTATTCCATTTTCATCCATTTGCTATCCAATTACCATTTAAATGCCCATAACATTGGTGAGTTTACTATTGTTGCAGGCAGGGTGTTTCACGATACTACTACTGTCTGAGTAAAGAACCTATCTCTGACATCTGTCCTATAGCTATCACCCCTCAATTTAAAGCGATGTCCCCTCAGGCTAGCCAACACCATCTGACGAAAAAGGCTCTCACTGTCCACCCTATCTCATCTGCTGATCATCTGGTATGTCTCTATTAAGTCACCTCTCAACCTTCCTCTCTATCAAAAACAGCCTCAAATTCCTCAGCCTTTCCTCATAAGACCTTTCCTCCATACCAAGCAACATCCTAATAAATCTCCTCTGCACCCTTTCCAATGCTTTCACATCCTTTCTATAATGTGGTGACCAGAACTGTAAGTAATACTCCAAGTGCAGCTGCACTAGAATTTTGTACAGCTGCAACATTTTTCCAAGGCTCTGAAACTCAATCCCTCTATCAATAAAAGCTAACATGCTATACATCTTCTTAACAACCCTATCAACCTAGCTGGCAACTTTCAGGGATCAATGCACATGGACACTGAGATCTCTCTGCATACCCACACTACCAAGAGTCCTACCATTCGCTCAGTACTCTGCATTCCTCTTACTCCTTCCAAAGTGAATCACCTCACACTTTCCACATTAACTTCCATTTGCCACCACTCAGCAGCTTATCTATGTTCCTCTGCACCCTGCAACAATCTTGCGCACTGTCCACAACTCCACCAAGCCTTATGTCATCCGCAAATTTACTAACCCATCCTGCTGTGCCCTCATCCAGGTCATTTACAAAAACAATAAGAAGCTGTGGCCCCAAAATAGATCCTTGCATGACAGCACTAGTAACTGAACTCCAGGATGAGCATTTCCCATCAACTACCATCCTCTATCTTCTTACAACAAGCCGATTTCTGATCCAAACTGCTAAATCACTCCCAATCCCATGCCTCGGTATTTTTTGCAATAGCTTACCAAAGGGAACTTTACTAAATGCCTTACTGAAATCTATATACACCACATCAACTGCTTTGCCCTCATCCACCTGTTGGTTCACCTTCTCAAAGAACTCAATAAGGTTTGTGACGCATGACCTGTCCTTCACAAAGCTGTGTTGACTATCTCAAATCAAATTATTCCTTTCTAGATGATTATATATCCTCTCTCTTATAATCCTTTCCAAAACTTAACCCACTCCTCTTCTTAAATAAGGGGACAACATTTGCTATCCTGCAGTCTTCTGGCACTATTCTTGTAGATAGTGATGACATAAAGATCAAAGCCAGTGGTTCTGCAATCTCTCCCCGAGCTTCCCAGAGAATCCAAGGATAAATCCCATCCAACTCAGGGGACTTTATCTCTTTTCATGCTTTCCAGAATTGTTAACACCTCCTCCTGATAACCTCAATCCTGTCTAGTATTTTGCGTGACAACATTGTTTTTTTTCCAGTGTGAATACTGATGAAAAATATTCATTTAGTGCCTCTCCTATCTCCTTGGATTCCAGGCATAACTTCCCATGACTGTCCTACTCTTACTCTTGACTGGCCCTACTCTTACTCTAGTCATTCTTTTATTCCTGACATACCTATAGGAAGATTTAAGGCTTTCCTTGGTCCTACCTGCCAAAGACGTCTCATTTCCCCTCCTGGCCCTTCTTAGCTCTCTCTTTAAGTCCTTCCTGACTAACTTGTAACTCTCAAGCGCCCTAACTGAGCCTTCACATCTCATCCTAACATAAGCCTTTTTCTTCCTCTTGACAAGAGATTCAACTTCTTTAATAAACCATGGTTCCCTCGCTCTACTGTTTCCTCCCTTCCTGACAGGTACATAATTATCAAGGATATGCAGTAGCTTTTCCTTGAATAAGCTCCACATTTCTATGTGCCCATCCCCTGCAATTTCCTTACCCTTCTTATGCATCCTAAATCTTGCCTAATCGCATCATAATTGCCTTTCCCTCAGCTATATCTCTTTTCCATCGTGGAAGTAAACATAACCAAATTGTGGTCACTATCACCAAAGGGCTCACCTACTTCCAAATCTAACACCTGGCTAGGTTCATTGCCCAGTACCAAATCTAATATGGCCTCACCCCTTGTTTGGTCTATCTAAATACTGTGTCAGGAAACCCTCCTAGACACATTGAACAAAAACTGACTCATCAAAAGTACTCTTAACTATAGCATTTTCACTCAATACTTGGAAAGTTAAAGACCCCATAACAATTACTTTTTTATTTTTGCTCCTATCCAGAATCAATTTACAATTCTTTCCTCTACATCTCTGGAACATTTTGGAGTCCTCTCGAAAACTCCCAACAGGGTGACTGCTCCTTTCCTGTTTCTAACCTCAGCCCTTACCACCTCAGTCGACAGGTCCTCATCAAACGTCCTTTCTGCCACTATAATACTGTCCTTGACTAACAAAACCACACCTTCCCCTCTTTTGCCACCTGCCCTGTTCTTATTGAACCTGCAACAACCATTCCTGTCCCTGCTGTATCCATGTCTCTAAAATGGCCACAACATCGAAGTCCCAGGTACCAACCCATGCTGTAAGTTCACTCACCTTATTCCGATGCTCCTGGTATTGAAATAAACAAATTTCAAACCACCTTCCTACCTGCTGGTACACTCTTGCAACCTTGAAACCTTACTTCTGACTTCATTACTCTCAATCTCCTATACACTGGAGCTATAATTCAGCTTCCCATCCCTCTGCTGAATTAATTTAAGCCGTCCCGAAGAGCATTAGCAAATTCCCCCCTCCCCAAGATATTGGTACCCCTCTGGTTCAAGTGTGGACTATCCTGTTTGTAGAGGTCCCACCTACTCCAGAATGAGCCCCAATTATCCAGATATCTGAATCCCTCCCTCCTGCACCATCCCTGTAGCCACGTGTTCAACTGCTCTCTATCCTTATTCCTCGCCTGGCTAGCATGTGGCACGTGTAACAACTAGATATAACAATGCCGTTTATAGACCATGACTTGGGGCTGCTCCCACTCCCCCTTAAGAATCTCGAAAGATCATGGACCTGGCACCAAACGTGAGTCTCTCTCATTCCCACAGAATCTTATATCTGTCTCCCTAACTATGGGATCCCCAATGGGTAATGCTCTGTTCCTCTCCCCCCTTCCCTCTGAGCAACAGGGACAGATTCTGTGCCAGAGACCTGTACCCCATGGCTTCCCCCAGTAATTTGTCTCCCCCAACAGCATACTTGCTGTTGAGGGGGATGGCCACAGAGGATCCCTGCACTGTCTGCCGGTTCCCTTTCCGTCCCCTGACTGTAACCTTTTCCCTGTACCCGAGGTCTGACTTCCTCCCTGTAACTCCTCTCAATTACCCCCTCAGCCTTCCGAATGTTCTGATTCATTTAGCTCCAGATCCTTAATGCGGTTGCTGAGGAGCTGGAGGTGGTGGTGGAAAGAAGGAGGTTGAGGGGCAACCTGATTGAGGCCTACAAAATCATGAGAGGTATAGACAGGGTGGATAGCAAGAAACCTTTTCCCTGAATGGAGGACTCAATTACTAGGAGTCATGAGTTCAAAGTAAGAGGGGAAAAGTTTAGGGGAGATATGCGTGGAAAGTTCTTCACGCAGTGGGTGTCTGGAATGCATTGCCAGTGGAGGTGGTAGGGGTGGGAATGATAGCATCATTTAAGATGTTTCTAGACAGGTACATGAATGGGCAGGGAGCAGAGGGATACAGATTCTTATAAAATTGGCAGTAGGTTTAGGTAAAGGATCGGGACAGGCTTGGAGGCCGAAGGGCCTGTTCCTGCGCTATAATATTCTTTGTTCTTTGTTCTATAACCTTCTTCACTGTCCACTGTACCACCAATTTTGGTGTCATCTGCAAACTTACTAATTGTGCCTCCTATATTTTTATCCAAATCATTTTTATAATGACAAACAGAAGTGGACTCAGCACCAATCGTTGTGGAACTCCCCTGGTCACAAGTTTCCAGTCCGAAAAACAACCCTCCACTAACCCTCTTGTCTCCTATCATAAAGCTAATTTTGTATCCAACTGGCAAATGCACCCTGAATATCATATGGTCTAACTTTACTAACTAATTTACTATGCAGAATCTTGTCAAAGGCTTTACTGAAGCCCAAGTAAACAATGTCTACTGCTCTGTTCTCATCCAACGTTTTGGTTACTTCACTAAAAATCACAATCAAGTTTGTCAGTTATGATTTTCCTCATACAAAAGCATGCTGACTATCCCTAATCAATCGTTGCCTCTCCAAATTTATGTAAATCCTATCTTTCAGAATCACCTTCAACAACTTACCCATCACCGATGTCAGACTCACAGCTTTGAGGCTCCTCCTTACAGCTTTTCTTAAACAACATTAGCCACCCTCCAGCCCTCTGGTACTTCACCCATATTTATAGCTGGTACAAAAGTTTATGCTAGGGGCCAAGCAATTTCCTATTAAGATGCATGCCTCGAATCATGCATTGATATGACTAAAATAAAGACACTAACAAATTTGACTAAGTGCCAAATGACTCCAAACACAATGAAGCACACTGTGTGACTCAAATCAGCTGATGAGCAGTTCTGAATGTTATTATGATGTAACTACCAAGTACATATTTAACTATGAAAGAAAAAGATCATTATCCATCTTCAGTGTCAGGTTTTAGAAAGTGCTTTTTACACCTAGCAAACTGAACAAACACAAATGAATACCCCTGTGTGGTTAAATGTTTCAGCAGATATACTGTCAGTAAACCACAGCACATTGGAACTATATTCTGCAGGCATCTGATACCATAATTTGCACAGCAGAGACTAAATAGTGACGTCAGTAATGTGAAATAGTCAAATTCAGCAGACTTATCCAATTTAGAGCAAAATGAAGGAATTTCAATTACAGTTGAAGATAAATTTCAATTACAGCTGGTATTTGCTGTATAAATAATTAAAATACATTGGGCTGAGTATAAGTGGCAGGGGAGAGTTAATTGAATAATGAATCAAAGTACAGACAACAGCACTGACAGGAGTGCAAAATGTTAGAAGCGGGGTCAAGAGTACCTTTCGTCTCTTGAACCTGGATCCAAATCCAGAACCAACTGAACAGTTTTTCATTCTTACACAGTTTTAATTAAGCTATATGAAATTAAGATACACATCAGATCTCAGTTTCAATCTCAACTAAGTACTTGCTGAACATTTACTATGTGCACAAAACGCACTGATAGCCTGGTGTAAATTATCAGATGAAAGACTCTCAATCACATCCGAAATGCAAATGGTTGTGTGACCAAGTTAAATCACAATGCTATACTTGAGATGTTTTCCTGAAATTTGGATGAAAGCATGTTATATTTTTGTGAGAGATTTACTCCAGTTCTAATAATTCAAGCAACTAAAGCTATTTATCCATTACATCCATTACCACTGAATGTTCCCTACCTATTTTAAATTTCAGAGGGAAGTGCTGCATACATTTTTTTTTGAAAAAAATACGTATAAGGTTTCACATCTCATCTGCAATCAAAATTAATGTACACTGTGAAACATCTGAATAATTCAGGAAATCTCTACTTTTCACCTCCTCTTCTGTTTCCATACAGACATTTTCGGATTTGACACTGCTAGATGCTGCTGACACAAAGTGAAAAAGTCGTCACTTTCTTCGGTGATGATATTACCAATGTTGAAGTGCAGAAAATCCAGTTAAAATAAGCCCCAGCCTCCCACCTACATACAGAGTCAATGACAAGTTATGAACTCTTCAGAAAGGAACTTCAAGGACAAAATATTGTTGGACTTTTCAGACTATTGGTCAAGTTTACCATCCTACTTCTCAATGAAAAATCCATGAACTGACAGGTAAAGGTTATAAATATAATGCTTTTTTTGTTATACTTGCAGTTGTGTGTATCATATTAGTTTTAACATTTTTTAAGAACTTCGATTTTAAGCTAGTGATATATATGGTCATCTATTTGTGTGAGGGGTTTAATAAGTTAATAGTTCAGTCTTTAGAGAATCTTAATGTTAACTAGTAGTGAGTGCTGATGACTGAAGGCCTCCTGGAGTGTTAATGGAAGTTTATTTACATTGTAGGGTGTTATGACAGGAAAAGGGAAACACATTAAGCCATTGACTTAGCAGAAACTAGGATGAGAAATGTTGGTTTTTTGAAAATTTTCTGAATTCAGTTTGAAGGAGCCCTGACTGAAGTCAGATCAAACAGTTTTTCTGCCAAAAATGACTTTGATCAGAGCAGTTAAAGTTGCCTCAGTGTAAGGCGTCCAGTTGTGAACACTTCCAGATCAGGACTGTTGGGTTAGAAACACTTCCAGACCAGGAGTGGTCAAAACCGGAAAAGTCTTAGACTTTAGAGGTACAAGGATTCAAGATGTCATAGCTCACAGTAGAGGAACTAAAGGGAAAAATAATTCATTCAAATCTTAGGCAGGCAGCTCTGATCTCCAGCATCTGCAGCCCTCACTTTCTCTTGTAGGGTGTTATGACAGGAAAAGGGAAACACATTAAGCCAATGACTTAGCAGAAACTAGGATGAGAAATGTTGGTTTTTTTGAAAAGTTTCTGAATTCAGTTTGAAGGAGCCCTGACTGAAGTCAGATCGAACAGTTTCTCTGCCAAAAATGACTTTGTTCAGAGCAGTTAAAGTTGCCTCAGTGTATGGCGTCCAGTTGTGAACACTTCCAGATCAGGACTGTTGGGTTAGAAACACTTCCAGACCAGGAGTGGTCAAAACTGGAAAAGTCTTAGACTTTAGAGGTACAAGGATTCAAGATGTCATAGCTCACAGTCGAGGAACTAAAGGGAGAAATAATTCATTCAAATCTTAGGCAGGGAAGTAAGTAACTCTCCGGTTATTTAAGCAACTGTAAAGTGATGGCAACTGGGGGGTAGAAGGGGCTTCATTATTCTTTCTGTCTCCAAATATTTGAATCTATGTTACATTTAGATGTCTTGGCCTTTTTATTCATATTGTGCAATAAATCTCTGTTTTATCATTAGAAATAAATAATAACATTTCAGTGAAAGACCAGTATATTAAAATAAAAGAATAACAATGTATGATCTATCAAGTTAGATTTCATTCCAAGATCTGACTTGTCCAGTTTTTGTTTTTAATTCATTCATGGGATGTAGGCATCACTGGCTGGACTAACATTTATTACCCATTCATAATTGACCAGAGGGAAGTTAACAGTAAACCACTTTAGGTCTTAAGCTACATGTAGACCAGATCCGGTAAGGGTGGCAGATTTCCTTCCTTAAAGAACATTAGTGAACCAGATGAGTTTTTCCCAACAATCCGCACTGACTTCATGGTCATCATTAGACTCTTAATTCCAGCTTGTTACTGAATTCAAATCCCATCACCTGTCATGGTAGGATTCAAACCAAGGTTCCCAAATCATTACCTGTATCTCTGAATCAATAGTCTCGTGATAATACCACTAGATCCAACGCTAACCCATTGTCCAGTCATAATAATATCTGGGATCATAACTTTCACTTTGCACATACTTTAATAACACTGCTATCGGCAGAAACTCAGTATTGACTGCATCCCAAACTTGTGTTTCTTGAAGACTTAAGAAGTAGACATAGCCAATTTCAGATACTCTGTTTCCAAGAATAATTTAAGCTTCTTTTTTAATCAACTTCCATTATTGTGGGAAGAGCAAAACTCCCCCCAACTCATAAAAAAGAAACAGCAGTTTGTCACACTGAAAAACCAAAATCATGCTGAAATCTCTCCCAAAGTGTGACATGTGACCTTACATTAGGCATTAAGTAATGAAAGTTGCTACAGTCACAGTCAGCCATAATCTCGTCACCAAACCTGAGGTAAGCAGGCATGCTTGTGAAGATAGGGCCTTCATGGTGACTTGAGCTAGCAGGGGTATCAAATCTATATAACTGCCATCATTTTGTACCACAAACCAGTTGTCTAGCCAACTGAATGAACAGGATAAGAAATGTGAAGATTTCCAAAAAAAACACAGGCTACGTTTGACAAATACAAGTCAAGTATTGTCATTTGTCAAGTATCATTATCAGAACCAAATACTGTTAATGGAGTGTTGAAAGAAATTTTGACTCAAGGATATTGCAGCATTTCCTCTGTTTGTGATTCTCTTCCATCCACCAGTAATAATTAACAGGTATGGAAACAAATGTTGCCTTTATTATTTCAAAACAATTGCAGCTCACTTGGCTATCTTCCAATTTTATTTATTAGTCTTTTCTCCCCACCACATCACGAGGTTACCTTAATATTTTTGCAATTCATTATTGTCGGTTTCTCACATAATAAAACAATTTTATTATACGCTGGAGGCTATCCAAAAAGAAAGAAACATCAACCACAGCGCAGCAAAATTATGTTTCCCCTAAATGATTTGACTGTAATTATGTACTAGGCCCGACAAAGGAATAGAATCAGTGACAATGAAAATCCTTTTGTTCTTGCCCAAAACTGTGTCAACCCAAAGGCCTATTATATCAAAAAAGCTTTAAAATCTGTTATCTTTCTTCCTGCATTATGTCATCCCAGTTATTATTTACCTCAGACATGTTTATGTGGCACTGTTTCTCGCTCTCTATACTTTGTTTGTCTACGACATAATTCCTGAATCTCTTACGTGTAGTGCTAACACAGATGTCAATCCATTGAACATTTTCTGTTATGTTCTGAATTCTTAAAATACTTTTTTTGCACTCCAACTGATTTTTTCTGTTTGAAATTCAAAAGGATTTGTTTTATTTAATTGGTAATAAAGATTTTTCTTATTTGATTCTTTGCTGCTCTCTATTGTCATTTGTGATTAATTGTATGTCAACCCACATAAACATATCATAGTTGGTCAGGTTCTGTTGAGTCTGATATCTTGAAGTTTATTTATAGCACTGATCATTTACAAGGCTATAACTTCACAGATATACACATATTTTCTGGGTTCGGAGCTTACTAATGTCATTGCATATTATGTATACAAAAGCTGACTGACTATATTGACTTTATTACACAAAGACTCTGACCAAAGATGAGGCAGGTAACTTCATATCTGACCATTACATGTTGTGATATTATGTACCGGTCTTAAAGGTATAGTCCTTGTGTGGTCTAAAATCTGTGCCACAATGCAACACCCTCCATTTTTTAGGAAATCTGTCAATGTTTGGAACACTAGCATGGTGAGCTAAGTATGGTAGCAAACGATTGTCAGCACATGTGGAATTATGTTGCAGAAAACCTTAACCTGAAGGTGGATAGGGAGGAACATGAATCTTTATCTGTTGAATTCAAATTGCTTTTTCAAACCTCTTCAGGTTAAACTGTTGTGAAAGGTCTGAGACAACTGGTGGTGAACTGGGTAGCTGATTGAACTTCTCGAATCATACACCAACTTGGAATGAAAGCAATGCAACACGTAACAAGGTGGCTGGCAGACATGAGGACCTCAGCTGTGCAGGGCACAAGGGCATTGCAATAATATTGACCTGGGATATATATGCTTGTTGAATAACCCAGGATAATGAATGCCTCTCTGCTGATGGTATTCCCATGGCCTCCTACTGGTAATCTCAGAAGCTTCGTCAAGTCAGTTTCCTTCATGTGGTCATTCCTCATCAGAGTTCACCCATTGGCAAAAGTAAAATGTAATTCATCTTGGTTGCTTAATCAACAAAACACTAATCAGCTATCACCTGTGTAAAGCATTAGTGCTAATGAAAAGCCTTGTGGGATTAGTACATTCTGTGTTAAAATGGTCTTGGTCCTACTGGACTTCACCTTATACTGAATTATGCATAATCCATCGATTTATAATTGCCAATCAAATCATGAGTGGGTGGTCCTCCATTAGCTAAGGCTGAGCTCTCACTGATGATTCAGCTGAGCACCGATGGAAGTTAGAACTGATTCTGTCTGCTTTAGGATTGTATATCTGCTAAACAACCTCAATCATTCATTTGCATGCATATTAATTGCAGCACATACACGTGAACAAATTCAATTTAACAGTTTCTATCATTCTACGTTGTGTCACAGGGGAAACTGAGGCATGCTGAAATGTCTTAATGATATTATTACATGGAAGAAAATTAATTTCAAAGTATCCAACCTGTTTTCCAGACCATTCTTATCTGCAACTCACTGCGGAATTTATAACATTATCTTTGAACTCTCGGCAGTCATAAGACCATGAGAAATAGGAGTAAGCATAGGCTATTTGACACATGGAGTTTCCTTCAACAGACGATGGCTCATCTAAACATAGCCTTAATTCCACTTCACAGCCTGTCCCCATAACCCTGGACTGGTTTGTGGATCAGAATTTGTCTAACATAGTTTTGGACATAGTTAATGATCCAGCCTCCACTGCCCTTTGAGAAAAGAAAGGATTCCAAGGATTAATGACCCTCTGAGAGAAATTCCACCCTGCTAACTTGGGAGACCTCTTATTTGTAAACTTGTTCTCGGTTTCCCCAATGAGGAGAAAACTTTGTAATAAAATCTATTCTTTGGAATCCAACTGTCTTGTGTAAGTTTGCAATCTGTGAATATTGTAACATTCAAGGAAGTAGGTATTCCTATTGTTGCTACATTTGACGGTTTCAATGGTTGTTACATTCAATCCTGCCTAGGAACCTGGCAGGATTTGTTGCAATACTGTCTATAGGTCACTCAGAAACATTCAAATGTCACTGAGCAGTCAGATCTTGACATTTCGGCAAAGGGGTCCCAGAGTAAGGTACTTAGGAGCACGGAGAAGACACTTCACCCCCAAAAAGGTAATGTTGAAGCAGGGTCCATGCAGTGTGGGTGTGGTTGGCCAGGCCAGTATTTATTGCTCATTCTTAATTACACTGGAGAAAGTGATGGTGAGCTGCTGTTTGAACTGTTGGAGTCCTCGGGGTAGCAAGACACCCACAGTTCTGTTAGAAAGGGAATTCCAGGATTTTGACCTGGAACCTCTCGACAGTGAAAGAATGATGCAATTCCAAATAAAAACCAAAAAGATTCTGGATGCTGTAAATAAGAAACAAAAGGATGAATTGCTGGGAAAGTTCAGCAGGTCTGGTAGCTGGAGAGAAATCAGAGTTAACGTTTCAGGTTGAGTGACCCTTCCTCAGAACTGAGAATAGCCAGGAAAATGTTGGTTTATATGGAGAAGAGAGGAAGGGGGAGGGAGTAAGGAGTAAATGATAGGTGTGGATAGAGCCCAAAGAAAGAAAAGAACAGTTGGACAGACAAAGGAGTAGATAACGATCCGGCTAGGAGGATGAATAGCTATTAATGGAGATTGTTGGTGGCTAACAATGGGCTGTACGTTTGGCTGAACTGGTCCTCACCCTTAACAATTTCTTCTTTGAATCCTCCCACTTCTTCCAGACAAAGGGTTAGCCATGGGCACCCATATGGGCCCAAGCTATGCCTGTCTCTTTGTTGGCTACGTAGAATAGTCCATCTTAGGTAGTTACACTGGCACCACTCCCCACCTCTTCCTCAGTTACATTGATGACTGCATTGGCGCCACCTCGTGCTCCCATGTGGAGGTTGAGCAGTTCATCAACTTCACCAACACATTCCACCCTGACCTTAAATTCAACCTGGACCATCTCTGATACCTCCCTCCCCTTCCTGGACCTCTCATCTCCATCAATGGCAACCAACTCAACACTGATATTTTTTTACAAATCCACCAACTCCCACAGCTACCGGGATTATACCTCTTCCCACTCTACAACCTGCAAAAATGCTATCCCGAATTCCCAATTCCTCCGCCTCTGCCATATCTGCTCTCAGGAGGATCAGTTCCATGACAAACACACACCAGTTGACCTCCTTCTTTAAAGACTGAAATTTCCCCTCCCATGTAGTTGAAGATGCCCCCCAATGCAACTCATCCACGCCCCACACCTCTGCCCTCAAACCCCACCTCTCCGACCACAACAAGGACAGAACCCTCTTGATCCTTACCTACAACCCTATCAACCTCTGCATAAACTGCATCATCCACCGACATTTCTGCCACCTACAAACGGACCCCACCACCAGGGATATATTTCCCTCCCCACCTCTATCCGCTTTCCGCAAAGACCGTTCCATCTGTGGCTACCTGGTCAGGCCCATGCACCCCCACAACCCACCCTCCCCTCCTGGCATCTTCCCCTG
Organism: Chiloscyllium plagiosum; assembly: GCF_004010195.1. NCBI lineage: Eukaryota > Metazoa > Chordata > Chondrichthyes > Orectolobiformes > Hemiscylliidae > Chiloscyllium > Chiloscyllium plagiosum. The sequence continues at coordinate 11,649,303 of NC_057739.1, read as the reverse complement.
CCACCGCAGGAATTGCAAAACCTGCACCCACACCTCCTCCCTCACCTCTATCCAAGACCCCAAAGAAGCCTTCCACACCCATCAAAGTTTCACCTGCACTTCCAAAAATATCATTTATTGTATCCGTTGCTCCCAATGCGGTCTCCTTTACATTGGGGAGACTAGATGCCTTCTCACAGGGTGCTTTAGGGAACATCTCTGGGACACCTGCACCAATCAACCTCACCGTCCTGTGGCCCAAACTTTCAACTCCTCCTCCCACTCTGCTGAGGACATGCAGGTCCTAGGCCTCCTCCACCGCCACTCCCTCACCACATGATGCCTGGAGGAAGAACGCCTCATCTTCCGCCTTAGAACACTTCAACTCCAGGGCATCAATGTGGAATTCACCAGTTTCCTCATTTCCTTTCACCCCACCTTACCTCAGTTCCAACCTTCCAGCTCAGCACCATCCCCATGACCTGGCCTACCTGCCAATCTCCCCTCCCACCTATCTGCTCCACCCTCCTCTCTAACCTATCACCTTCATCCCCACCTTCACCCACCTATTGCACTTTTAGATACCTTCTCCCCAGCCCCACCCCCTCGCATTTATCTCTCCCCCCTCCCCCCCACCCCGAGGCTCCAAGCCTCATTCCTGATGAAGGGCTCCTACCCGAAACATCGATTTTCCTGCTCCTTGGATGCTGCCTGACCTCCTGTGCTTTTCCAGCACCATGCTAATCTTGTCTATGTGATAACAAGGCCAGGTGTGTGGGAGGTTGGACTAAGGACATGAGAGAGCTCCAAGCCCTTCAGTTATTGAACTCTATATTGAGTCTAGAAGGCTTCAGGGTCCTCAAGTGGAAAACAAGGTGCTGTTCTTCCAGCTTACATTGAGCTTCACTGGAGCACTGCAGTAAGCAATAAGTAGCCTGTGATGCAGAAATTCCTAACAAGGAGAAAAGAAGACACAGGAAGATCTGAAGATAAGATCCTACAGCTGCCTAGTTTTGAGATAAGACGTGTTGTTTGTAAATCTTAATTGGCAGGTTGATTGGACTAGTATGATAGAAAGGAAGGTAAAAGATAGGTTAGAGTAAGGGCTTGTACATAGTTGTTAGCTAATCATTCCGTTATACTTTAAGAAATAAAGTTGTTATATCAAATAAGTGCTTAATGTATGTTGGTGACTGGGTACGGGGGAATTCAGAATCGATATGGCTTGCTATTGAAGCCTCACAGTCGAAATGTCCTCTCATTAACTTATTATTTATCGACAAGATGAAATCCTTGACCCAGCAATGCAATAGTCCAATTATCTTGAACACGGTGAGAGCTTGAAGGATATTGAGGCAAGATGAGGGCAATTGGTTTAAGACTTTGCCATTTACCTGTTGGTAGGAGCCCAAGGATTTGAACCTGGGGCAATGGACTCCAGCTTTAAGACATGGGAGAACAAAGGAATTCTATGTTTGGGAGATTTGTTCGAGGGAGAGGTCGTGATGTCATTCAGTCAGTTAAGTCAGAAATATGGATTATCCAATAAGGACTTTTTCCGGTACTTCCAGGTAAGGGATTACATACAGAGGAAGACCAGACTCCTGGCCCAATGTTATAAATCAGATGTGGAGAAAAGGGTACTTCGGTTTACGGGGACTCTTTCACTTAGTACTTTATATCATTTACAGAAAGGCCGTGCTCTGGGGGATATGGAAGGACTCTGTAAGACGTGGAACCAAGAGTTAGGACAGGATAGTTCATTGCAGATATGGGAAGATATCTGGGGGAATGTAAGGAAAATTTCAGTATGTAACAGAGCACAGGATAGGCAATTGAACATCTTACACAGGGCTCATATGGCATCAGAGAGGCTAGCTAAGTTTAAGAGAGGAGTGTCACCAGAATGTCCCAAATGTAAAATTAATATAGGCACTCCCACACATTGTTATTGATCATGTTGCAAGATCCAAAGATATTAGAATGCCATAGTAAGGGAGTTAAAGGACATTCTGGGGGACTGAAATTAACATGGATCCAGTAATTCTTCTTTTGGGGCTGCCAAACTTATCCTGTCTGGGGGAACATGGGATGAGACTGTGTAATATCCTTGCCCATTGCCAGAGAAAGAACGTTTTACTAAATTGGACGTCAGAAAAACCACCAAGTCTATGGGGTGGCGTAATGGAGCATGGACCCCAAGATTACCTCACAAATATGGTGCAGCACAAAATCCAACAGTTTTACAGGACGTGGCGGCCCTTTTTAAATTATATGGAAACGGACTTGTCGACAATATTAGGCAGACCCGTGGTATAGCCATGAGAACCTTTATGGGCGCCAGTGGGGCCCCAGGAGGAGGAGACTGGAAGGAAAAGAATATGGGTACTGTAGGGGGTACTCCCAGGGATGGGAACCTCAGTGGAGGTGTGATGAGTAAGACAGAATAAAGTAGTAAGACATTATCTAATTTAAGTAACTTGAATGTAATTTAAGCTAGTATTTATTAAATATGCTTGTAGCTTAGTTTTAGTTAAGTAGATAGGTTTGTTTTGGTAGAATAGTAGATTGTTTAGTGACAATGGTACTATGTTACGGCCTTATTCTTTGTACTTTTTTTCTGTTATGATGTTTTTTTATATATAAATGCTTTGTAAAAGATTTTAAAAAGCTTTTCAATAAAAATATTTATAAAAGTAAAAGAAATAAAATTGTTAATTTTTATTTTAAATCACTCTCGGCCACTCGGATTTTCACAGATTACTGCACAGGATAAATCTTTTCTGTGTTGCTGGTTTTAAATTAAGCAGGAGGGTTTACCCCATGTCATAGCAGTTTGGGCGTTTGGGTCTGTGATTTGAACTGGTTTAGACAGTTTTGAATAGACTTGGTGGTACGAAAAATTCCAGCAGATTTAAACACTTGCAGATTAGTGTCCTAGATTAGATTACTTACAATGTGGAAACAGGCCCTTCGGCCCAACAAGTCCACACCGACCCGCCGAAGCGCAACCCACCCAGACCCATTCCCCTACATTTACCCCTTCACCTAGCACTATGTGCAATTTAGCATGGCCAATTCACCTAACCTTCACATCTTTGGACTGAGGGAGGAAACCGGAGCACCCGGAGTAAACCCACGCAGACACAGGGAGAATATGCAAGCTCCACACAGACAGTTGCCTGAGGCGGGAATTGAACACAGGTCTCTGGCACTGTGAGGTAGCAATGCTAACCACTGTGCCAATGTGCCGATTTTTAAATAAAGTGTAGGTGAGACAATTTGTTTAATTTTGGTGACTTGTGGTTGATGAAATTAAATGTGAGAGAAATGGCTCTTAAAATTGTAAAAGAGGTTCTGGGATTTGAAGACAATTCTCAAATTTGCCAAGAAAGCGTAGAAGGAAAGAAATTTTAGAATTAGCAAAGAAGTTAGATTTGGGTTTAACCAAGGACAAAAGTAAAGCTGAAATTGTAAGGGAGTTATTCAAACACTTAGGTGTGTCAGAGAAACAGACAAGTGCAGTCGAGGTAGAAAAAATTAAATTACAATTGAGGAAAATGGAGTTATAAGATCAACAAAGAGGGAGAGAGGAAAGAGAGAGGGAAAGAGATTGGAATTGTTTTTTCTGGATATAATTTAAACTGAGTAGCCAAATTGAATTTGTTTTTGACTCCAGGCAATGAACTAATTGAGTTGTTCGACCCTGTGTTACATACATTGTTGCCTTATTGAGAACATTTGGTACTGTGCCCGGCAGTTCCACCGCTTTTAACTCTCTTAAAGGTATGTCCACATCTTTATAGCACAAGAAAATCGCACAACAGCTGTGCCATTTAAACTATTGGAGTCAGAATCATGTTATAGCCAATACAGGTAAGGAAAGTTCATACTTTACAAATAACCATCTAAATTCTTCAATTGTGTTCCAGCCAATTCATGATGAAGAAACACGTTTCACAACAGAACTGAATGTACTACTCAATCCTAAAAACCCATGGCCAGCACTAGTTAGCTAAAGGAAACCTGGAATTGTTCCTGTGAGTAGGTGCTGGTTGCAGTTTCTAGAGTCCAGGGAAGCACAATCCCAGGAAAGCAGATTGAACAGTCAGGAGGAGAGTAGTTGTTAAGTCTGTCAACAGTGGAAAGGATCTTGAGTGAATTCTAAAGCGTGGTCATTGAAAGTACAATTGGAATCCTGGTAGAGGAGATAATATTTGAATGGGATTTGGAGACTCAAAATATCATTAAAATGTAGGGTGGTTGCTGAAATATCCAGGGATCTGTTTTGACTGTACTTGCTATTTGAAGTGTTCTGCAAGGTGTTTAATCACTGTTTGCCTGTCAGCTATATTTGTCTTATGATAATTCTGAATGTGTGGGTATGGGATATATACATGCTGCATTTCATTTTGTTATTCTAACTTCATTCAAAATTGTCAAATCTTGAACATTTGTTCACTTACCAAGTATTTTGGATCTCCAACCTGCTCTGTTTCAAATGAAAATATTGAATAGTCCTTAGTCCACACTGTAATATTAATTTAATCTTCTGGTCTGCAACCAAAATAGCACCACACTGCATCTACTCTGCCATCTCCTACAGGATCTGAGATACAGCAAACTTTGTTTTAACCAGCACCTCATGAACCAGCACTCTCAATAAACCAGCAAAAATTATATACCTTGAATACCACTAAGTTTACTGTATAATTCTGTCCATTATTATAGCTTTTTTATTTATTTACCTCAATATAAATATACTTCCGAATGTAGGTTTGCTCACTGAGCTGGAAGCAAACCTGCATCCAGAACCTCAACCTGAGCTACAAATCTTCTCAAAACTCGCTAATAAACATATTTATTGTTCAACTGAATCGTCACGCAAAACATCAATAGTTGATTCAATTTTGAGTCAATTTCTCTTCAAATATCACGATCTTCGCAATGCAGAATAATCAGTTGAGGGTGTGAGTGAGGAGGCTCTCTGCCAAGAAGTTGTAATTAAGGCAAAATTGTTTAAATTATTTAGGCTGCAAAGAAAGTATAATAGTGATGTGTAGACCTGTGCCCCACCCCCTGTATAACATTTCTATTACTTAGTGTGCGTACTTAGAATGATTATATGGAATATTTGATGAACCGATTCACTCCCAGTCCCAGGTGCTGGCTCATAAAAAGTTTGGTGTATTTCATTAACATAATCTCTCATTCTTGTAGACTTCAATTAGTAGAGCACCACCATACTCAACCCATTAAAATGACCAGAGGGAATGAAAAGAAATTGTAACTTTTGTTTTGTAGTAAGCCTACATTCACTTCTACATTTTCCCATTGAATTTTAAAGGATGGGAAAATTGATGAACTCTTAATCATATAATCATATGACTGGAATCAGCTGGAACTCTCTGGAATTTTCTGCAAGCCAAAGCCACTCACAAAACCAAACTGACCTTGCCCAATTTTTAAAATATACCGCTACTCCCAAGATTGTTCCCAATGTCTTCAAGGAGAAGTCTCTTCCTCTTGCATAACATCATGTCAGCCTTTACACTCAACTCATACAGTAAACATCTCATGCAGTTAAAGTCAGCATCTGTTTCCAGTGCCCCCATTGGTGTAGTGCTAATGAGGTGGCAGCCTGAACTGTTGAACCAGATCTCTGGAATAGGGAATTGAACCCACAACCTTTGACCTAGAGGCATTTGTACTAAACCTGAGTCAAGCCTAATGCAAGGCACTAATCCTAGAGTTAAGAAACAGGTCAAAAACACCAGCCTTGAATTCACTCAAATGTTTTCTCTTGCCTGTTTTTTAAAACTTCCTTTACTCCCTCAGAGATGTTGGTGTTTTTTTTAGCATCCCCTTTGAGTGCGTGAGCAGATCAGGCTTGGTTGGGCATGGGTGGTTATGTGAATGCGGGTGCCATAGCGGGTGTGTCTTTACCATGCCTTGGTATTTTACCAGCAATGGAAAAGACACAGGGTGCACACAGGCCATGTGGTGAGCAGTTTTAGATTAGATTCCCTACAGTATGGAAACAGGCCCTTCGGCCCAACAAGTCCACACCAATCCTCTGAAGAGTAACCCATCCAGACCCATTCCCCTACCCTATATTTACCCCTGACTAATGCACATAACACAATGGGCAATTTAGCATGGCCAATTCACCTGACCTGCACATCTTTAGATTGTGGGAGGAAACTGGAGCACCCGGAGGAAACTCACACAGACACAGGTTGAATGTGCATACTCCACACAGACAGTGGCCTGAGGCAGGAATCGAACCTGGGTCCCTGGTGCTGTGAGGCACCAGTGCTCAGCATTGAGCCACTGTGTCACACCCTTCTTCTACAACCTGATGACAGTTGTGGGTAAAGGTTTTTTTCAGGTTGGTGAGCTCTCTTTTACCACCATCCCCAATCTAGTCTTCTATTGTTTCTCCCCTGGGGCTGCCACAGTGGATGTGATGAAATACCTCACTCACCTTTAAATCTCACTCTCTTGACTCCTCAGCCTGCTGCGTGGCTTTCCTCTCATTAGTTAGAGGCAATAATTTTACTTTAATTCACAGACTCTTTCCCCTTGAATGTGTGAGTTTTTACAATTCAAAGATTCAGATGTATGGGAGTTTATCTTTTGGATTGTCAGATTACTATATTTGAGTATTACAGCTTTAAATGTAAGGTAGATGAAAGGAATTATGGAACCTATGATAGAGTGTGCCTGGCAATAAACCTGGGTGCTTCATTATTAGAGATTAAAAGAGACTTACAATACTTTATTGAGAGGAATGAGCAAACTTTTTATGCTTAGAGACAATGGCACCAGTTACTGAGTATATCATGAACGCATTCCACGTCTTGGAAATTCCCACAAAATAGTTACAGCTATTAAATTGTAAACATTGGTGGTGTAAAATGTTCCTTTACTTTCAAGATTAAGTTCTGATGTAATTAAATAATTTAGATTCCCTACAGTATGGAAACAGGCCCTTCGGCTCAACAAGTCCACACCGACCCTCCGAAGAGTAACCCACCCAGACCCATTTCCCTCTGACTAATGCACCTAACATTATGGGCAATTTAGCATGGCCAATTCACCTAAGCTGCAAATCTTTGGACTGTGGGAGGAAACTGGAGCACCCAGAGGAAACCCACACAGACCACGAGGAGCATGTGCAAACTCCACACAGACAGTCGCCCAAGGCTAAAATTGAACCTGGATCCCTGGGACTATGAGGCAGCAGTGCTAACCACCGAGCCATTGTGCCGCCCTAATTAAATTAATTAAATTCTAATTGGCATTTCCCCTTGGATAGAAAATTAACATTAACAAAGGGGAGAGGGTGGATGAAACCACTTAAAATTCAGGAGACAGGCTTCCCATGCAAAGCAGACAGACAGTAGCAACAATTTTATGTCATGTGGTTGTAGAAATCCTCCATACTCCCCCAACAGGAATTATGCCTTACCTGTCACGTGGTGACCTGAACTACACATAAAATTCTAGCTGTTGCCTACCAGTTTCTTATATGGTTCTACTATTACCAAGAGGTCAAACTGATCAGGCCTGCACTTTAAGCAGAGAAAGTCCGATCTGATCCTTTACCACTTCGAACACAGAAGACAGCTCACACTCAGATTGTAAAGTGAGTTTGTAAGGTGCTAAAAGCGGCTGGAAGATTCACCCAGCCCAGAGATGGAGGAAGGCATCAGCAGTGTAAACTTTACAGTGAAAGCCAGTTCTAGGACTGGGGGTGACCTGGCTGAGGGAGTAAAAAGAAAGCAACCCATTGGAAGGTGGGACGAAACTGAGCTTTGTCAAAAAACACAAACATTGAGTGATAGTTGATAGTGAAGAGAATGTTATCAAAGATGTGGTTGAGTGGTTGAAAATATAGCAAACCCAGAGAAATGCTGGGTTACGCATTTGGATAGGGAAAACAAAAGCAAAGGAATACACAATAAAAGGAGGATGCTGAGAGGGGCAGAGGAAGTGAAAGATTCTAAACTGCAGGTGGCAGGAACAGATAGGTATGGTAGCAAGGAAGGTACATGGAATGTTTCCTATTGGATGAGCTATTGAATACAAGAGCAGGGATGTGATAATAGAACCCAATAAGACACTGGTTAGGAAACAGCTAGAGTTTTATGTATAGCTCTGGTCACCACATTACAGGTATGGTATTATTCCTGTCGAGGGAGTACAGAAGAGATTTACAAGGATGTCCTCAGACCTTGAAAACTGCAGCTTAGTGGAAAAATTGGATAAGCTACTTTCATTTTCTTTACTACAGGGGAGATTAAGGGAGTAAATTAATTGAGATGCACAAAGTAGTTGAGGGATTTGGATAGAGCGGACAGGGAAGACCTGTTTCCTCTACCAGAGATGTCAATTGCCAGGGAATTACAGATACAAGGTGATCGCCAGAAGGATTAAAGTGGATAGGAGGAAAAACCCTTCACCCAGAGAGTCCTAGAAGCCTGGAATCCACTCTCCATTTGGTAGCTCATGTAAAAGGATTATACCTGAAGCACTGGATCTGCATTGTTGTTGAGCAGGCACTGTGTGGGATTAAAATGGGCAATTAGTTTATTCAGCTGGTATGAAAATGTGTTGCTGGAAAAGCACAGCAGGTCAGGCAGCATCCAGGGAACAGGAGAATCAACGTTTCGGGCATAAGCCCTATTCGGCTGGTATGGCATGATGGGCTGAAAGGTTCCTTTCTATGCTATAACCTTTCTGTGTTCTAGGCTTTTATAAGAACCATTTTCTTTGGGAGTATGACAAGCCACAAAGAATAACTTGCTTCTATGGTTTAAAGTACAAGCTGTCTATGACATTTAGTGAATAGTATTTTTAGTCATTTGTTATAGTCAAAGTTTTTCTTAAGTATGCAAATCTTAACATGTCATTCTTTCAAATAATAACTGAAAGTTCAAATTTCTCTTTAAAACTTGTCAGTCTCTAAGGAGATTGTAACAAAATAAATAGAAAAAGGTTTGTTTCTTGTCCTGATCATTGCATTCAGAGTTTCCATCTTGAAGACAGAACCTCACATGGAACATTATATGAACTGAACATGGAGGGGAAGGAAAGCTATGGCTACTGCTCATCTGTTCAATTAATGTGTGAACTATTAATGATTCTCACAATGTCAATGGTTCTTTCTTGTAAAGAAATAAAATACAGTCATGTCCAGAAGGTTATACTGCTCGTGCATTTGCAAATGAACACAGAGTCGCAAATCATCACAACAATGTCACATTCTCATCAATTTTATCATCAGCAATTTTACTTGTATAGCAATGATTTGTACTACACCCCAATCTTACTTGTATAGCAATGATTTGTACTACACCCAAAATTCCCTCAAACATCACTGATAGAAATGCATTGAAAATGTCTGTGAAATCACACCACCTCCACCAAAATACAACACACAATTACTGCTCATTGTCTACACACTGTCAAGCTTTTAAGTCAACTATTTACTCAACACTTAAGCTTTTAACATGTCAGACACATTGATGTATCGAGATAGAGGAGCTGTTCAGTTACAGATCTCTCGTTTCTCACTTTCATTCTCAAAGTGACTTTGTTCTTACATATCTGGCAGTAATTCTTTAAAAGGCTGTAATTCCGCCCAAGTAATCTGTCATGAATTACAGAGGAAATCCTTCAAGTTCAGCTTCTTGCAATTAGATGTGACTGTTGATGGTCAAGACATTGTACAGATTTGTATCTGACAACAATCCTAACAGAATCTTTGAAAATAAGCATCTTACTCACGTCACTATAATGTGACAGCGAGCTGTGAAGTTACCTCTTGAAATCCCTGTCTCTTCTCTCTCTACTTCTTCAAGGCTCTTAAAGTCTAGTTCTCTGATCAGCTTTCGTTCAACACTTCCAATTCTTTCGCTTGGTGTCAATGTTAGTCTATCCTCTTGCAAAATGCCTCTTTACTGTGCTATATTTTGTGTATAAATTCTAGTACTCTGGAGCCTACACTATGAAAAGAAATCTCCTTGGCGATGAAACACTTTGGAGACCCTAAGGTTATGAGTGGCATGATCTAAGTGCAACATTTTCTTATTAGTTTTCACTCCTCAAAGAATTAGAAACTTTATAAAGGGAGAAAGAAATTCATTTTGTTTTGCATATCTTTTATCTGCCACACCAAATATATCACTGCTTCACTTCAGCTATCTCAGGCAGACATTATTACTCATATAGCACTGTGTACACTTCCTTCACTGAACAGCAATCAACCTTTGGCTGAACCTAAAATTTCTTTACTGCAAGTAATATCTGGACTAAAATTCTTCAACTTGATCCAGTCAGGCACCAGACTTGGGAATTATAGATATGTATGGCTGAAACTGTATTCCACCACACACAAAAAAAGCAAAATTAAAAACTATTCAGATCCAAGTATAATTTGGCAAAACAGACTGAAGTTTTCAGTCATTCAGGCCATATCATTCAGTACGAAAAGCATTTATGCTTGCACTGAAAAGTCTTCAGCTTCATTCACTCAAAACATCAACAAAACTGACATAAACTGTCCTTCTCTGATTGTTAAATGGATGAGAACTCTAAGAACCATACATGTTTCCCTGCACATCCTGAAATGTTTTAAAGGTTAAAACCAATGTTTATCCTTCTTTATAATAATCAACAAGCTGAGCTCCAAGGGTTTTATTCAGAGAGGTGTGGATTCTGCAGCACTGTTGTACAATTCAGCTGTTAACCTGGCCTGACCTTTTAAGGTTACAATTCAAATACACCATTGTGGCTACTCACAAAATGACAAATGCTTGTAAATTGCTTGGGGTGTTACCTGGTGATTAAATTATGAATGCACTTCAGTCTTCGGGACAATTGACATCAGTTAACACACTGTGATATGCTGTGCAGCCTATAGCGTGGAAACAATGCACACCACATATAAGGCTTTATATATCATGAATGTGTTGAGTGAACTCTTGATTGAAATAGTGTTTCTCAGGCTCACAGATCTGCAACATTCTCTCTTGTTCTCCATTTCCTATTCCATTTTGTGCTATCTTAATTCCATCTAAGGCTGCCCAACTGGTGATAGAGAGCAGTCTGAATTCTCAACTACATTGGGGCATCATGGTAACATCATTGTACTGATAATTCAGAGTCCTGAGTTAATGCCCGAGGGACAGGAGTTTGCAATGCCACCATAGCAGCTGGTGGACTTTAAATTCAATGCATAAAATCTGGCAGTCATGATTGTTGGACTGGGGAGTACAAAGTTAAAAATCACACAACACAGGTTATAGACCAACAGGTTTAACTGGAAGCACTAGCTTTCGAAGCGACGCTTCTTCATCACCTGGTGACAACCACCTGATGAAGGAGCAGTGTTCTGAAAACTAGTGCTTCCAATTAAACCTATTGGACTATAACTTGGTGTTGTATGATTTTTAACATAAAATCTGGAATTGAGAACTAAACTCAGCAATGATGCCACAAATCTACCAGCAATTGCCTTAAAAAAAATCTTGTCCTTAGCGGCAAGAAGTCTTACCGAACCTGGCCCCACACAGGGTCCACATAATGTGTTTGATTCTTAACTACCCTCTGAAATGCCCTGGGATGTCACTCAATTCAAGGGATGGACAACAAATACTGACCTTCTCAACAGTAACCACATCCTGTGAGATAATAAATTAAAAAGAAGATGCATTTGGAATTGTTGTAAAACCACCTGATGTAAATTCACAAAGAGATTGCTGGCTTAAAAGAGTATCATGATAGCAAACCCAACAAGCCAAATCTGACTGGTAATCCTGATACCACACAAATTCCCTTTGGGTGAAACTGCAAAATGGCTACTGTCACATTGACTAATCTTAAGTTCCCTATCCAATAGGATTCTCATATAGTAAAGCAACTATTGTATTATCATTGTATTGGTGCTGCTGCCAATAATGATCTTTCTAGCTCTGAGACTCAATGAATAATCACTACCAGACTCATTCCATAGATTCTTTTTTCCTCTTGTAAAGCATGGAAGCCAAGTACCTTGATAGCTCCAGTCGAGATTTGTATTTCATGAAGTCGTCGCATGGTTCCATCACGATCAATGAAATAGGATGAGGCAAGTTGATGGAGGGCCTCCACACTCTGACTGGCATTTGCTGACTTTTTATCTAACTTGCTTTTGTCCATGTACATGGTAAGTGCTTCTTCACCTGTGGGGAAAAGAACAACGGAGACTTTCAGTTACTAAACACAGGAATGGAAGAACAAGAGCCAGTGATTACACACAATGTAATCTTGGTATGCAAGACATGAACGATGCTGGGAATTTACACACCAAATGGCCTGTTTCTGTGGCTTAATGCACTATAATCCTGACATAATTTTGTGAATGTACTGGAGACCAGCCTGGTCAATGGGCTGGTCGGCAGGTTTATAATAGAGTGATGCCAACAATGTGGGTTAAATTCCTGCATTAGCTGAGGTCACTATGAACGACTCTCCCTCTCAACCTTTCACCTTGCCTGAGGTGTGGTGATTATTTCTTTTTCAATTTTAGCAACAATGTTTAAACCGCTTCACAAGAGAACCTATTATTAAACATTTGATGATGTTAAAGATACTCTCAAGATTTAGTCATTTTTTTCAAAATTTAAAGGTCAAGTGAAAACGTCACACTGCATAGTTTAAATAGTGATAATTATAACGTCCTTCACATATTGCTTACAAACTGGGGTTTATCAAATTACTTTTGTTAATGACTTGATAATTTAAAAAGAAAAAACATCCATGTTTAAGTTCATAACAAAAATTGAAATAGCTGTCTGCCATTTCATCGTGGGCGGCACGTTGGTACAGTGGTTAGCACTGCTGCCTCACAGCGCCAGAGATCCGGGTTCAATTCCTGACTCAGGCGACTGACTGTGTGGAGTTTGCACATTCTCCCCGTGTCTGTGTGGGTTTCCTCCGGGTGCTCCGGTTTCCTCCCACAGTCCAAAGATGTGCAGGTCAGGTGAATTGGCCATGCTA